>NC_089630.1:3007417-3608901 GCF_039881205.1 Euwallacea similis
ATATTACTCACGCCCATTTGTGAGAAGCACAAATCATTTTGTAGATTGTATGTATTTTAAATTTTTACAATGAAAACATCTATTTTCAAAGCTTGTTTATTGAAATTTCTCTTGTGGAGGCAACTAAACACAAAACATCCTCTAATACAGGACTTTTACCTCACCACATAAACCATAAATCGCCAATTCTATGAAGTTGTACCATTAACTGCGTGTGAAAATGCTAAATGGGTGCACACGAAATTTATAGTCCCTGCCCAATTGCACGTGACACACATATTTATTCATGGTTGTATATTGATTTCAGTGGGGTGGCCCATATTGTTCCTGTTCCTCTGGGGAAATCCGTTCCACAGGGGCTTCTTCTGCGATGATGAGAACATACGACATCCTTATCATGACTCCACAGTGCCAAGTTGGACTCTGTACATTACGGGTTTTGGACTGAATATTATTACGGTAAGCGCAAAATTACTCTTAAAAATTAGTGGTTGTGGTATTAGTTTTGGTTTAAATTTACCAGAAAAAACATATAATATAGATGAGAATGAAGAAGTGGATGAGTATAGTTGACCTAAATGCAACTTTACGAATTTTTTCTTAAATTTCAAAAACTTTCAAGTAGTAAAAATTTCTGGCAAAAGTTCAAAGGTACAATAATTAGTCTTTTGCGCTTTGATGGTTTTGAATTTGACTGCAAAATTGCAGGTTTTCAACTCCTTCTATTGATTCGTGCTGGCTTCAAAAATGATAAACCATAAGATGTTATATGTCTGCCATTTCTAATGATCGAATCGGAATAACTCACAGACCATGACATAGATGTACGATTGAAAATCGTGGTCGCAATCACAATGCAGGTTGTTGGTTAAGGTCTTGCATGCAGTGGGAGAAAATAATGCGAACCGCTTCAAAAACAAGAAACAGTTGATATAACATTTTTTTAGTAATATTTGTTTCATTCACTATCTCTGCTCCATAAGTTTGGAGAAAATAATGCAATATTAATAATAAGAAATTTTAACTTAATTTTATTAGTTTTCCTCCCACTGCATTTGGCCTACTCAAACAGTAATCTCTATCTTTCAGATTTGCTCGTAATCCGGCTGTATTTGCTTGCATATGTGTCCATATAAATGTTATTTATGGCTGCATTCTGCTTTCAAACCTGTTTTGCCTTGATATTCAGTGGGTATATGCACATATTTTATACGTTTGATTCAATTTTCTGGATTTTGCAGCCAAAAAGAGAAGGTTCTCAGGCAGCTGTGAGGTGTATTTAAAGCAAATGGAAAGGTTCAATGGTTTGGGCTTTAATTTCAAAAAGCAAAAAAAGAATTTATTCTCTAGCGAACCTTTTTGAAGTTATCTGCGTTTCCTGTGTTCTGAGATAAGCGTATATTCTTTTTTTTTTGTACGCATCCGAAGCATTTTTCACTTTGATATTTAGCGGTTAAAAATATCTTCTTGGTGAAAAACTCTTCTTGTGCTAAACTAAAAAAACAGTGGTCAATTCTAATTGAACTATTCCACAGATCCAGTCTTTTTATCCTGAACTTTCAAAACCGTTCTTTTGTTAATAACTCAGATCCTTGAATTTCCAGCAATGGCTTTATTTTCAAAACTCAGACTTTTCCACTAAATTGCAGAATATAGGGCAATCGTAACACTTTTTGCGCTGTCTCAGATCGATTATTTTAAATGTACCCTTCCTAGACAAATGAATTTGGCGTTCTCTGAGTATTTTTGATATTAAAATCGAAGCTTTTGTAGTTGAAAGTATCCGACTCTGGAACTGTTTTGCCACTTACTACTAAAAACAATCACTATGTTGCTAGATTGTGGTGCTGGCGTTTTTGAAATTTGGCTTAAATCTATGTATCTTCTTCTGGAAGAATATCATTAAGCTTTATAAATGTAGTTTTGATTCAAAATACTAGACCTTCGGTAGTATCAACTACACAAATTTTAAAGGATCATACATAAAAATCCCATGTTTAAAGATATAGGAAAAATTGGTTGGTGAATGGTAAATTTTGAAGAAAAAAAAAGGACTTGATGACTGCAATGAGATTAATCGGTGTCTTGCATTCAGAACATTTATAATTAAGTACAGGAGATCCAGATGGAGCTTTTCAAGTCTTAAATACTACAACTTAATGAACCTTGCTAAACCGTTAAAAATAACGCATCAGACGATAAATCTCATGAAAGACATATTACTACTGAAAAATCCGTTGAAAACAAATACAAAATATGTTTAGGATTGAAGACGCAATTTCGGAGACTTAGTTGAAACTTGTTATAAATCCATCCTTGAGAAAAATTGAATGAAAAGAAAAATGACCAAAACGTAAAAATGTACTGAAAAATAAACCAACTCCAATGCACTTTAATGAAAACGTCTTTGTAGACTGTTATAGTACTTAATCTTGCAGACTTGGAAAAGTACATGTTGAGCCTTGAATACGTCTAAAAGAAAATGATCCTTAGGTCTATCCGACCTGTCTATGAGATTCACGATGATTTTCCAAGATTGTTTTTGCGTCACTGTTAAAGAAAGACTGAAATGATTTATCCATGAAATACCGAATTCGATTGAAACCTTGAATATGTAACCGAATGACTTATTTATAAGGTCACCTCTGTTGAGTGGAAAAGTTAATAATTGAAATTCTTCAACAATACTGTAGTAGTAGCAATTATTCTTACATTACACACACCCACGATAAAACGTGCTTAAAGACAGTAAGAAGACATTCTACCTTCTACAATATTTCTTCGTTTAGTTATTTACTAAAACATATCATTCCAATTCGAACACGTGCTCTGCTAAGAATTCCTCATGACGGAACTCGAAACACTTTAAGAGACAAAGATAGATGAATGAGTGCACAATTTACTTGGTTGCAGATTGTATAAAAAGTATATGTATTTTCGCACATGAATTAAAATAGAACCTGCATAAGCGTAGGGTGTCTGGTTTCAAAGTGTTCTAATCCAATTAGATGTTCTAGGATGGGTTTTAATGTAAGCAGCAAAAAAATCGCATTACATAACCCTTAAGTGGAGCTTTAAGTTTTTATGGTACAATGTGTCCCAGTCATGCATGAAATACTTAATTGCTATGAATAATTTTAGTTGTTATGGGCATAAACTTGAGGTAAATGTAACAAAGATGGTTAAGTGTTTATAAACATGAAATGATGAATAATTCAGGCGACTGCCTAATAGCCTAATAGGTTCGATTAATCAATGCATGTCAAATAATGTCCATATACCCAACACTTTCATTTTTCCATTTTTTAAATGTTTTCTGTGAGTATGTTTACAATTCATTGAATTTTCGAATTTTTTTTTCATATACAATTTGTCCCAAGGAAAAAGTCAAACCTGTATTTATGACTTTCTTGATATGATGTAGAAAAAAACGCGGGAACACGTCAATTTTGATTTCTAGAAAGACGTTTTTTTCACTAAAACCCCATTATACAGAGTGATTTGCAAAGAAAATGCTGGGCGATATTTTTGTTTTTAAATAGAAGCGACAACTTTCGATATTTTCTAATGCCTCACCCTTTTAATAATACAATAACATTTGAATTACAAATGCAAACAGAATCAAAACGTATCTAACATTTCATTCTTCAAATTTATTCATATGTAGGAACTTCATCCGCCCATGTTTATTTGCACTTTTTAAATCTTTTAGATTATTTATTGAACATTTATGATCTTCATTTCATTTTTTCGGAACACATCGAGATATGTTATTTTATAAAAATTATTATCTGGTATTTATGTGTCACCACAAATTGAGTGACGGTTTAGTTTTCAGAAACAAAAGGAAAAGTATAATATATTGCTGTTATCACATAATAATATTTAAATCGTTGATATATTTTAGAAAAATCGATACCGAAAAGCTCTTGCGGCAGATAAGAGTGTCCAATTACCATAATAATCCCTTTATTAAAGTAAACACAAGCAATCGACTTTATCTGTTAATATTATAGGACTTTTGCTTGTGGAGCATTTTTTATTGTAGCAACCTTGATATTCCACAATTTAAACTCAGACTAATAACTACGACCTCATTTAAAACCATAGGGGGGTAAACAACTCCATTCCCTAAAACACTTTTTCTCTTAATGTTTTCCAGTCATGCACGTCCCAACTAATTGCAATAGCTCATTCTCATTACGATTATTGGCACAAACATCTCAGTAAAAAAATAATAAAGAAGTCTGTTTAAATTGCTTATAAACTACACTGGATAAATCTTCGTATGTAATAAATATGCATGAAGACAATTAGGGAATGTTTGTAATAGGTTTTACATTGTTATGTGGCTCTTCTTTAGCGAATGTTTAATGAGTTCTGTCTAGTTGGTTGCCAAGGGTCTATTAACCGGCAGAAGATAAATTTGCCCTCGTCGTTAATGTGGCTCTAACTTGAAAGTAAATTATCCTGTAAGTTATAAGTTAATTTCAGTGCCTGTCAAAATTAGTAGGGGTGTGCAAAGTAGTAATGCTTTTTCCATCAGAATTTTATCCAAAGTCAGATTAATGTTTATCCTGAGAAGCGCAAATGTTGTCTCGATTAATCAACATCGAAAGGATGTTTCAAAAGGGTATTATTGACAAATTTCGTCTCCTCTCGTCTTCCATCAAAATTCTCTTTTCTCGTCCTCTTTTCGTCCACATTTGTCGATCTTTCCTGGTAGTAGAAGTATCAAGTTACAGGTGACCAATTTATGCAATCATCCTCATTGACCCAAATTGAAAAATCAAATATAATCTTGAGATGTGAATTGGAATATGCTTTTGCCTTTTCAATGCGTCTTATCTTGAAATTTGGGATGGAAATTAGCATTATTTTACTGATTTGGCCAGTAGTATACATTTATATAGTATTACTTACTACTGTTAAACTCAGCCGTTCTACGCTGAAGGTCAATGCTTATATTGGTCACCAACCTCTCTCGGTAATGACCCTCAAAATAAAAGCGAAATTTTCGAAAATTCTAATTTTGTCACAGTGAGTTATTATAATAACTTCGCCTCTGAGACAGATTTATCTGCCACAGTCATTCATGAAAGTTCTTGGAACAGTTCTAAGCACTTTACAGCACGTTAAATTTGGAAGTGAGACATCAAAGGCGCGATTTTTACCGTGGGTGGAGGCTTGCTTGTCATATTGTATACGGCTCGAAATATATTAAGAGCAGGTAAATCTCTGGGATTTAGGGGTTGAAGTCAAACAACCCCGTCGGCTTTTTCCTTTTAAGTTTTTAAAGGTATTACCAAAGGTTTTGTTGATACTGCTACTTCTAAACAAACCCTGGGAATATCACACGTTTTTTATTATAAAACTAAAATTAAGCTCGTAGCTTAGTGTCCTTGTGTGGTTAAAAGATGTTGATGATCGCGAATGTTGTAAGGAACTCTTTTTTTTTAATCTTGACAACTACTTAAATAAACTAATTTGACAAAAAGTAACTATTCACAAAATACTCTAAAAAATAATAATAATTGGTGGTTTGCCAGACCTACCTATGACAACAACCAGATTATAATACACCTATAATGAACTAATTATTAATAACGTAAAACAGGTACTAACAATTAGCACCTGAACTAAATTACGTGCACCACATTAGTTATCATGTCCAGCGCTGAGACTACTTTAAAACCTACGTTAGCCACGGTATACAAATTATTCCTAGAATTTTATTTCAATTATTGTTATACCATAGGCGATTAAATCATACGGTTATTAACTGCTTTTATTGTTTTATATCAAAAGCCGGATTAGCCTAGTAAATATTAGTCGACAATTTCTTAACGAGGTCAACGACCATAAGGAAAGTGTAAATGGGTATTTCAAGTTTATGTTTTATTATATTTATGTATTACAAGGTTATAGATTTAATGTGCTGTTACTCACATTTTTTAAATCAGGATTGAAATTTTTATAATGTAAAATGCCTTCAAATATAACTGTGAAATATACAAAAGGGCTCATTTACTGAATCGATGGTTTTCAACCAGTTCATTAAGGACGTAAAGCAAAAACACATGGGGCGTTGTGAATTAAAAATTGAAAACAAAAAACCGAGGTAGTAACTATTCAAACAAAATAACTAGTTCGTGATATATTCAAATGAGAAACAAGAAACATTTTTTTTACCATTATTCTGTAATATTTCCGATAGAGGTTATTTCGATTCATTTTCGTGCACACATTCACGCATTTTCGTGATGTTGAACATGTCTTTAATAATTGAATGTTCCTAAAACTGTATATCCAAAAACCCCCCATTAAATATTTAGGATCCACATCCAAAGGGCGCTTGGCCATTTCTAGTGGTCAAGAGCACCTAGTGAAAGAGGCTATAGGTTTCTGTGTACAATATTTCAAATTTTAAGATTTTTTGCATTTCCAACTTACCTCATATTGTTTTTAAAATAATTTACTAAAATTTTTATTGTGGGATACTTTCAATGGTCTAAATATTTTGTTATGTCAAAATGGTTCTAAAATCCTCAGAGTGATACTTTTTTGTGGCCAACTCTTTTTACCTTCCAGAACTTTTGTGTGGTGCTCCACTGACTATCCATTTTCAAAAAGTTTCATTCCCTATTCAATTCTACCAACCACTAACCATTTTCGAGATATCTACGAAAATAATGTAAAAAAATGCCCTATTTGTACTTTAGTTTGCCCGTTTTCGGATATATTAAAAAATAGAAAAAAATCTTAAATTTTGATAGATACTCTGCACCTAAAAAACAAGCTATTTATATTTAAAAAAAATTGTTGGGTTAATTGAAAGTATCATTTAGCTGCTAGCATTGATTTTTAGTTTAAGTAAAAAAGTAAAAAACCTGAAATGGAAAATACTCCATTTTATTATCTGCCGACATCTGAAACTCCTTGGCATTAGATCCTTCCAGTGAAAGATCCTATAGTCTTTTTACTAATTCCCTTTTCATTATATTGCAGTTCTCCTGTATCCACTGAATTAAGCACTTTAAAGTTTATGCATGTTTTATCATAGTCATGTCATTCACCTATTGAAGTTATTTATTTATTGTTCACTTTGTTCCCTCCATTTTGATGACCTGATCAAATTAAATCATGTACCGCTTTTGCAAATCCCTATTATTTATTTATTACTTCTAGTCTACAATGCTATTGTTTGCGTGAAAAACACGAGAAAAGTTAAACACAACAATGCAAATATGTATTGTATGTCGATGTATGTATTAGTATCAGTACTTCTATTATCGTGTGAGTTTATAGGCACTCTTACCGTTATTTATACAAATTCACATTTCCTTAGTAGTACTCATGATATATCGCATTTCATTGCGATCAAAGGGAATTAAACAGGAAAACAATCAGAATAGCAACAAATTATCACATTCCACATATGCCCAATTTGCATGCCGTCAATTGCGTCCTTAACGAGGCATTAAGTAATTGTTATGACATCGGAATGAATAATGACACCTAAAATAACACCGGTTAAGCCGTTAAGGCGATTATTTTAACTTGGCTTAAACCTTTAGATAAACATACCATTACGATATTTTAAAGGGGTCCAGACCGTTTCGACTCAAATCGGACATATTTTGACCTCAGAAGCAAGAAGTGGCCTTTTCCACTCAAGTGGCGCCATATAAACATGTAATGGCTTTTCGGTACTTTTTATGAAACATTTCACGCCCATGTGTTAACTTACAAAGCACAATCAGGCTGGAATACCGATTAGGTACTGTTTAAGGCATTTAGTTATGCCTTTCACAACATTTGAACGATATATCCGCAGGCAATATTATAGATAAATAAAAGCACTCAGTGTTAAAATCCATATGATTTTGTTTTTTCATCCTTTTTTACTTCATCATGCACTACAAAAAACCATTTAATAGTTTAATAAATTAAAAGTTTAATAACAAATTTCCGTAAGGTCCAAGGGATGCTTAAAACGTATAACTGTGTTGAAGATATATAATCGTGAGTTATATAATTTTACAAGCTGAAGAATTTTAACAAAAAAAGTATATTCGATTTAAGAAGCTTTAAAGTGTGATTTTATGCACAAGAAAATTAAAACGTTTTAAATAGACGACTCAGTATCAGGACAAAATATACCTATGACTTTTGACAATGTTTAATACAACAATTTTTTTATGTATCTATATTCATACATCATATATGGAACATAAGTTCTATATTTTCTATGATATCGGGTTATCACCATTACTTTTTGCGGTAATTAGCTTACTTAAATTGTCATCAAAGCTTTCATTTGTGATATAATCAACCAAAAAATCAGATAACTGCATTAAATTTCTCTATAGATTGAACAAAATTTAAGATGACTCAACGATTTATTTTAAGAACAATATTACGTTTTTCCTTGGATGTGGTGTGCTTTAACGTGATTCAATTAACTATTAACATGATGATTCAATTGGAGGAGACACTATCACTAATTAAAAAATATACGTTTGTTTAAAAAGCTTTAATTTATGAAAAATAAAGCCAAAAGAAACTCAGCTCAAAATATATAATATATAATTTTTGAACTAACTGATAAATTATATTAATTAAACTAATTTAACAAAATTTTACGTGAAACAACGATTTTTATCAAAGATAATCCAAATTTGAAAATTCACCGCTCAGAGGGTTTTTAAGTTAAAAAAACGAAAATTTTCAATTTGTAAATTAATAAATCGTAATTTTAAGTACAGAGTGACACAAAATAAACGTTATATTTAAAGGTTTTATAACTTTTTTATTTAAAATAAATTTTTGTCTTTTTTTAAATTTTAATTGAAAAATTAAATCTTATCAGTGGCGACTATTTTCTGTTTCACAAGTCGTGCTCTTACTATCACATTTTCCATAACTATTTGCAAAATTTCTGGTTTATGGGATGAATTTCACTCTGAATATTGATTTTCAGTTCGCGGATGATTCAATGTAAGAAACCTTTGAACAAATCAAGCAAAACAAAACTCTGGATTCTCAAAGTCTTTCTATTATTCCCTGTATTTACGCTATTCACGCTCTACTATATTTTATTTTCTCAGAAACCTTGGATGCGGGTAATATGAAGATGGGAACCGGTTCATTTTTCTTCATTTATTCCGGAACAAAGGCGGAAAAAAGCAAAAAATATGGTTTTGCGAGGGACGTATTTAGGATGTAATAATAAGACGTTGTGAATGAAAAAATGAATGGAGAGAGGATGATTTTCTTATTCAGTAATAAGTTGAATACATTTTTCTTTGGTATATTCCATTTTTGATGTAACAAACAAATAATTAATGGCCCATCGGAACGCACAAATTCATCCATCTTGCGAACGCCCGTGCTCACTCCGGACCGAAAAGCCTTTAACAAATCTTGCCGACAAGGTTCCGATAAAGTTTGTCATGTTCTTAAATACGTATTTACGTGAGTTTTTTCCCCGAACGAACCGAACACACCGCGCACGCTTCAACAAAGCGAGAGTTTCAAAACTCAAGATGCTCGGAGTGTTTGTTGCGTACCCTTGGTTCCTATATTTCTCGCTTTCACCCGCTTTAGGTTTCCCGTTTATCAGAAACATCAATATGTATCATATAATAGTGACAATTGGCGTCTTTTTCTTCAGACGATCTTAATAAGGATAATGAAGGAACGTACGTTACACGCCTATCTTACGTCGTAAAGAGCGACGTTGTTTCTGAGGAATTTTAACTTAATATGCTTGGTGTGTCTTATAATTTCAAAAACGTACAAAGGCATCGGATATCCGTATTCACTGCGCGCCAAAAAAACAGCGAAATACCTTAAAGCGATTAGGGTTTAAGTTTGGCACGTTTAGTGGTGTTCGGACCAACATAATCATTACCAAAGAAGGGTAAACGTACGACGCATTCAGAGTCAAATACTCAAGTGAACGTGCACCTTATTCCTGAAATTTTGGGAACGATCTATGGAAAATGTGTTACGAAGAGCTTGACTTTGCGAAGCAGAAAATAACCACACCTTGCAACTTCTAATTTTCGTTTAAATCATTAAAGATATACAAAAAAAGATATAGAATATTTAAACCATAACGTTCATTTTGAATCACCCTATAGTAGCTTCGGTTATCTAGGCTTGCGATTATTTAAACAATATCCCTGACTTATGGAGCTTGGCTTAACACCAACCAATTTTGTGCCTAGAATGGGAATTGTCGTTATATCAAACCTGCATCTCAGATATCAAACCTTTTTGAAATTATGTGCCTCTTTGAACTTGAATATGCATACTTCCCCGAGCAAAATTCATCCTCGTCATGCGATTATAAAAGATGAAAAAGGAGGATTATTACCTCTAGAATGTAATAAGTGCGAGAACGAGAACGAATCTTGTTTCATGCTCTTGGATTTTTTTCCTGAACCTGCAGGATGCCGCGTAAAAGTCTCCGTAAATCGCGTAATTAAATGTTCGTAAGGAGTTTGAAAAACAGTCTTAAATTTTCTGCTTTGTCGGCATTAAGGTCAATAATTTGTGCCTTTGCGAAGGGTACTACTTAAGTTCTCGTTCTGTCTTGTGGTTTTTATTACATGCGAGATACAATTGCTTGAGACCGTTTGCAGTAGGTTTTACATTAGCTGGATGGTTATTAAAACTGGCTTCCAACTACGCTTATTCTAGCGAACCTCTCATATCATTTCTTCTGCCTTCCTCAAGGCAAAACACTTGAATGGTTATAACCCTCTTCAGTAGTACAAATTGCCTACTGCAGCAATTAAAAATGAAAACATTTATACAGAAAAATCTAAAAATAATAAATGGGCATTGTCGGAATCTTTCTTCGCAATTGTACTTATTTCCTTTGTAAATGGATGACATTTAGCGAGATTCGCAGAAAGAAAGAATTGCTGCATTTATCAACACATCACCGGATAACGGCATATTATGATAAATAAGCACAATATTTAATTTAAAAATTGTTTCATAAATTCCGGATGTTTTGACTAAAGGAAATTTATAGCACGTATAATATCCCAAAATTTGTGGAAAAATTGAGAACCGCCATCGGCCTAGCTGATTTTAATGCAAAATTAACCACAAAATTATTATTAATTGAGCAAATTTAAACCATTATTCACTCAAAGCGCATTATAACATAATAGGATAAACTAAAAGCCTTTTTAAGCCACATTAAATCAAACACATACTATAAGCGAATTTAAATCGCGAAAATTTCTATATTATAATTAACAAACTATGAAGAACTTTTCCCTCTCGCTTCGCTCCGAAAAATTCTTATTATCATCGATGCCACACATAATACTACACCTAACTAGTGCGGAAAGTGATTTTATACTGCACACGGATTTTTGTTAAACAATTGAGTTCAAGAAAAAATAGAGCGCGGTAGAGCAACTTTACCACACGCTTGTACAAGAATTAACTTATATACTTCATTATCTCTTATTTTTTCCAGATGATCCTAACTGAAATTCTCAACAGACCAAACGACAGAAAATCTTTTTACTTCTTAGGGCGGAACATACCTTACTGGGTGTTCAACGCATATTGTGCCATTGGTATGCTCGCTTTTGGTGCGGCCTGCTCTCAGCTTACCACTGACGTCATGAAGTATACCATAGGTATGTCCCACTCTGTATATCAAAAATATAACTAAATTTGATGATTTACAGGGAGACTGAGACCTCATTTCTACACTATGTGCTTACCAAGTACCAATTGTTCCTTACCGGAAAACCAACATGTTTACCACACAGACTTCACATGTACCAACCCCCTGTATATTCACAATAAGAGACTCATGAAAGAGATGAGGTTATCATTTCCATCAGGACATTCATCTTTTTCCATGTATACGATGGTGTATTTTGCGGTAAGTTACAATATAGAACCATCAAGTAATCTTAACTTTTGACTGATAAACCGAGATGTATTATTCATGTTTAGATTTCATAAAAACGAAAAGGCAAACATCTAATCCACAATGCAACGTTTTTTACGCAAATTCCTTGCAAACGAGACGTTTTATTGAAGTGTATCATTATAATTCTTTGAAGCTAATGTTGGCTTAAGATAAGATAAAGACAGAAACGTTTCAAACATCCCAAGTGCGCACAAAGCTTTGAAATGGCACTTTAAATTATTTTGGTATATTTTAATACCAAAATAATTACCAGAAATATATTTTCAGCAACATTTACAAATGTTCTTCCTTATCATTTAATATTCTGCGATACTAGTTGTCTCATTTACCACAGTATATTAACAATGGCCCAGTTGGCCAATCCAAGCACATTCACCCAGTCTTCAGACCATTAAATCACGACTAATTGGGCATTTAAAATAAGTACACAATACCTTTAAATTTATTGCAGAGTATATTCTGCAATGGCTTAATGGTGCGAGCACCAATGCACGTCCTGCTTAATTAGCGAGTTTGAATAATACATTGTAGAAGGATTTTTTTTATTTCGTTCTGGGGAAATTGAAATTGAATCGGGGTATCAAGCAGTAAAGAATCGTGTCTAGACGAGATTCTGGGACGTAACAAAATTGGTATAATATTTTTGCATGCAAGTTCCATTTTTCTTGTATTATAGAATTATGATAGTCCGAATTGGGGTTTGCCATGAAAAATGACGAACACTTGTTAGATTTTTTAATCCATAAAATTTCTTAAAAGGGATTCAATATGAGTAATTAAGTCGTCTTATGCAAGATTTCTTTATAACCAAAACCTATTTTACTTATACGTTTTTTATACAGGAAGACCCAAGGACAACAGAAAAATCTATATAATTTTATGGATTTTTTTAAAAGAATGGTTTCATTCGTTCCTAAGTAAAACTATACTGTCGTATTTATTTCATTTGTATAAATTTAAATTTATTCTCTCCACTCCAAAATTTTGATCCAGAAACTGCAGTTAAAAAACACAGAACCAAGAAAAATAATTTGTTGCTTTAACTAATTTTAACTGGCAAACCAGTAAAAATCTAATCTTGCTTTGTTGTCACTATGAAACCTATCGTTTTACACTCGGTTTTACATTTTTGCAAAATTCTCGTTTCCTTGTACCACTTAAGAATGATATAGCACACACAAAGTCCCTGTTATCTACGGAAACGGTTAATTCTTAAGAAAACCGTACGAGGCAGCACAATGGTAAATACAATAGTGTGTACTTTGATTGCATCAGAGTGTGCCAAAAAACCGTAGCAGCTACCAATTCTCTTGTTTTAATCAGAGCATCCTATGTATGATCTACTTCTTGTATTCTACGTTTAATTCTAATAATAGTGTTATTAAATAATTTTCCTTATCATTCATCACAAAAAAATTTGCGGTATTCCGTTGATTATTAATTTGAAAATGAATAGCAAAAGACTTCCCAAAAAACCATACATAAGCAAAGCCGATAAAATTCACAATAAGAATGTACTTAAAATAATAATAGCTTCTTCAGTTGTGCCACTTAGGTTATATGAGTCACCTGACTACCTTACTATCCGACTAAGCGCTGACTATCTGCACTGAATGTAACCAAATATTCGCAATTATATACATTTGAACCGCCCTGGCGTCGGTTAGAAATTCCTAGTGTCCCTTCGCCCTCGCGTTGGTGCGCCATCTGTGAGAGCCTCTATTGTATGTACATTATATGTCGCACTTCATTAGGGAATTCAAGATTCAATAATACCCATTAGATGTTTTTAGACCGTAGAAATTTGATCACTTTGTTACAGAAGTCTTTAATATAAATCATATGTATATTTCTGTGCTTTTCACAAAATTCAAACGTGCATATGAAGGGTTGAACTACGATACCTCGTAAATTTTCCGTAAATTAGATTTTATTATTTCTCAATTTTTTCTTACCTAGGTCTATTAGCGTGCTATTTTACATTTTAAAAGCAAATAAGTAAAACCTTTCAATTTCTAAAGGTACCAAACATCATATCCTATCAGTAAAATAAAATCAAATTATTTATAGGTACCATCACTACCTATTTATGTTAAGATCTTGAATCTCATCATTAAATTTATTTTTTCTTAATAGATTAATAGTTTCCACTCCAAAAATTGTTCACATAATTCCCGAATGATGGAAAATCTATAACCCCGTTTTGATGAAATAAAACCTAACTATTTTACAAGTTTTCTAAATTTTTATTTACATAAACCAAAGTCTGAAGAATCTGCAGCAAAACAGAATGTCTAATAATGAAATTGTAAGAAGACAATAATTATAAAACACGGTTGTAGCTGCTCAAACCAATATGTTCATCGAAATTTAATGTAAAACTCATTAAAAATCATTGTCAAATATCTAAGAATTTAGAATAAACGATGTCACAGAATCCAATTTTTTAAATCAACCGATTGTACTTAACAGATTAAAATAAAAATCATTGCAAAATAATGAAATATCTAATTTTGAATCTGGTTGCACCACGTTGTATATATATATATATATATATATATATATTATATAGTATATATATATAGTTATATATATATATTATATATAGTATATATATATAGTACAAAAAGAGATCTGGATAAAGCGTAAAAAATTCTATATTTTTTAATTTTTAGAACAACGCTTCGTATCTATTTATATCAGCGTTGAATAGAAAGGCAAATTATATTATATATTATTAGAAACATGTATTGGAAACGCCTCTACTTGACTTGATAGAACTGACCCACCCTGTATAAGAAAGGTGTTTGACCTACAGAGAGGAAAGCAAAACTAAACCCATACTTTCACAAATTTTATCCTATCTGTAATTTCCAAGATTTCCAAGTCCTCAACTATATTTTACCCCCTTCATAAAATACCACATTTCCTAAGTACTATAATTCGCCATCTTCCTAGCAATTTTCTTTATGTTCAACTCGCCATCACCCCGAATTCCCATCATATGCACCAACCCATGCACCCACCAGCTCATGGGAATCAACGTCAGACCCATCTTGTTAACCACATGAACACGCAGCCTTAATGAATATATTATCGTGTTCGCCGACTTAATGATACACCCCGTGAATCAATTTCGAGATCCCTGATAACGAGGAGGTGCCAAGAATTGCAGGATGCATAATTCTGCAGGATTCCTCTCTTGACAACTCGGAAAACTTTTCCTGCAGTTTAAAATGTTATTACAGGCTGGTATTGTTTTACATATGAGCGATAATCATCAATTTGCGGGTGATTTACACATTGTTTGATGATGATTCTGAAAAGTACTGAACGTCAGAGTAATAAAGTTTATGCTAATGTTATGGTTTTATGTAGATATATCTGCAGAAAAGGATGACATGGGATGGCTCCAAGCTTTTAAGGCACACGCTGCAATTTCTGGCTGTGCTTTCCTCAGTATTTACTGCCATGACTAGGGTGTCAGATTACAAACATCACTGGAGTGATGTCCTCAGTGGACTGCTTCTCGGGACCATTGTAGCCTGGATCGTTGTAAGTGCTCTAAAATCATGGATAATGCATACCTAAACTGCTAATTCCACAAATACGTGGGAACAAATCATAGTGTTCCATCTCTTCTCTCCAAATATAATTTTTCCAATAAATCATACAAAAATTTAATGCCCACGTGAGGGTAAACGTTTTTGAAACGTTTATTTGTTAATATGAACTAATTCATCAAACTAGAGGAAATTATTTGTATGGTATGTAGTACTTGGTGGTACAGGGAAAACCAGAAAAAAATCTTGGCCGAGGGTTTAGCCAGTAAATAATACTTTTTAGGTAATCGATAAAGTCTTTAAAAAATTGAAGGCTACCAAGTTGTCGACCGTGTTTACTATCTTCTTGAGGGTGCTTTAGGGAACCTAGAAAAAAACTATAATTAGTTTATATCGAGAATGACCCCAGGGGTCCTAAAGGCATCTAGGAACAATATGGAAGAAATAGCGCTAGTTATATTTCTATTTTCGCTCATACAGATCTATTTTTTCTTGCTATAATTTTTTGATACTAACGCCTCACACACTAGTAGGACTTGTGGGAGCGATGAAATTGGACGCTATTCTGAGTTAAAACTAACTGAAAATAATATTCATCCTTTTTTGGGAGACTCTGTAAGGTTGCCACTAGTTTTAAAATTAACCCTCATTAGCCTCATGTACATCCCCCTTATTGATTTTTTTATGAAATCATAAATAAACTCATCCGAGGGGTTGTTAAATGGACACCCTGTATAATAATAATAATTACGGTTCTTTGATAATGGTTCTTGGTAGCGATGCAAACATTTGTTACTCTTAATTGTGTGGACGTTATCGAAGGCATGCTAGCATATCAAATTAGATTTATTTTCCTATAATACAGTTCACATAGAATACTTACCACCAACCTGGGACACATTGAGTCTAAGATTAATCCTAGTGGATATCTACTAAATTGAATTTACAGACATTTATGAAAATTTCAAGAAATGGTACTCGGTTAAACAGGTTTTGCTGCATGACCTAGGTATGCATTATCTTGTGTTAAATGTAATAAATAGCGGATTCTATTGGTTAAAATCGTACTAAATTGATGTTCATATTGGAATTGATTGTTGTGTTGTGTTTATTGTGCACTAAATTTCACAATGCAATTCGCTATGTGTATAAGAAAGAACAAGGTTTTGGAAGATACTAATAAAGGTTATAACACTGAAATGTATTACGCACTATAAGGTGTGCGGTTTGTTGCACTTAACTAAATTTTGTAAATTTACAGGCCGTTTACTTTGCACGGTATCGGGCCAACGACGTTAATTTAAGAGACACTTACATACCGATCTAAATTACACAGAGCACAATCATGCGTTAAGGGCTTTTGAATTGCAATAATGAAGGTATTTATCTTATTAAGAATATTAAATAATAAGGCAATTGGACGGGCTATTTCGGGAGGTTGTAATCTCGTCTTTGAGGTTCACTCCAATGAAAACAAATGGGGTTTTAAATGGAGATTTGTGCCTGGTCATTGGGCAATTTCAGTGTGTGTAAGAAATTTTGTTTCTGATGTTGGTCCAATTGTCTTCATTTCAAATTCTGTGTCCAGTAAAAACAACCGCTTGTTGTTAACACCTCATGCTTTAATACTAAAATCGCTTGCACCACCAAGTCTCACACGCTTTAAGAAATAGATTTTGTACAATAATAACGATAAGAGGTCTTATCGTTTACCATTTATCAAAAATTGGTTTCCGATAATGATTTTATTGCCCCAATAAATCGAATATCAGTTTAAACCTTTATATCTGTTTCGTGTCGACAGAAAAACAAGGAACACCTATGAGTTTCTAAGCATTCCGTTTTGTGATTATGTAGTAATTTTTTAAATAAAATTTTATTTACAAATACAGTTGTGTCTGGATATAACGAACACGCTTACAACAAACTGAGGTCAAAGGACACAAAAAATGTCCTATAAGGCTAACACTTTTTTTACTGCTTATAGCGAACTTTCGGATAGAACGAACCAATTTTATCGTGTATTTAGAGTTTATTTGCCGTTTATATCCAACCGTGAACACCGTCATCTATTAGAACTTTCTTAAAGGAACGACATTAAGAAATTTCTATTCTATATTTCTTGATTTGGAGATGCTATGAAGAATTGAAGAGGCAATTCGAAAAGATTTTCAAAATTTCGGCTTCGAAGAGTACGTCAATCGTGTCGAAAACATTATGTCTACTGAGTATATAACAGACGAAGAAATTATTCAAGCAGTCACAAGAGGTAGGTAACATACACACATGAACAATGACTAAATCACTATTTTTTGTGAACGCAAATGTACACAGAAACAAATTTTTTAGGTGAAAATTTAGATGAAATGAGTGGTATTGACGAGAGTGGAGTCCAAAATCACCTTTGTTCCTTCAGTTAAAGAAAGGAGTCAGAAAGTGATGGAAACTCGCTCCTTTTTACTGCCGCAAGCAACTTCAGAAGAAGTTTGGAATAGTTTTTGTGCCATAGAAAATTTTATCAGCAAACTTAGCTTTAAAAAGAATGTGCAAACCAAAATAATAGAATATTTTTTTCATAATGAGAGTAGTAGTTTGTGTCTTTTTTAACCGTTTCTTCATATTATATAGATGAAATAACACTCAATAAGTTATAAATTATTTTTATGGTATTTAAATAAAATATTTTAAACCCACTAAGACGTATTTTTTCGAAAAAATTATATACATATATGTATCACACATACTACATATTTAATTTGCTTTTCTTTTGCAACGAACTTCGGTTGTAGCGAACCAATTTCACTTTATTCTTCAAGTTCGTTTTATCCGGGACAAGACTGTATTATATTCCTCCAGTGAAGATGATTTTGGATTAGGCCATTTTCACTAGAGAAGCCTTGAGTTGTAGGTCTATAATTCTAAATCACTGAAATATTGTTAACAAAGAAAATATAAGTCGAATTTCTGGGGCACGCACCTTATTAGAAGTAGCATAACATTAGCACTAAATCAGCACGTTTTGAAATGAAGAACTGTTTTATCGAGCGCATTCAAGAAGAAATTTAAACGCTACATTGTGCTTTGTGCAACGGATTGCACGAGGATCATTTTTCGGCAAATTCCTTTCTTTTTTTTTAATATCTGGTTAAATTCTCATTTATTGTAAAGCTAAGCTAGAATTCACACGATAAAATTAATCAATGTCGTCCGAGACTCAGATTAGTTTGTTTACTATACAGGGTGCCTGAAGAAAGGTTAAAAATAAAAATTTATTTAATGCTAGACTTAGTAGGTATATACAAGGTGTTTCAGCTTTTTTGTCGCAGCATTTTAACGGCAGATGAAACTTTTAAAATTACATTTTTAATATGGATTTTTTGA
Organism: Euwallacea similis; assembly: GCF_039881205.1. Lineage (NCBI taxonomy): Eukaryota > Metazoa > Arthropoda > Insecta > Coleoptera > Curculionidae > Euwallacea > Euwallacea similis. The sequence continues at coordinate 3,026,336 of NC_089630.1, forward strand.
AATATTGTGAGCATATTTATGAATATTGCATTAACGTTTAATATACGGGGTTTCCTTTGCATTATAAAGGCTATTATTGATACAGTTTGGCTGTGGCCGCTAGGGCGCTTTGTATTGTACTCATTATTAATTATGTACTTAAAAGGTAAATGTAGAACTAACAACAATACTTAAAATTGTTCGTCACGCAAGACATTATTTATTGCCGTATGAAAGCATTTTTTTTTGTTAATTAACAGGCGTGCGTTATCAGTTGCATATTTAAAGACTGAAAAAATGTTCCGACCGACGATAAGAGAAAAAATGTATGAAAAAAGTATAATTTGGCATAAACGGTTATTGTTTTGCCTTTGCTAACAAATAACGAATTTTTGCAAGTTGTTCAATTGGGAGTTAGTTTAGTGGATTATAACAAGACGACATTTAACAGAACAAGAAATCCAAAGGATTGTTGGGATGTTTGGGGGTGGTGCAACCCAACATAGTGCTGTTCATTTGCAAACCTCTCAAGGTGTGATTAGTAGACCTAGGCCTCTCACGTTTCCTAAAAGAACGTAAGAGACGCCTGGCTGGGGCAAAATTAGCAAAACCCTGATTCAAGGTCGTTTTATAACTTTTCAAGCCAAAAGAAACATACCTCAAATAACATTCCAGTTGATATCTGAATTACAACTTGCACATAATGTAACGATTAGTGCTCAGAAGTGGCAAAAGGCGTTTGTATGAATTCAATCTTCATGCTACATGCCAAATCAGGATTCCTCTTTTATCTCGTGGAAATCGAGAAGCAAAAGTCGTGTGGTATGAGGAACATTCGAATTGGATAAATGAACAATGAGGTGCTCTCGTGTTTGCCGATGAATCTCGGTTGGGTCTTCGTCCAAATTTAAGACGAACTAGGATATGACGCGAACTTGGAATGGTAGATCGTCTACAAACTGCTCAAGAGATATAGATTTATCGTTGAGGAACAGGTATGATTTGGGGTAGGGTTAGCATAAGCGGTAAAATTGATCTCGTTCCCTTGGAGCGCTTTTTAAATGCCGTTAACTATCGCATGATAGGATTCTTCAGCCTGTAGTGATACCCTCATGCATGAGCAGCTAAGTCAAGTTTCATGCTTATGCAAGATAATACTCGTTCACATGCTACACGCGTAGTTTAAAATTTGTCGACTGAAAAATCTAACGATGTCTTGCCCTGGCCAGTGCAGTTTCCGGACTTAAACCTCACCGAACACGCTTGGGATATGATTCAACGATGAATCCCACCCGAAAATCAAGCTTTTAATACTCGTGAGCTGATTATTTTATGCCTCAAAGAGAGTGGACAGCAATTGATTGAAACGATATCAATGTGCTCATTATGGGTATGAGTAGATGTTGTAGAGCCGTGTTAAACAGTAGAAGGGGCCATACTCATTATTAATTTTCTTTTTTGTATTACTTATTGAATTTATGGTAAAATTTAAATTTTTCTAAAAGCTAATAAGTTTAACCTTTGAGACATGTTAGAAACGCTAAATATAAGAATTTGTGGTTTTCGTACGGAAATAAATAATCTGTTGTGATTTATCATTACTATCTCTAGACTTTCTTAATGTGTGTATATCAATGAATTGAAATGTTCCGTTTCAAAGAGTTTCAAAAAAGCCATTGTTATAAACTCCTACCCAGACGTTCCCACTGAATTCATACTGAAGATTTCTTTTATAAAAATATTTTATACAGTAAATCATATACTTGAATTAAACAGATTTTGAATTTGTATAGAAATTTACATAAAACTTGGAATATCGGATTGATCTGTTTTTGAAAAGCTGTCGATTCAACTGCGCTTCCATATTTCAATAAAAAGCGGCATTTTGAGAATATGCCTAATACTTAAATATTACTAGTAGTGACATCCGGCCTATATTCCAAAGTTTAATTTAATTAACAGGATATACCAAAATATTCTAAAAATTGAATCTAAAATTTAAAAAAAATGAATAATATACAAGTGATACAAAGAATGAAAGTTGGTAGCTACTGTGATTTCTTAGAAGATCCATGTATACTCGAGTATGATACTGTTTTATGGCTTTTAAGAAACTTCTAGGAAACGTTGCAAAGCAACCAATCTCATTTTAAGGGGACTCGGGACTTATTCATATTGTATACAGGCTGTCAAAATAAAGTTCACGACTTAATCATATAGATCTTTAATCGTTAAATTTTACTATCTAATTAAAGTATTTTCAGACATCCTGTAGATATAGACATATGGAATCAAAGCTGCTTTTTTGGGCAAGTTTGGGGTGAAACTCGGAGTACACAATATTAACTTTTGATTCAGTTTTTGCAATATTTTCACTAGTTACTTGTTAAGTTCTAAGTTGAATTAATGTCTTAATGTATTTTGGATAGCTGAGGTTAGAGATTCCGAAACAAGCTAAGAGTGATAATATTTCTTATTCTGACTTATTTAAAAATTGAATACTATTATGTATCATAGGTAGTTCAACCAAAATTTTTCGTATATTCAAGTTTCTTGAAAATTCAAAATGATGCATGAAATTTTTAGGAAATTAATATTTCTTCGTTATCCTGCCTTCGTTAAGAACAGAAGTATTTCATTTAATTTGTATGTTTATTCCCATTTCTGAGTAAAGTTTAAAGAGCATTTATGTAGTTTTCCATGTTGAAAACCGTAACGTTGTTCTAAATTCAATCTCATCTTGATTTCTGACGACCACTTTTTCGAATTTGTATCTCTAGAACCGAGTTGTTGAATTCGTGGCATAAGCTAAAATTTACGAGTCGGATTCGGGCAAAATCGAGTTTAAATCATGAGTCTACCAATCGGCCTTAGAGCATTAAAACAGTTGAAGATCTTTAGTTAATTGTGTTTAAATGTATAATTTTTAACGTTATTGTTAGCACCCAAAATGTTTTACCGTTAATGCAATGAACATTTCTAAATTTGTCCCAATATCAGGTTTTCAAAATCCTGCTAACTTTGCCAGTAAGATAATTTCCATGGAGATGAAAAAATTAGCCAATGTTCTACTAATTTCATGGTTTTTATGAAACCTTACTAGTTAAATTACTAAACCGGGCCTAGATAAAATTCCTGACAACTTTACTAAGGGAATAATGTCCATGCAAACGTTGAAATAAAGAGAAAGTATTGATCAATTGTGTGGTTTCTATAGAAATTGCCCTCTTGGTAAAGTTAACAACACTTTGATCTATTGGTTATAAGGCTCAATTTTTCAGACTCGTAGTAACAGTGGTAACTTTACCAACAATTCTATGTTTTTTTTATTAAAGATGAAATGATTGTTAAAATCTTTAAATATAACAAGGCTCCTAGATTGAATCCTATTTACGATTTTTGTGATAACTTTCAATTGTTTATGCAATTTTTTTTCTTCTTAAAATTACCTTTTGCGTAAAACTGAAGATATAGCAAAGATGCCTAAAAGGATTGATGTCTTGCGTTTCATCCCAAACTAAGTCTCTGTTGCTTTAACTATTTAAATAAATCATTTTGAACACAATGTACTAAGTTATTTGTATTTTTGTATGATAATTATCTTCCAGATTCGTTTTTCTGATATTAAATAGCATTTTAATTCCAGGCAAAGTACTTTTCCACTTTATTCTCGACAAAAAGCAGCAATAGTGACTCTTCAGAACATTCCGAATTAAATGGGCACAGTAACAACAGGGCCACAGCAATAGGAGTTTAAGTCAGAGTAGTTTAGTAATAAATAATTTTTTAGAGAAATTTGTAATAATTGTCCCTCAGTTTTTAGATTATTAAAAACTGTAAAGTTTTAGTAACCTAAAGCTTCTGTATCATGCATCCGTGATCCGACCATCTACAAAGAAGTTTAAATTATAATAACTAATTTTCATTCCATGTCTAGTTGATGGTGGTTGGTGGATACAGTTTTATTATTTATTTCTAATTGGTGTAGTCAGATGACGCATACATAAGACGGATGTTTAATTCGGCCATTATTTTGATGGTGTTTAGTACCTTTGTTTAAGCTACTTTGACTTTGGTTGTAAGTATTTTTAGTATTTTTTAGCTAATATTATTTATTCTGTAAAAAGCACAAGTTGTCAGATCTCGAATGTTTAGTTGTAGGGGAAATTATGTGGTGATTAAAAATCATCAGATTTATATTTAAACTCTCAAAAATTGGTTCTCCAAGCTAATCCGGGCAGAGCTTCAAAGAATTAATCTACTAACAATTTCGAGCTTTATGGCAGTCTACTAAAAATAATCTCCAATTTTTAATTTATTTAATTTTATATCGACATGTATAAACTGCCAATAATAATAATAATACTTAAGAGTAAAATCGAGTACCTAAAAAAATCTTACATAATGTAAATATACCCCTTGAAGCTGTGATCCCAATGTAGTGTTATTGTATACGTTAGAGTGCAAACTCTTTAAAGTACCTTATAAATGTCTTATTCTAGTGGTCCTAAAAATCTTTATATAACATAATTCGAGTCAGAGTGTATAATAGTATAAGCTTTAAAAAATGTGGGCAATATTATTAATATTGGCAATATAATACCAACAGTAATAAATTTAGCAATAAAATAATCTTCAAAAGGAAACAAGTGTTGTCTTATCTATATGACGTGTATTAAGTCTAAAAGTGCGTCATTTTTGCTGCAAGGATTGGGTTTGTAAGGATGTGTTTATTAGTATTTTATGGTAATAGAACTGCTATATAATTTCTGACCTTTTTGAAAATGAATGGAATATATTATTCACTAAACGAGTCAGCGGCAGTTGAGGATTCGATTTTACTAATAGGAACGTATAAAAATAACCTCATAATTTAATATTAAAGTCTAAAAATCAATGAGTACTGACTTATCAATATTATTTCTTAACTCTAGAATGCTACTCATATTTTCTAATATACAAAGAGTACCCTGGGGTTCCAGTGTACTCCAATCAATCTACACTTCGAGTATAAACACACGAATCAAACCAAAGAAGCCCGCATCAAGACGGGATATCGGTGATATGAAGCTACTGTGAAGGACAAGTCGGTGGTAGCTAGCAAAAAATCTTAGAATATTTGTTCTTTTCTAGGGTACAGGTGTACACGGGGTAGCATTCGAGGGTTAAATATAGTTGTTGGTTTAATTTCCTTTAGTATAATTTATTTCAATTATACGCTTCTTAACAAGAAAATGCCTTCTTTAGAACTTTTCTTTGATAACTGTCTTCTAATAATGCTTCACATTGTATAAATAGGACTTTTAAGAATCAGGAAATGTTATTCTTCAATTTCTTTATTTAATAGGTATTTATTTTACCTTTAGAAATTGTCTTACTAATCTTCCTATAGACCAGATTTCTGTCACTTGTACCTCTTATTAATTGCTAATTTTCTCGTTATCACTATTTTCATTTTTATTGCTTTTAATATTGTTTTGCAACAAAACTGTTTACGAGTCCATTGAAACTTTGACTCATAAAAAAATAAGCTTATGGTATCTGCTAATAGTATCTGCTAATAGTATCTAGTAGTATGGAAATATTTATGTACCTTTGCAACCGACATTGATCAATGTCAAATATAAAAAAATTATTATTTGTAGTCGCGCAATTAATTTAGACGCCCCTCCTTAAAATAATAGATATAAGTACTTATTACTGTTATAATATTTTTGTTATTTATGTAAATAACTTTCTTATCTACCTAACTGTAATTGATGGGGAAACGTTAGTTGTAGATATTTTCGATTTATTTCTTTAGAATAACGGCAAATGGTTTACTTTTTCGAACTGCTTATTGCCTGATTTGATTTATTGATACAAGTGCTTAAAAATAATACATAGGATGTTTCCAATGTTATGTGGCATTATTGCTATCACCAAAACTCTAGGAGATGCGACATGAAGAGAAAAGAATCGAAAAAGTTAAACTTTTTTTAATAAACTTGTAGTTTTATTAAAAACGTTTTCGACCAATTTCACATTTTCTTCGATATCCTAAAAATTAAAAACTATAGCAAAGCTATATATGGAAAATTAAAAAGCTCTAAAAATGGCAACTTTTTCTAATTTAACTAATATGGTACCTCTTACAGTGTCGAAGGTAGCAGTAGCACCACATAACATTTGAAACAACCTGTATATGAATGAAATGAGAATATATGTGTATTTATATTTAAATTATTTATTTTATGCTAAATAATCGGACATTTGTCAATATTAAAAGATATTATCCTTGTTGTGTCTGTCAGGATTTTCAAATGAGTATTATTAAATTCGGACTCTTAATATGATTCCATGTGATATTTGATTTAATATTCATAAAATTATAATGATTTATTATTATAGCTTATGCATATGTTAAACATGATTTTTATGATTTAAAATATAATATGGTAGCAACAGGAAAATAATGATTTTTATTATTTCCACCTTTTATTTATACAGGATCATTCATCAAACATAAGTATAAGAAAGGTCAACTAGCCGCCAAGGAGTGCAAAAAATAAAGCATATTTAAAATTAATTTTATATTTAATCAAAGCAACGTGTGATCATTAAAAAAAACTCGCAGTAAGCGGTGAACCTTCAATGTATATTTCAACGGCTACTTGAGTTTTTTTTAATGATCATCCTTTATAACATAATATATATAATGTATTCAAGAAAAATCTTCAGACATACTTAGCGTGCTGCAGGGCAATTTTAGCACATGTATGTACATCTTTATCAAGAGGATCTGAAACAAAAAAAAACTAAGCACATTTAATCGCTAAATTTACCGAGTTTTTTTATTATCACAGTATATCTTTACTCGACAAACGGGCTTTTCTCATCTATTTATCATAGAGTGAATTTCTCAGTTTGTCGTCTCCAATTTTGTCGAAGAAATTTTAAGTTTTCTTTAATATTGTTATGACCAACACTAACAATACCAAATACTTACAGATTTTATGTTTTCCGCTAATGGGGTAGAAAATGGGTAAAATAATGGGATTGCTACAAATTAGCACATAGGAACTGTCTGATTCTCCTTTACCTCCGAACCTTTTCTGATAGGCTTCTTCGTCTAAACAATCTTCAACAGTCACGCAACCGAGCAAACAACTTGTCGGGTATTCCTTAGGGAATTTTAGTGTAGGATCTAAAATTTGTATTAAATTATAACGTCTCGCAAGCATAAATAAAAACTCTTTCAAATGAGGTATCATTTGAGCTATAGAACCATCCTTTATAAAAATATACACCAACCTTTATAAAAATCCTTGTAAAAATTCTCCAAAGCCATTATTTCTTCATCTTCTGGCTGTTTAGCTGCAGCTGCAATCCATAAGCGGCCTCGATGTGTTGTTGGCCACACTCTCCCTTCGTGCCTAGGATTTTACATTTTCTCATTCATGGTGCACGAATTGGATATGGATCACATATAAAATGCGACAGTTAAATGTTATATATCTCTCAAGAAACGCAAAATAAATCCAAAACCACAACTTTTATGCAAGCAGATATGGACAATATTGATTTATCATCATAATTCAATTAAAATTAAAAAATATGTTGATCTTTGTGAGAAACACGTATATATATTTGCGTCAAGTTAAATACATAAAATTATATGAAAGTTGCCCGGCATTACAAGGAAATTTAAATCTTTACCAAATTAAATATCTTGAAAATAATAAAGCCTAAACGTATTTTTGTTTTCATATAAGGCGGGTGTTAGTATCCGTACCGAGAGCAATTATAACAATAATGAAATTAGTCAATAACTAACAAAAATTAGTTCAATTTACCAAGTTCTCATACATTTTCTATTAATATGTAATTTTTTTAATAATCTCACATGATGACTAGAAAAAATAGAACTCTTTCAAGAAAAATACTTTTACGTTTAAAAATTACAGAAAAACAAAGTTGTCCTTATATCTCGGAAATGTGAGTAGGTATTAGGTGTACAACTTTGCTTCCGCCGTTTTTGAATAGATGTATGTAGCGGTAAGTAATGATCGAAATAAATAACCCCATGTGGGCATGCAGGAGCCTTGGGCACCTGTTAACATAACCTCATAAAAATATTAGTCTATTTGTGTCTTCATCATAAAGTTATTCGCAATTGAAAATGTCAGTGTACGAGCCAAATTCTCGTCATTTGCGGGAGGTTTTACTTTTCTGCTTCAATATGAAGAAATCTGCTGCTGAGGCTCATCGAATGCTCTCAGATACTTATGGGGAAGCCACTATTAGTGAAAGGACATGTCGTGAGTGGTTTCAGCGCTTCAAGAACGGTGATTTTCACGTCGAAGACCAACATAGCGGTGGAAGAAAGAAGGTTTTCCAAGATGCGAACTTGGAAGCATTACTTGACGAAGACTCGTGTCAAAGTCAACAAGAATTGGCACAATCATTGGGAGTGACTCAACAAACAATCTCAAAACGCCTCAAAGACATGGGAATGATTCAGAAGCAAGGATATTGGGTGCCGTACGAGTTGAAACCAAGAGATATTGACAGGCGTCTGTTCGCTTGTGAACAGTTGCTTGCAAGGCAAAGACGGAAGGGATTTCTGCATCGTATTGTGACTGGGGACGAGAAATGGGTTCATTACGATAATCCCAAACGCAAAAAGACTTGGGGATATCCCGGCCATGCTTCCACGTCGACGGCCAAACCGTCTATTCATGGTTCCAAAATCATGCTCTGTATTTGGTGGGATCAACTCGGCGTAATATATTATGAGCTGTTACAACCAACTGAAACAATCACAGGTGCTCTTTATCGAACCCAATTAATGCGTTTGAGCCGAGCATTGAAAAAGAAACGGCTGCAATACAACGAGAGACATGATAAAGTGATTTTGCAGCACGATAATGCTCGACCCCATGTTGCGCAAGTGGTCAAGAAATACTTGGAAACATTGAAATGGGAAGTCCTACCCCACCCGCCATATTCTCCTGACCTAGCTCCTTCTGATTATCACTTGTTTCGATCCATGGCACATGGGCTAGCTGACCAACACTTCCGGTCTTATGAAGAAGTAAGAAATTGGATAGAATCGTGGATCGCTTCAAAAGATGTCCAATTTTTTCAACACGGGATTCGTATGCTGCCCGAAAGATGGGAGAAAGTAGTGGCCAGCGATGGACAATACTTTGGATCCTAAAGGTATAATTAGTTTTTTACAATAAAATCGCGAAATTCGGAAAAAAAACGGCGGAAGCAAAGTTGTACACCTAATAGTATAATCTCCGTGTAGTTACCACGTAAGCAACCACTTTGAATTCTCGTATCTCAACATCAAATCAATAGAAAAACAAAGTAAACTCACTTTTTTACCCCTGCAACTAATAAACTGGCATAAGGCTGATGCATACTTAAACACAAGCCTTGGTCCATTTGAGTTATCATCTGTTCATCCACAATTTTGTTACATATATTTATTGGCATTTCACTATCTTCTTCTCCTTCCAAATCTTCTGGTTCCAGAGGTTTTTTATGCCGCATTTGAATTAGCAAATCAACAAGTTCATCTTGATCTTTCTAAAAGTTTCATTAAAATAAACTAAAATTCAGAATATCAATCTTACATCTTGTTTTGGAAGGGACTTTTGACTCTGCCTTTGAATGCTCTTATAAATTTCTTCAACTCTTTTCAAATGCTGCATGGAATCTTCTAAAAGCATTTGCCTCAGATGAAGATCACCCCGTGTGCTCTCAATCACTTTTCGACTAGCAAAATCAAGTGCCACTACCATTTTTTGTTTGCTGCCATCGGATTTCTTTGAATTGATTTTGAAATAATCATTATCATCATCAAAAACTTTGTTCAATTTAGGCCTAGAATTTTAACCAGTGTGTTTGAGATTCTTTATATCTAATACATATCTAAGTAATACCTACTTCATTAAAGGTTTTGCATTAGAAGAACTTTGTATTTCCCCTCTGATGTTTACCTAAAATAATTGAATTTTAAGTCTTTTCTAAATCCCCATTCCAAATGAACCAAACCTCATTTCCACAATACAAACAAGGCCCTGGACCTTCTAGGAAACAATGAATTCTGCCACACTCAAGACAGTTATTCATGAATTCATGTTCTTGGCCCATGCAATCGCATGCATGGCGACCTGAGATAAGTATTATTTTTTTAATAATAATATAACTCTCCAATCGACCGTCACTACAATAAATTGCTCACCTTCCCTCTCTTTCTTCTTCTCTTCAAAATCCTTTATGTTCTTAAATTTAGCTTTCCCTTTCTTGCCTTGATTCCCACTCTGGTTTCTGTCTGAGGGCCCCCCTTGCTGTCCCTGCTGCGAGGAGGGAGGTGTATATGATTTGGAAGCTTTTAGTGTTGAAGTTGGCGACTTATTTGTTTGAGGCTGTTTTTGTCTTAATTTCTGACCAAATAAGACATATTTAATAGTATTATAGGCATTGAGATGAGCTGAATTTTGGCGGTTTACTATGTTTTCCATAAATTCTTCATAGTCCTCTTCATGTTTTATAGAGGCAATATAACTGAAATTCAAAATATAATAATGTATGTAAATATTATACTTATGTAATTTATGTATCAAATGGCACATTATAAATTGGAACTTTTCTTATAGAAATATATGAATGTTGTTAGATTGAATCTATGAAGGTTCATTGTGTATTACTTATTTGCAAATTCAATTTATTACGTGAAACTTCTTTATTTATGAAAATAAACAAATACTATTTTATGTTATGTTTTTCACTATAACTTACCATACAATATTTGACTCTATGTCATTGCCCAGAATCACTTTTAAATTGTTCATAATTTGTTGAGTGTTCGACATGTTTTCTTATTTCGGCGTAGGCTGATCAAAGAACGTATTTAAACTAATATTATTAAAAACACAAAAAAATAAATTTGAAAGTTTTCTCTAGTATTTTATGTTGCCCTATATGAAATTCGAACTTTACAGTTTTTTAAATGATCTAGGTCTAAATAGGAAGAAAAACAATATACAGAAGAACTAATAAATCCAAATACCTAATTTAAAATTAAATAGAAAATCGGGAATGGAGTAATATTAATAAATCTAATCTATATTATAATTAGTTATTAGATAAAAATATCTAATTAAAAAAAAATAAATCAAGGTTAACAAGCTTGTTTTGAAAGTCAACGGTCAGTTGTTTGTCAAAGTCAAATTACGGTTAGATTTGTCAATTTTAAATAGGGGTTTTTATATTATGAACGAGTATAAGAACAATAACCTTAATTCTTAATGCATTGTACTGCGAAAAATGTTTTACCCTATAACACAATCGAGTATATGAATAAATTAATACTTAGATTAAAGATATATCACTAATTACTATGAAGAGTGTTTCAGGTCCAAGATCCTTAATTTAAAGATTCAGAAAAAACAAAGGTTTTCCCCATTTAAAATCAATAAATGTGACTAGCCTGCTGTCTTGCAAAATATAACGAAAGAGTCGAGGTGGTGAAATGCTTGCTATCCCAGATTTGTAATTTGGACTAAGGATTTAAGGGGAACTGCTCTTAGACATATACATTTTTTTTTTGGTTTTTAAATACAAAAAGACAAAATAAAAAAAAAGTAACAATTTTATTTTTGTATTTTTCAACTATTTATGTGTGTCAAATAAAGTTTTTATGACGTCTGTAATGTATTTATAATTGGCATTCACAGCCAAAGTGCTAACAGCTCAAGGATAATAATTCCCAAAAAGCAAATTTATGGCGAAACGGTGACAAGCACCTAAAAATATTAAGCGATACTCTTGACCTAGAATTCAATGTTCTGTCCTGCGATGATGCTCATTTGTCTTTTTATGATGCTTGTTTGTTTTTCTTACTCAAAATCCATATCTTCACCATTGATGAATTGGGTTACTTGATATTAGTAATTTTCGTAATATGAGGGAATAAGCGAAGGTGAAGATTAAAAAAAAACTATATGATATTTTTTGAAAAATTAGCTCCTAATTTTCTTAAAAATTAAGAAAGTCATAGCACGGTAAAGTTTTCAAAAAAATGTTTCATTTTTTAATCTGCTCTCTCGTCTATGCTCTAGTGTTGCGAATATTAAGTAACTCAATTCTTCAGCGGCAGATATAGTAGGACGCTGATTTATACAGACTAAAAAAGTCCAGCCTGACTGTAACTTTGTTAGCAAGAGATCATTTTAACAAAAATAAATAAATCAGAGTAGAACATTAGTTAATTTCTCAATTTCGTACAGCACTTAGCACACTAGCTAATTAGTAACTTTACCAAGAGACACAAATTCATAGTTCCCATGAAAATAACGGAATGATGCTGAGCAATAACCAGTTTGTTGGTTTACATGGGAATTACCAATTTTCTTTTTAGCCTTTCCCTTATGAGAACAATAAGATTCGTGCAAAATGGATAAAATATTTGATTGTTGAAATAGAACTGGAGCAAACGAGAGTAGATAATGGAAAACGCTATTTATGATGAAGTTCTATTGACATTAGTGACACTTTCGTTAGGTAAGGTTAAAAATTACTGACAGTAACTAATGACAGATGTTTCTTTTTTCATGACTTGTAAAAATTAAATAAAAATTGTAAAAATCATTTATTATTTCCATATCACAAGTATTTTCCCGAAAGTTGAAAAGAAGTTAGTTATTAAGTAGTCCTCAATTAATCAAGATATCGCTAAAAAATGGTAAGAACAATCTCAGTTTATCAATTTCCCACAAACAAAGGTAAATCTAAACAAGGGGCAAAGCCAATCTGGAGGAAGCGGTGGCGACAAGAAAGAAGAAAAAGACAAAAAGAAAAAATATGAGCCCCCAATCCCCACGAGGGTCGGCAAAAAGAAGCGCCGCACCAAGGGGCCAGACACAGCCTTAAAACTACCAGCTGTCACTCCACATACAAGATGTCGTCTTAAGTTATTGAAGATGGAAAGAATTAAGGACTATTTGTTAATGGAGGAGGAATTCATCCGTAATCAAGAAAGGCTGAAACCACAGGAAGAGAAGAATGAAGAGGAAAGGTCTAAGGTTGATGATCTTAGAGGCAAGTTGCAAAGTTGCATTGTTCACATTATTACAAATTTACAAAATTATGGGGAATATGGAAGGGACATTGTTTTCAGACAGTAATATAAAAGAATGTAATGCAAATAAAAAAGAGCTAAAATGAAAGATGCATAACTAACAGTTTTAAGTTAACAACATGGAACATTGTCATATGCATTTTCTTATGAATCTTAGTGATATTTGGTGTCTTCAACCTTAAAATTAGTAACTCTTTCTTGAGTCACAAAGGAGCCATTGTTTACATTGTTATTCATATATACAGTGACCAAATTTTGATGTTTATGCTCTTATATATCAGTAACTATGCATAGAAGCAAAAATGTAATTTTAATCTTTTTAATAAACTTCTCACATCATGATATTAAGGACATTTTTTATATTTAATTATTCAATCCCTTTTTCAATTATAACATAAAGTTGTATTTTTTAAAACAACTCTCATCATTGGAAATATTATTTTTTTCGTACCAAATGAAATATGACACATTTGAACTAGTATGAAACAAAAATAATTTTTTTTAAGTAAACAACTTTACACTATAGGTATGGCAGTTTACATACCCATAACACATCTTGATAGCTCTCTCGTTAATCAACAAATTGAAAAAAGGATTAGCTCAAAAAAATTTGTTTACAAAAGAGATACTTCCATAGTACCTCAAAAAAGGTCTACATAAAATGATGGAACTAAATTAGTTTTTTGTTTCTATATTAAGCTAAGGTTTTTTACGCCTCTTAATATAGGATCAGTTTAATCTCAACTTGTGGGTCCAGGGTGGTTCAAAAATTAAGAATTTTGAGAGTAAATACTTTATTTTTGAGTCCTGTACAATAGTAATGTTTTTATAACACATATGAACTCTTAGTATAAAGGAACAAGAGAAAAAACAAAAAATAATACAGTCCCATCATTTTTTAAAAAACATAGGAACATTGTTTTTTTTTAATTTCTATAGCGCTTTTTTAAGTCACCTCAAAGTAATTTTTATTTTTCTTACAAAATTAGATACACACAATGTGTTAGATTTAATTTTTGTTACTAAGAACAATGCCATATTTAGGTACTCCAATGTCCGTTGGTAATCTCGAAGAAATTATCGATGATAATCATGCTATAGTATCAACTTCTGTGGGCAGTGAACACTATGTGAGTATTTTATCTTTCGTGGATAAAGACCAACTTGAACCCGGATGCTCAGTGTTGTTGAATCACAAGGTCCACGCTGTTGTCGGTGTTTTAGGTAATTTTGCCAAATAGTAAATCCTTGTCTTTTCCAATATATAATATATATTAGGGGATGACACCGATCCAATGGTTACTGTGATGAAACTAGAGAAAGCTCCACAAGAGACATATGCCGATATCGGTGGTCTTGATACACAGATTCAAGAAATCAAAGAATCTGTGGAACTCCCCTTAACTCATCCCGAATATTATGAGGAAATGGGTAAATGCTTAAAAAAATTACCTCAATTCTCATTTTATAAAACCATACAATTTAGGTATTAAACCCCCAAAAGGGGTTATACTCTATGGGCCTCCAGGTACTGGTAAAACCTTATTGGCTAAGGCTGTAGCTAACCAAACATCAGCAACTTTCCTAAGAGTAGTGGGTTCAGAACTTATCCAGAAGTATTTGGGAGATGGCCCTAAGTTGGTTAGGGAGTTGTTTAGGGTGGCAGAGGAGCATGCTCCATCTATTGTATTTATCGATGAAATTGATGCTGTAAGATTTTTGAATTTTTTTAATTGAGAATTAAAATTAATTTGAGGAATTTAGTATTGACGGTACATTATTCCACATATGTTGGAACCTTTTAGTACCATTATTAGAAAAGGTGGAAAGAGTTTCAAATTTACAAAATTAAAGTATTTTTTCTGTAGTCACAATTTGTTATCTAACAAAATATCGGAAATAACTAATAATTGATCAATTTTTCTCTAATGGAACACCTTGTATACTAGTGCTCAATGAAGATTTTGTTTTCTGATTTCAAAAAGATAAGGAATTTTATGTTTCTTTTAATGTTTTCTCATAAATTAAAATTTTATTAGTCCCATGAATAATGGGGTTTCATCACTGATCACCATTTTTATGGAGCAGATTTTAATAATCTTCATTTGTGAAAAAAAAAGAATATGAAGAGTAGAAAAACTCTGTATGTATGGGATTAAATTGTTTGGGTTGCTAAAAAAATGATTTTTGTTAGGTGGGGACTAAACGTTACGACTCAAATTCAGGCGGTGAAAGAGAAATCCAGAGAACCATGTTAGAATTACTTAATCAATTGGATGGTTTTGACTCGAGGGGAGATGTAAAGGTAAATTTCTTTGCTCTTATATCATAGCAAAGTTTATTGTTTATGGTAAAATATAGGTAATCATGGCAACCAATAGAATTGAAACCTTGGATCCAGCTCTAATTCGTCCTGGTCGTATTGATAGGAAAATTGAATTCCCCCTCCCAGACGAAAAGACCAAGCGTCGAATTTTCAATATACATACTTCCAAGATGACCTTAGCTCAAGATGTAAACCTTCAAGAGCTTATTATGGCCAAGGACGATCTTTCTGGAGCAGATATCAAGGTGAATAATGAGGGATATATTTGATAGATATTCGTAGATTATGAAGATTTCAACGTTATTAATGACACAATTTTTAAAAACATATTGATGTTTATTTTTCAAATTAGGCGATCTGCACCGAAGCGGGTTTAATGGCTCTTCGTGAAAGGAGGATGAAAGTAATCAATGAAGACTTCAAGAAATCTAAAGAAAACGTTTTGTACCGAAAGAAGGAGGGAACACCGGAGGGACTTTATTTGTAATTGGAGACCTCTGTTTTAAACTTTTTTGAAGCGCTTCAATTCGGTAATTTACTAATATGTTTGTAATTTTTAGTGGAATATATTAATTTCAAAATGTTCTTTGTTTTATTTAATTTTTGCGAAAGATGTTTTAAATTTTGTGTATTCGAAAAATGACAAATGTGAAGGATAAACTGCATTAGGTTGAGGTAATAATATCTTTAAATTTACTTGCTTCTGGTTCAGAAACCTATTAAATTTCTGTAATCCACTAGAGGACAGCAAAAATTTGAATTTTCTTGTATACATATTATTTAATGTTTCACTTTCACAGATGCTGACAAGAATTTAAAATGTAATAAATTGGAAATTATTCAAGGCTGATCTAAAACAGCAAAGAGATGCTATTGGTTTCAAATTTTTCTCAACCGCTCGGGTGGTAAAACGTTCTATGGGTCTTTCACTAATTTCCATTATTATTGGTCATATAAATAATCATTAAAGGACAAAAGTTTCATATTTTTCTCCAAATCATCAATATCTACTGTTAAATTAGAGAGTATCACAAATTACAAAAATTGCACCACTTTCTTTTTAAATGCATCACCTATGTTTTTACATTAAAGAAAAATCCTTTTGTTTGAGTTCAAAAATATAATTATTTATATATTTATCACTTTTCAAATATTTAAGTCCAAACAGTTTTGGCTTTGGCACGATTGCATACCTATCAAGAAAAACTCTGATTATATCCAGTATTTCTAGATCGTTAGCTTAAGGTCTATTATAACTTTACACCTCACTCTAGTTTTATGAACTTTTCGCCAAATCCCACTTGTTACATATCATTATGCATTTCCTAATTGGTTACAGAATACTGTGGTTAACGGTTTGACCTACCTTGGGCATCTTTCTTAAATTCTCATTATTGAAAAGGATTTTTTAAAACATTTTCGCAGCGAAAATGTTTCTTTGGCCCGTTTATGACTCCTAAATATTATCCTTAAATAGTCTGATATTCTTTATGACAAAGTGCACTAGTCTGGTTAAGTAAATCGAAAATATATATTAAAAAATATTTATTAATAGAAACACTCATCATACTCGTAAATGCTAAATAAATCTTAATCAAAAATTAAATATTCAAGCGATAAAATCGGCATGTAGTAGTATTTCATATCGACAACAATAACGAGAAAAATAAATAATCAGAAATCGAACATGAAACAACCAAGATCAGAACTAAAACTATTGACACACCTTAGCAAAACATAACGAACAAAAATTAAAAACGGACTACAAAAACGCTCCCTTTTTTTTTAGCAAAGCCTTAGTATGAATTCTTTTAACTCTAGTAGGATCTGATAACAGTTTATTTTTGAAGTCTTTAGGATGCAATTTTGCTTTAAAATTGAACATTTCCTCTCTGGAAGCCGCCGTCGTAGAGGGCTTCATATGAATAACTTCACTAGAAATCCAGGAACTGTCCACGTTTGACAGTAACGATGGTTTAATAGTGCGTTTAGGTCGGTTTTTCACATCCGTAATTAACTGAGTCATCAAATTGTATGACTCAGCAGGCTTCAGATTTGGTGGGGCCTTCGATGAATTCTTTCGCCTTCTTTTAGATTTGGTTTCCTCCTCGTAAAGCTCGGACAAGCTTTTGCTCAACCTTCTTTTTAATTTTTTTCTTCTTTTCCCAGATTCACCATCCAAAGAGCGACTCAAATTCTCTTCAGATGTAGAAATGTCTTTGGGGTCTTCCAGTGGATCTCTTTCAGGGCTACTCGCAGGACAGATTTTTACACTGCTCAAAACTTTCACAGGCGCAGTTTTCTGCCTTTCTTTATCCTGAGAAAGAGTATCTTCGTATTCCAAGGAAAGATTTAAAGAGACTTCCCCTTTTGTTACTGTCGAACAGAAGGATTCCACTAAGGTGCTGATTCTTTGGCTAATCATTGGATCTTTGATTCCGTCGAAAACGATGTTTTCTTGCAGTGACAGAGAATTTTTCCGGTTTCGCTTTTGAATGCTGTTGTTTAAGGCGTTTGTGGAGGTATTTTGGATGATTGAGGTATCGACTTTAATCTCTTGACTATCTGATCTGGTGGTTTCTTCGGTATTTAACGACTCGGGCTCGTGCGAGTTATCAAAAGTACTGTCTCTCTGATTGTCCATTTCAACAGCAGTCGCCTGTTCAATTGGAGAGTCTTCAAGAACAATGATTGATTTTTCAGATTCACTACTTTCAGCTTCGATTATTAATGCTTTGTCTTCTTCATCTTCACTTGATGAATCTCTGGGTCTAATAATCCTTGACTTCTTAATAGGTAATTTCTTTTTGGTAATTTTCGCAATATTATCCTTTTCTTCTAAAGTATTCACAATAGTACGCTCCTTTTTCTGCTTCTTCTCATTCTCTAAATCATATTCATCCCCGGATAATAATTCGTATTCCTCATCATCGCAAATAAATGAATCCTTGCTGTCGTAATTATCGTCTGATCGATATTCATCCGTTTCTGAGGAGCCAATATATTCGCCCTCGTCGACAATTTGATTGCTGTCTTCCGAGGGGGTGTCCTCTTCACCTAAATGAAAACATATAGATGCACGAAACCTATGATAAGACTTATCAATGTTACCTTCTTCAGCCATTCCATCAATGAAATCATTGTATTCTTGTTCAGACTCATTTTCATCAGAACTAGAGGCTTCTTCTTCTTTACTGTCTAACTCTTCGATTTGCTGGTCATCGGAATTTGCAAGTGACTCATGAACTTTAGCCGATGCAAAATCTTCCAATCTCGTGAGTAAGCAAGTGATTTTAGGTAGTTTTTGTGCTTCAACCTAGAGAAAGTACTACATTGTTAGTCTATGCGTTTTACGATTTTTGGGCTGTGTATAATAAATTATTAGGAGAAATTAAATTACTTTTGGTCCAATTATTTATCTTGTAGATTGCAATATTCTGATATGAATTAACGGATAGCCATACAGAAATGTTCAAAATATCCGAGCGAAATAATACAAAGCCGACAAAAAAATATTATTCTCATACTGGACTCAGAAGAAAATCAAAATAAATTTAAAAGCGGATTATGAAATTTTCGCATTTACAGTTAAGATGTCCTTTACGTAAGAGACTTTTTCGGATTAGGTTTTAGCAATTGACTCAAACATCACACTAATTTTGCTTATGCTACTATTTCGGGTTGAAAATTTGCAAAATATTACATTCCTAACATACAGCCTTCTTTAAAAAAAAAAACAAATTGGTCAGATATAAAGCATGAATAGACGAACGGGCGATAAAGTTCAATTGCTATTTTTTAGTTCACTTAGCCTATAAAATGCAGAAATATCACTTGGTATCTTCTTAGGCACCCTAAAGCATGACCTTCTATTAAACGTTGATTTTGCCTTTCAAAAAAGTTGCAATTATACACAACAAATGGAAGTTAAAGTGTTAATTACAAAAAAGAAATAGTAATAATAATCACAAATTAAATTGGGACAAACTAACAGGGATTACTCAAAGTAGCATAATAGGTCCATTATTATCTATCTATATCTTGGATTTAGTATACAGTATATCCCAGAAAAATTGGTATAAATTAGTGTGTATATTTATACCAACTTATTTTTTATATGCAGTCCTATATTACCCTAATACATACAATTTGAACAATATTAATTAGATAAGAATGTTAAGACTTAAAAAATAGCATAAAAATCGCTTTGTACGATAATACCTATAGTTTTTGCACGGATATTGCGTCGCTTTCACACGCGGTATGCGACTTTCCCAAAAATCCAGATTCACTTGAATTTTACTCTCAAAATACCTATTAAAATGTGAACGCATCATTTTATTTGGCCAGAAGTTAGATAACTACTTTAACTAACTTTATTTACGACTTAAGATATCTTTACATACCGTACTAAGAGCTTTCTCCGTTGAATCTTCTTTGGTTGTGTTATTACATTCATTACTCTCCTCATCTGTAACACTTTCACTTTCACCAGCATCTGTAACTGAAATTGCATGATTGGTAACACTGCACTTAGGTTCCGAGTCTTTGATCTCTGTTAATCTATTTCCTAATTCACTTTTGTCTTCAATGACCGACATTTCCTTATCATCAACTATTTCAATGAGTTCGTCATTTTCTTTGAAAGACATCGTTTTACTGTTGTCACTACTGGATTTTTCATGATTTCCTGATGATTCTAAAGCAATGTTTTCCACAGCGCGCCTAGACTTCTGCTGGACACTCTCATTCAAATCTACAGTGTCAGTATTAGAGAATCCACTCATTTTGCTGAAATTCAGTTCATTTGAATTGATTGCTACTGTCGTTTCAAGGAGTCGTGCAGATTGATTTTTTATGGACGATAGGCTTTCAGCGCAACTTACATCTTTCCCCGACATTGCAGACTCTTCAGCAACGCTCATCTCGTGGCTATTGCTGGTGGGCTCTTCATCAGAGGGCAATTCAAAATCATAGTGAGTTGACTGAGAAAATTTAGGATCTGACCGACTTTTCTCAATATCACCACTGGTATTTGATGGACTCTGATTTGATTTACTTTCCAAATCAACATTTTCTCGATTTTCATCCTCATTTACATTTTGAGGATTAGGACTTAAAGTCTTTGACGTGCTGTTTCTCATATCTCTACTACTTTCAGGCTCAATATTTAGTAATTTTGTAGGGGTTCTGCTTTTTTTTCTTATAGGAGTATTGTCGTTTGAGTGCAATGTTTCTTTACTTTCACTGTTGTTAGCGCTAAAGTTCCTTTTTGCTTCAACTGGAGTAATAGTATTTTTGTTACCTCTAGACATCCTTACTTTGTTACTATCCTTTTCCCATGGAATGAAAGTAGGACTTCTGCTCAAACGTTTATTTTTTGGTGGGCTTAAATTTGGTGTGACAGACCCCTGTAAGTTAATTTCAACCTCTGCATTGATTTGTCTAGGAGTTCCTTCAGAGGTTCTCTTTATTTTTGCTTTACCTGATTGAACATTACTACTTTTTGGGCTAGCAGACTTTGAAGACGTCACCACTGACGTGCTCTCATTCCTAACAGGGCTGGGAGTTTTTGATTTTGATTTTCGGTTAGGTTTATCAGTCTTCAGTTTATTTCTATTGGGATCTTTGCATTTTTCTAGAGGAGACTTTTCTAAATCTTCTATAACACTACAATTCCTAGACCCAGCAGATTCTAATGCCATTATCTTTGCTTGACTTAATTTCTTAGGGCTCGGTGTTTTAGACTTCAATTTAGACCTCCGTCTAACCCTATTAATATGCAGTTTATTAGAATCGTCATCTTCATTATCCGAACTACTATCTATGACAGTAATTGGACTTTTTGACTTTCTAAGGAGTTTTTTCTGGCTTATTGGGCTGCTAGATTTCCTATTCAAAATTTTTACATTGTCTACTGTTGTGTTGAGGATGAGAGAATATTTTTTGTTAGCTTCCGCAACTGTGTCGGTTTTTTTAAATTTCGGAATGCAGCTAATATCAACAGAATCTTCAGTTTCCTCAACCACTACATTATCGCTCTCCTCAGAACCTGCAGCGTTGAGTCTTATAATTTTCTCAATGGTGGTCACATTACCATCTTGCATTGGACTCGAATCATCTGTGGTTAATTCAATGTCGGCACTTGATGTGATGGATTTATTGAAAACTGACAATGATTCTTGTATGGTTTTAATTGTAGTATCTGCGACCACATCAGATTTTGGAGCATTACCGGAAACCACAGAGTTTTCCCCTGAAGCAGAGATCTTGTCAAAAATCGAATTATCCGCTGATATTATCGACAAATCGTCCACTTCCATGGGTTCAACTACAAAACTACTTTCCTTCTGGTTCGGCCTGAAAACGTTGGAAACCCTAGTGTTAACTATTGGCGCTTCAATACGAACGTTTTTAGATTTTAAAACCTCTTCAATACCAAGATTATCTTTGTTGATATCCTTTGAAGTATTTAATGTATGCTCCTGTACTTTAGACACTTCAATAGAATTCTCTTTAGATTTCAGATTCTCCTCAATATCAAGATTATCTTTGTTGTTTTTCTTTGAGGTGCTCAATGTATCCTCCTGAACTTTAGGCACTTCGATAGGAATTTCTTTACTTTTTAAAAACTCTTCAGTATTAAGATTTTCTTTGTTGCTTTCCTTTGTGACATTTAATGCATTCTCCTGCACTTTAGGCGCTTCAATAGGAATCTCTTTAGATTGAAGAACCTCTTCAATATTAAGATTTTCTTTGTTGCTATCCTTTGAGGTGTTCAATACTTCCTCCTGTACTTTAGCCCCTTCGATAGGAGTCTCTTTAGATATCAGAACCTCCTCAACATCAAGATTTCCTTGGTTGCTATCCTTCGAGGTCTGCAATGCATCTACCTCAGTGTCGGGTATTTGCGTGGTACTGTCGGGCATTGAAACGGATGATAAGGAAAACTTTTCGGACTCAACAGTTACACTCGTGTTCCCTTTAGGCAGAATAGGCGTTAACACTTGCGACGATTTGATTGGGGAGTTTATATGAGAACCTGAAGTGATCTTTGGAGATTTGCTTGTAGATGCTTCGTTATCATCTGCACGTTGTCTTTTTCGGGACGTGGGAGAATTTTCACATAAACTATTATTAACAGCTTCTTTAGCGTTTCCATCAGACGCTTTTTCGATTAAAACATCTTCAGACCCAACGGGCTTTGTAGGGGTAACTTTCATTGATAAATTATTCTCAGTTATGTCAACGTCTTTTACTATCACTTCGTCATTTAATGACTGTTTGCTGACATTTAAATCTCCAGAGCTCTCATTAATGACGCTCAAATCAAGCTCAGCTTCCACTTTCTCTATCAATTTCTTCTTTATTGGAGTAATCTTTACAGAGACTTCCTTGAAAACTCCCTCTATCGGTGCCTCTTCACCGATTTCTGCAGTGAATGAATTACGCCTTGTTAATCGTCTAGGTGTTTTTGAAGGAGTATTTACTGTTGCATCCTCAGTAGATGATCGAAGGCCCTTCCTGAGAGTAGGCTTAACGTCTTCTTCAACATTTTCTAAATCCGACGTCTTTCTTCCTCGAGTTGTTCTTTTAGCAGGAGTTGAAGTACCTTCCACAGTTGCTTCTTCAGTTACAGAGGTTCTGCGTCGAGTGGAGGCTCTGGCAGGGATTTTTGTTGTGGCTGGAGGAGACTCAGTTTTAATATCAGCACTTTCACTCCTCTTACGCCT
The DNA here is from genome assembly GCF_039881205.1 of Euwallacea similis. Classification (NCBI taxonomy): domain Eukaryota; kingdom Metazoa; phylum Arthropoda; class Insecta; order Coleoptera; family Curculionidae; genus Euwallacea; species Euwallacea similis. The sequence continues at coordinate 3,049,509 of NC_089630.1, forward strand.
TGATGGAGCTTTGGAAACCGGTACAGTTGGTTCAGAGTCAACGCTATCGCTTCTCTTGCGCCTTCCAGAAACTTTGGAAGTGGACGGTGGAGCCTCTTCAAGGTCTATACTTGTGACTGAGCTTTTACGCCCTTTTACAGCCTTAGGTGGGGGTTTCTCCTTTTCTTCGCTCGCAGCTCGGGAATTGCGGCGGGTTCGAACAGTTTTGGGCTTTTCAGGTTCTTCTTTGTTCGTCGTTTCGGTTGTGACTGACGATTTGCGTCCGCGCCTTACTGGTGCTTGCTGGGAGTCTTTGCTTGTTAGATCTGGGAAAAATATAAAGTATATGTTTATGCGAGGTAATTTTAATACACACGTGAAGTGTCCCTGTAATAGTTCCAAATTCGCTGAGAATACATCGAAAGATAATAGAAAATGCCGTATCACTACTGAATGATTATTCATTAGATTACCCACCTTTCTTAGTATTTTCACTATCGTCTTCGCTAAGTTGAGCGGATCCTCTACGAGTTTTGGTTGCCTTGGCAGGAATGTCAGCCTGCGAGTTCCTGCAATGTAATTTAGACGTTATGGTAACATTGTGTGCTTAACTAAATAACTTCTGGTACTTAATTCCTGCCTCCAGGCTATGACCTCTATCAAAAAATCGAGATGAAACGCATTTGAATTAATACTTATCACATGATTTTTACAATATGGCTTAATTTTCTGGATCTAATAACGTTAAGTTCATTATCCTGATTTCTTAATCCAGAACCTTTAATAAATTCAATCAAATTACCTATTTAACAGCAATGAAATCAAGTTTAGTAATTATCACGGTATTGATCTTGCTGACATATAGGAGTGAGTTGAGTGATTGTAAGGTTAGTGTTACGTTTGATATGTGGACATTTTGGCGAATCTTCTTTTCTTAGGCAGTAGATAAAACTAAATATTATAAACAAATCATATGTGTAAGTTTAGGGATTTGTATATAGATAATAACTCTCGTTGTTAATACATATAGGAGTACTCACATAGAACGAATTAATATTATGTAATTACAATTACCTCTTGCCCAATCCAGATGGTGTATTATTTCCACTAAAGATTCGGGCTGATCTTCTGACTGGCGAATGTGAATCTGTTGTTTCTCTAGACTGTAATTCACTGACTGCAGTTTTTCGGGACATTTTTCTCTGTAACAATGGCCAATATCACTTACTATACCTATAAAAACTTATCACATGCTAATTAATTCACAAAATTGCATCATTATACATACAGCTTGGGACGGTCTAGTACTGGTTACCTCATAATTTTAAATCAAACGTGAACGCTTGTAGAAAAAATAATAAATACCTTCATAATTCTATGCATTAGTCCTTTGAAACGAAATTGAATCAAACGTAAGATTACCATAGAAGGAATTTAATTTATATTATGTTATAAAGGGAGAACGTTACCTTAAGTATGCGTGCAGGTTTTAGAGGTATGTCTAGGGTAAATTCATCTCTTGTCAATTTGTCAATCAGATGTTTGATGGTAAATACCAAATGGTACAATAAACGCCTCACGTTTATGGTTCACTGCTTACTGCGAGGTTTTCTTTTAATAATCACCCGTTAAGGATACTTGTGCAAGATAAAAAAGTTCCACAACTTGGTGGTGAACAAAATAATTTTTAAACTCGTACAGTTCCAGCGTTGTATGCTTGCAAATATACAGGGTGTTTCGCAGAGCGATAGAAAGTTTTCAATGGGAAATGGCTGGGAACACTTTGAATCTCTACATATACAACTGTATTTATCCTTATGCAAAGTGTTATAGTTGTTGAAATATCGACTTAAGGCAGAGTAGAAGGGGCAAGTAAATGCATTAGAAATGGAGGGTGTCATTTTAAAAATGAAATTAATTATTAGCAGTATTGCTTAAATTAGAACTAATGCTAAAAGTTTTAAAATGATGAATACTTATTAAATTTCTTTTTGTGCAAAACAATATTTTGAGGGCTGTTCTCTCTGTCTCTCAGTTTATGATCAAAAATTGTGTGGCAAATTTTATATGACTTAATATTATTTTATTTCGCACGGTGACTGAGCAATGGTTACGTTGCGCAAAGCAATGCGTAGAAGTGAATATAAGTTTTGGGGGAGACCCACTAATCAAAGTTCTATTCCCCATTACTTGATCACAGAAATAATAGCATATTATACATTATTTTCAACCAAATGTTAAGCTAAAATCTCGATGCGCTCAATGTTGAGAGGTCTAATATGTGAAAATCATAAGTATTTTATCAATTATGATGTATATATAATTTTTTTTGCACTACTAAATTTAACTACATTTTATAAAATCATAATAAATTTATCTAAATTAAGCATACATTAAATCTGGAATACAAAATATCAAAACGTCAAGAATCACAACAACAACATTAATATTTGATATGACATTCATTTCGATGCCAATCATAAATATTAAAGTTATGTTATGACATTGTGGCCAATTAGCTTGCTAGGTAAATAACAAGTGTTTGTCATTATTAACCTGTTTAACTGTTTTTAGTAAAAGCCAGAAAACATAGTAGTTTACAGTCATACAATACTTTCAAAAAGATTTAAATACCTGAGACTAATAATAATTAGTTTTAAGAGGGATAGAAATAGAATGATTTTTGTAAAGCTGTATGTTATAGTAGATAACTTAAAAATGAATATTTCCAGTTTTGTCCAAATGTAGGCATAATAATAACGGATTTGGACTCACAGACCCTTAAATCCCCACTAAAACTTGCGATAAAATTTCAAATTTTCCCTCTTGTAAATTTTCTATTTTCCAAAAGGACATAGAGGAAAAAGAGTTGAATCATCTTTTTCAAATTCATGACAATCAAACAGCACCTATCTGTTACCAAAATGGGCGATATTACTTTTTTCCATTTTTAGCACAGGATATTTGGTGGTTACAAAAGAGGATACTGGATTTGAACTTAAAGACTTAAAATCTCACCACTGCAGCCTTTAATACTGATAGGGGCTGCTGTTTGCATGTGAGATATTCTGTTTGTGTGTATTTCTCTCATTTGTAGTGGTCATAGTGGTCTTCCCAGAATTTTAGCTTTTAATATGAGACTTAACCAAAAAATTTAATTCATTTTCAGATTTATTTCCTATAACTCCAATACATGTGTTAATGGATTCACATTTTAGAGGTTCTAACTGTAGAACTTGTATTCAAGGGGTATTTAACAGCTCTAGTAAGTTATTCGGGACCAGTTGAGAACTTGTCTGGTCCACAAAACATATACATATGTTGATTAGGTATTGGTCTTTCACTGCATGCTCACCAAGGAGTACTTGATGACTGTTATTTCTGAATTTGTCTTATTTTTTTCAAAATAAATCCTAATTGGGTGGTAAAATTCAATATGAGATTTTATTAGGTTTTTGAGGTTTATACATTAATGTTGATACATTTTCAGTTCAGTTTCTAAGATAATGCTGCTAACATTACTTCTTTAAATTATAGATCGATTTTTGTTTGTATTTCAGATGCACTTTTTATATCTTTTTATACCTAATTCAATGACCTATCAGGCATCACACAATTGCATGTTTTGATATTTTATTTGAAAAAAGGCATCATCAGATGTTTTTATGAAAAATTTATGACCAGAACAGATAAGTTTTCCAGGGATTCATTTGTTGGTACCTTCCAAATTTATGTTAGGAGCAGGTATCTATTAGTTTTTAATTTTCTATTGTTATGTAGCGATACAAGGAAATCCCGAACGAAACGTGTACTTTTAAAGTGTGCATATTTGTACTGAATTCCTTCTAAGGGTTTAGAGAAGAAATGTAGATGGCAAATGGACCTTGGACTAGTATTATTAAAGCCCAATTATAAAGGCACAAAACCACATTTCAATACATAATTGTTATACTAAGTATTATACATATACAGGGAGCTCAATAACTTACATTTATTTTTTGTTAATGTCTGCAATTGATCAACTATTCTACTGAAAGCAAAAATAAGTTTTTGGGCAATTTACACACGTGCACAAATTAAAATGAAACGGTTACAAATACAAATGTCAAAAACTTTAAAATTATAATACAATTATCAGGCGGCAGGTTGTCTGAGCATGCGCATTTCGTGCAACACAGGAAGGAAAAGGCAGTATCGATACTGCACTGTTTACATATACTCTAGATACTCTGAAGAATTGCTTAGTGCAGCAAAATAGCAAAGGTCGGGGATGGGAACAATACATCCAAGTATCGTATATCATTTTATGCCTGTTTAAGAGGTAACGTATAAAGCGTATTATCAACAAGAATTTTACATACACGGTGGCCCAAGGAAAACTTTACACTTCAATTTTCAACAATTAAAATGAAAATCTAAAAAATGTTGACATTCATCAAATTTACTTTCGTCAAAACAATTCAGTAATATCTCACTTTTAAAGGTCTTCTTATCCTCATGTCGAAGTATGCAGCTTTTATTGTTATAAATTAATTATTAACTAAAAGGTTTCTTCTCACAGACTTTGACAAGTTGTCATATCAACGGGAATAATGACAGTGACGTTAAACTTAGAGGTTATAATCAGGGCACAACTACCTTTAAAATGAAATAACACTTGATACCCTTTTGCGCTTTTCGTTTTCTATTAATTTTGAGTGTTCGAGAATCTAGACCACGAGGATCTACGCTGTTTTCTTATCAAGTTGAACCGCTATTTTCAATGCAATCAGATCAGACTATTTTCGGGAGAGGACCTTTCATATACTGGATGAAAGAGACGGCTGATTGACCGCCCAGTTTCAAGTCTACCTACTTGATATCTACGAGTTTATATTAAGGTTTCTTAAAGCATTTAGTGGACCCGGCAGTAGGACTTCTTTTATTTTTGACTTCTACGAAAAGCTACGTCAGGTCCCGAGCTTTTTTCCACGAGAAAAATCTTCAGAAAGACACCCGAGCTGTTCTGGCGGTCAACAAGTATGGGATTCGCCAGAACCTATTAAAAACCTCGAACCTTCCATGACCAAGAACTGTCTCTGAGAGATATACTTTCAGTGTTAAGGAGGTATTAAAATTCTGTTGTTTATAGCGATTCTTATCTTTATTTGTGTTCTGCGTCGTCCTAATATCCTTCTTGAGTAGCGGCCCGCTCAAATCGTTCTTTTACTTTCACCATCCCAGAAATGACCTTGCAACCACTGCAGTGGTTCCACTTAGTTTTACTTTCCAACATCCCCTTGACAAGGGTTGTTTGAGTCAGATTGTTCACGCACTCGTTTAGCGTTTCTCTTTGTTCTTCGAATAACAGGCATTGAAAAATGCAGTGCTCTCCGGTGTCATTGACTCCACAGTTCCTGCAATCCGGGCCCGTTTTACCTATACGATGCGTATAGATCCTGAAGCTTTCGTGTCCGCTGAGCGCCTGAGTTAGGTAGTAGTTTAGGCGCATATCTTCACACAAAGACGATAGATTTAGGTCAGGGATAAGTTTTTTGTCCGCTGATCCTTTTCCTCGAGACTTGACTAACGATCCTGCCGTTTCTGGATGGCCGTGCTTTTCGCCGCTCTCCTATTTGCCTCCTCTACCCTTGGGTGAGCGCTGAGAATTAAATTTTCCTTTGGGGCTAAGTGGATGGGGGGCATGGCCTCTAGAACTTGGGATGTCTCGTGGGATACAGTGCAATAAAAAGCGTTTCTCTGTACTCTCAGCATTATATGTGCATACTTTTTTATTCTCTTCATCCGTCCCCAAATTGGGGCGACGTAGAATAGCGTCGACTGTATCACTCCGTAGAGCAGTTGCCTCTTTTGAGGGGGCGGTTCGATTGACGGCTTTACTGAAATATGCCGCTTTTTAGAAATGTATGAGCTAACTTCAGAGGTCAATATCTCCTCAACTATCAACTGTAGAAAAAAAGTCCATTTTGAAGTCCCTTACATGCCTTTGCTCTGTGTCGGTTCCATCACGATTCACCTTGTATAATTTTAAAATTCCGGAAAAAGGAAAGGCGTAAAAATAATGCTGTTTTGGTAACTTTATATTTAATTCGCACTTCAGCGCAACTAACTACAAATGTACATGGTGTTTTCTTGCTGAATTCTTTATATGCTTATAACATTAACAATGCTGCTAGGCTGCTAGAAATGCATATCCTGCGAAGTGCAGATATAGAAACCTGAGTGCTATTGAATTGCTGAACGAGAAAGAACCGTGCAAGTCGAAAATACCATGTGTGTGTAAGCTATAGTGCGCAGAGCGGCCAGCATCGGTGAAACCAGAATCACAAACACGCGAGAGGAAAATTATGGGTACATGGAATTAGAACTATGGGCACGTAGAACGTAAACTAATTAACACGTATATAACCCGAAATAACATGCATGGAGGGAAAATTTTGTTTCTTTTAACACAACACTGGAAATGATGTAACTTCGTATAAAAGAGAGCATGAAGTCGTCAGATGGAGTTTTATAGTAATAAGGACCAAATTTTTAATATGTTTTTTTACACCTAGTAATATGGCATTTTTAACCTAGTTTCCACAGAAACAAAAAACCTGATCATTGCCAAGGCTATATATGAACGTTTCCATGGAAATTAACATGTAATTCAACTAAATAGCGCGTTAATAAGTGGCCCTTAGAAGGCCTGCCCTAGGACGGAGACTGGTTCAGACGCTCTCCATCACTCGAATCGTGATTGCATAACCTTATTAGTACTACAGATTACGGGTATCTTAATAATTCATAACCATAACATAATGGTTATACAGAGTATCCCAGAAACATTGGTTCAAAAGCGTCTAGCGTGTTAGCGGATAAAAGAATAGAGCCACTTAGCTAAATTTGCTTTATACGAAAGCTGCATGTTTTCATTACACAGAGCGGAAAATTTATTGTTCATTTTTTAATGATAAATTGGAAATTAATCGCACTGTTTCTGATTTATCGTCTTGAATTTGCTCTTTGGGGACTTTTTGGGTACGATAAATTCATTTAACTTATGTGTTTCAAGTTAGTGGATAGGTGGTGTCATATGTGTTTTACCGACGTACAAAAAACCTTCCTATTTTTTTTATCAATGCCGATAACATTAATATTTTTATGAATCTCGATACTCTGAATTCTTCTACATCAAAAAGGCCTTTTCAAAGAAATAAGAATATTTTCAATTAAGTGATTTAGTGCATTTTCAATCTTCCGTTAATACCTTTCTTGATGCGTCTCGCTCGCAAAATTTTGCCGCCCTTTAAACATAATTTGGTTATTGTTTCTGATTCTATTTACACCTTTTTGCATATTATCTCATAGCTCCTTTCTGCTGTTAAGCATGGATTTATAGACCATTGACATTGTATACCAAAGAAAAAAATGAATCTAATGGGTTTGAATCGGAACTTCCTGGTGGCCATAAACTAGCCCGACCAGTCTATCGATGTGGAAAATTTATATACAAGAACCGCCTTGGATTCATATACAAGAACCATAGATAAGGTAACGATGAATCTTTATTGAAAATATCTGGAAATCGGTTAGAGATACCAGTTTTTTTTGCAGGATATTTTTTTCTTTTTGAGAAAATATTGAAGTTATCGGTATTGATTTAAAAGTTAAGCCGATTTTAGTACTTCGATAAGATATAAATGGCAACGGACATATTAAACGAATTTATCATATTCAAAAACTTCCCCAGGAACAATTCCAAGCCTGTAAATAAAAAATTGTGACGTTTTTTCGTAATTTACAGCATTAAAAAATACTTTGACACCCTATAGAATGGAAACAAGCGACCCTTGTATAAAGCAAGTTTAGGTATTTGTTTACCCTCTAGCACCTATTACTCATCCGTGTACTGTTATTGCTAGGGCACTGTGTATATGAGTAATTTATGATATTACTATTATATTATGCATTGTGTGGTGGGTTCGATTATCTGTCATGACACCTGTAGTCCTATCAGCATGACATATCCAGCTGCGTTTATTGTAGTCTGGGCGGATTTGAGAGTTAGTCATTGGAAATCGGCATTAGACCAAGCGCCTCCGGCAGAAATTTTATCTATCACATATCACATTGTGCATTGATACCATTATCTTGATACTTCCGACTTTATTGTTTTCTTTAATCAAATGTTAGGGGAGAAAAGCTAGCAGAGACGAAACTGACCACGAATAAATCACATTATGATTTACTTTTCGGTTGCGATTCCATTTCGAACTGTAAAGCCACTAGAATGTAGGTAAGAACACTTCCAAAAATCTATAAAACAAAATTGAGTTTTTCATCTTTCGATTAAAAATATTAAAATTAGTCATTTTAAACTCACAGGAGGAAGAATTCGAAGATCAAGCTGAAAATAGCCGTTTATAGTAAAAGGTTTCTGATTATCTAATTTCATGACGAAAATCCGAAGCTGTTGGTGTTCTTCAATATTTTGAGACGTCAAAGAGCACATAGTTAAAATATTCTTCAAACTCCGGATCTAAAATTTGTTAAACCTTATTCAGCACAGCAAAGTTCCTAAAAACCAGTTACTTACAATATCCATCAACTTTTGAACGTCGTATATGAAATAGAACATTCCACCCATGTGCCAGAAAAGATAAACGCAATTGATCGCAAACGTGGTCTTTGCCAGAGGATCATCGAACTTGAATATTACATGGGCAGCGATGGAGTATACTGCGAGTATCAGAATGGCACTTTCTAATAATATATAACATATCATCTGTGGGGAACAAAAGTTTTGCAAGAACGCCACTCCTTCACACATAGTTTCATGGGTGATTCTCAGGTATTCTATCAACTCCGTTTTGCTAAAATTGCCCAAATGACCGGGTTTAAAATGACGTTCACTGCATAATGCCCCAAATGAGAAACCAGCAAATTCAAATTCATTGTGGGTGAATTTGATACCTTTGGTTGGACTCTTGTGTTTATAGTCCAAATGGTGACATGCCACATTCTCGAAGCAGATGAATTTTGCTGTGAAGAACTTTATGTCTATAAAAAGAAATTAATACTACAGTGTAAGTAAAAAATGTCAACTTACACGTAAGAAATTGCAGGAAGCTTGCCATAGGAAGAATATGCAAATTTCTGAAGAACAAATAGTGGTAAGAAAGCTCCTCTTTGAACATATGTTTGAAATATACGTAAACACCATTTTGGATACAACATAGACTTCCCTGGATTACCAGGATGAAAGTTTGATATTGGTTGACAATACCTCGAGATCTATTACAGAACAAGTAGCTCTTATTTGTTGAATCGAAGCAGTCAATTAGCTTTATCCAGTAGTTCATGTTAATTAAATGTAACATGGTTACGCACACGAAACCTACGCTCATTATATTAGTCAAACTATCCAGGAATTCTGGTAAATTGCGAACATCCAGCTTAAACGAAGGCATAATAAAATATGAAGCCATTACCAGTCCTGCTGTAAAGATGATACTGTAAATGATCCAGAAAATTGATATTTTCTGGCGACATTTTCCATGCTTGTGCACGCAGGAGTAGTAGAATCTTCCCAAAATTTTGTTTACTATGATCGGTATCTTAAACATTTTGCATTGACAGAAATTTGTTGATTTGCTTTGTGAAGCATAAAAAAAGCGGGTTTTGGCTGCGAAGGGCATGTTGCTATAGTCAGACTTTACTTATGACTACAGGGGTGAAAGGTTTTATTTCAGAGGGTGAATTAGTAACTTCGTGCTAAGGAATACTTTGTTTTGTTTATCAATGTGCTTTACTGTTTATTCAACATAATAATTTTCATATTTACCATCGTTTTGTCAATATGAACAATCGAATATCCGATATTAGAGAACTCGCGACCTTCATCGGTTTAAATATAAAGGTAATATAAATTAGTCTGTCATTATCTGAAGTATGACAAAGAGGAAATAATGATGAACGAGCGAGGGTTTTTCGAGCTAATGTCACCGAGCATCTGAGTTTCGCACGCACCTCGTCTATTGTTTGAGCGCATTTCAGAAGACAGGAAGAAGTTTCACAAGTTTCAGTTTCAGTTGCGGCTGTACGTTCGCAATGGAAACACTGAAGCGATGGCGGGGACGAAGTCGGACGAGTTCGGTAACTCGGAGACGTAGTGTCGTTTAGGGCGCATCAGGTGAGGTTCTCCATTCATTTAGAAATTAAAATTTACAATTTGTTGTTTTTGTTGACAAAAACTTAATATTGTTTTGTCTCGTAAAAATTTGTTTTGCAATTTTTTTTTAAACTTTTAAAACTTTTTAAAACTGATTTTAAAAATTGGCAAGGGTCAAATCATAGTTAAAATGATACTATTTAGAATTGGAAAAGTTTTTCTGAATGCTGTCCTGAGTTTTTCTTCTTAATGTACCAATATTGTTTCTCATTTAATAATGGAAGAAAAAATATATACATTAATTATTCTTGCCCTAATGTAGTGATGAGGGTATCAGTAACTATTTAATTAATTAATTGATAATTTGATAAATTTTTTAGTCTAAAATTTAAATGATTATTTTCTATTTTTCTTTTCAAAATAGAAAAAAATACTTAGCAAATATTATCTCTCATAGTTAAATTTATCAATATTTCCCAGAGTACGAATTTGATTTATAATGAACTTGAAAACGTTTCATTAGTACATAAATTTAGAATTTTCGTAAAAATAAATCTATAAAAAAATAGATCTATTTTACTATATTTTTTTGACTTGTATCTATTTATACCAAATTACTTATTGGCAAAAACCTTCTTACACACTTCTAATCTTTAATTTAATTAATTTTTAAATACTTTCTTATTTGTCAATTTAAGTATTTTGTATTGATATATAAATGAAATCATTTACATAGACATTATTACGGTAAAATCTTTTGATTTAAAACTGTTGCATGTTATAAATATATACACAGATATATGCAATCTTATTTAGAGACAAAAACCTTTAACCTTTACAGAGTGCCGGAGAGTTCAGATTAGTTCATGCACATTAATGCATTTAGATAAATGCCAGAAGGTATGCATACTTAATTTACTTTAAATAACAGGAGAATTTCAAGTGTGAATGCTATAATATGAACTTTCTATACACATTTAGAAACTTCTTTAATATTCTGCCATTAAACTTATGGCAGTGAGGAAATGCAATAAACTGGTATTAGGTAAAAGAAAACAATAAATATATAGGTTGTTTAACCTAAAAAATATAGGTATTTAACCATATATACTATTATACAAAGTGTTGCGCATTTAGAAATATCGTCATTTTTCCGAATTTTACTAAATTCGCTAGTCTCTTTCATATAAATTACAATAAAAATTTAGTGGAAGATTTGATTTGGCTCTATTTTGTTGTATAATCTTGGATGTGTATTTTATCGAAATAAAACAATTAAAAAAATGTTGCTCTTTAAAATTCCAAAATTGAATGTCTTGAATATCAACCCTTGACTTTGTAAGTGAATAAAAAGAAAAATGTAAATAAAAGAGTAGCTCAAATATCTTTAGAAGCTTCTTTGACTATTGCTCTTTCCAGTGATGTATTGAAAGATGCAGACTTAATGTTGCATAAGTTATTTAATAAAAAAGAAAAAAAAATGCAGGAAAAATGCATACGGCAGTTTAACAATTTTTTATTATTTATATGTAATATTACATATATATTAAATATAATAACAATTAATTATTATTTATGTAATAATTATACTATAATATTTAGTGATGATTAATTATCATGCCTGAATTGAAAACCACCGTTACTGATACAAGTCCAATATCAGCATGGAAAATAAATCGACAAAAATTTGTTCTTCAAAATCGGTATCGTTCCTCAAGTGCTTGCAAGGGGTTTTGTGGAAAGAGTGCATTTTTTATACCAACATTTTCAACATCTCAATAGGCAGCCATTAATCGAAATTCTCGTGGTTACGTCTATCCTCGTTTTCATTTGGAAATTCTGTAGGCCTCAATATTGTGTTGCTTAGCAACGCGATATTGCAGACATTGTATTATTCAAGATTTCGTTAGCTCTCAATCGATGCATTTTATTTTACATATTTTGTGCTTTCGTTTTCATCGATTTAGATTAATAGCTGCATATTCAACACTCGAATATGCAGTTATGCTTTTTATGTATGGTAGAGCTGACGGTAACGCAGCTGCAGCTCAGCGATTATATCATGAAAGGTTTCCTTAAAGAAGAGTACCTAGCGTGAAAGTATTCGTTAATACATGCTGTAGAAAGAGCGAAACTGGCAATTTATGTGATCAAGATCCTAAAGCGAAAGTGGATGTACAAATATTAAATACGTTTGAAGCAGAGTCTGCTACAAGCATTAGAAAAGTAGCTGAATAACTCAACGTATCTAAGTGGAAGGTGTGATCAGTTCTACACTCTGAGAAAGTGCACCATTTCCACTACACCCCCGTGCAAGCACTTGAGGAAGAACACCTAATCCGAAGAACGCATTTTTGTCGATTTATCTTACATGCCGTTATTAAAGATGGAAGATTTCTTGGCAGGATTTTATGGATGGACGAATCCAAATTTTCCCGTGAAGGAATTGCTGATTTTCATAACCTGCATTATTGGGCTGAAAAAAATTCGCATATGAAAAAATGAAACTTTGTTTCAACATTTTAGTGTAAATATTTGGACTGGTATAATAGGTAGGCTTTTAATTGGGCCACATTTTTGCCAGACAATTGAAACGGCGAAAAATATTTAGAATTTGTAGGAAATAAATAATTTACCAGATATTTTGGATGAAGTGCCTTTAGACGTAAGAGCAAAAATCATATTGCAAAACGATGGATGTCCCGCCCATTATCGTAGATCAATGGGGGAGTTTTTAAATAATCAATTTTCTGAAAGATGGATAGAACGAAATAGACCGATATTATGGCCTGTCAGATCTCTGGATCTCACCCCAGTCGTCTATCATATCTTGGGACGAACGAAAGAGCTGGTATACAATGAGGAAATTCATGATAAAGACCATCTCGTTTAAAAAATTAATGGGACAGCAGAACTAACGAAGGCTGAAATAAGGCTAAGAGTAACCACCATAGAGATGCGACGAAGATGTCGGCGTTGTATCAAAGACAGTGGTTCTCATTTCGAATATAAGTAAACAGTATAATTCATGTATAAATAATAATAAATACTTAATAATTTTTTATTCAATTGGTTAAATTGCCATATGCATTTTTTGCATTTTTTCTTTTTTAATTAAATATCCTATACTATATTAAATATGCGTCTTTCAATACATCATTCGAAAGAGTAACAGTCAAAGGAGTTTTTAAAGATATTTGAAGGACTTTTCTATTTGCATTTTTCTTTTTATTCGCTTATAAAGTCGGGGTTTGATATTCAGTTTTGGAATTTTAAAGAGAAACATTTTTTTTATTGATTGTTATATTTCGATAAAATACACATCCAAGATTATACGAAAAACGATAGAGCCAGATCAAATCTTCCACTAAATCCTTATTGTAATTTATACAGGGTGTCCTCGAATTGCGTGGCCAAAATGATACCGCAGATTATTTAAGTAAAAATAAGTCGATTTAACTAAATTTGCCTCAGTCCAAAAGTTGATAATCACGGAGTTACAGGGTGTTAAAGTTGAAAAAATAAATCGTATTTTCTTTAATATCTTTCGATTCCTTTGAGCTAATTTCACGAAATTTCGTATCTGAGGGTGTTTTAGAATGCCAAATTCAAATTTATTAACCATTTAGTTGTATTTTCTAGAGGGCACCACAAGCGACCTTTAGGACACATTTAAACCTCTGTAACTTTTTTGTGCCATAGTGTATGTCATTTTGGCATTGAAAAATCTTTTTTCCTACCTTTTATACTTAGAAAAGGTATACTTTATTGAAGTTGCTAGAAGCAACGGTTTCTGAGAAAAACGCATGTAAAGCTGATGATGCATGTAAATTAACTTAAAATTATTTTCTGTTAAAAAAAAGTGTTCAAGTTTTTTAAAAACAATTACTAAAGATAAAATATAAATAATAATTAACAAAGAAACAACAACAAAGAGAAATAAAATTAACTAATTAATTAAATTAACTTATGTAAGTTTTTGATTTAATTTTTTTTTCATTTAATTTGCTATCACAGTAAATGTTCAAAATGTTCACCATTTTATATATATTTTTTATTTTTGAATAAATTCAAGTGTCAAAATGTCAATTAAAAAACATAGCCAACTAAGTTATTTACTTAAAAGTGCTAACGCAGATGTGCGGCGCATTAAAATTATGTATTTTTCTCAGAAACCGTTGCTTCTAGCGACTTCAATAAAGTATACCTTTTCTAAGTATAAAAGGTAGGAAAAAAGATTTTTCAGTGCCAAAATGACATACACTATGGCACAAAAAAGTTACAGAGGTTTAAATGTGTCCTAAAGGTCGCTTGTGGTGCTCTCTAGAAAATACAACTAAATGGTTAATAAATTTGAATTTGGCATTCTAAAATACCCTCAGATACGAAATTTCGTGAAATTAGCTCAAAGGAATCGAAAGATATTAAAGAAAATGCGATTTATTTTTTCAACTTTAACACCCTGTAACTTCGTGATTATCAACTTTTGGACTGAGGCAAATTTAGTTAAATCGACTTATTTTTACTTAAATAATCTGCGGCATCATTTTGGCCACGCAATTCGAGGACACCCTGTATGAGAGAGAGCCGCGAATTTGGTAAAATGCAGAAAAATGACGATATCTCGAAATGCGTGACAATTTGTATTATGGTATTTATGATCAAATACGTTCAAAATCATCTTACGTACCACCCTCTTTCGAACGTGTATTGATGAACCAAATACCCTGTATAGTTAATTTCGAATAAATTAATATGTAAATAACTATTAGAAAAAATTAGGGTATGCCCTCGGTTATGCGTAATTACTTATTGAAGGTACTTTTTGGTACCTACTAGTTAGCTCGTTTTTTACTAAGAATGAATTGTCTACATGCTATTTACGGTCGAAATTAAATGCAAATTTGTTTTTTATTTTACTTATTTCAATTAACAAAATTTGAAATTTTTATTTTAAACGCAATTTAAATGTTTTTTTTAATGGAAAAAAGTGCGAATTAATTAAAAATGTATCACAATGCGGCATTCTCTATGATCAATTTTAAAATTTCTGGCAGATATGAATTTTTCATCTTGAAAATACTCCCGGACATGAATTTCATGAATTTAAATGATGTGGTGTAAGAACTGTAATTAAAAACTGCCTTACTACTTTGGGCTTTACCACTTTTCAGCTCTGTAATTATTAACTTTCGGATTAAGGCAAGTGTGGCTAAATCGTTTTATTTTGGCCGCAATAAACTGTTGTAGAACATTGTAAACGTATAATATTTTAGAGATATTCTGCATACATTTGCAGTGCGCATTAATAGCATTACGAATCCGGAAGATCTTTTTCCGTGCGCTTGTTACAGTTTTTTTGCATGAAATCCCACCGACGAGCCTCGCATAAAAGCCCTGCTGTTTGGCTTGTCTTGCTGTTTCTATTTATACCAGAAATTGACTTTACAAAGCAGAATGTTTCATTACGTACCTTCTCCAATTAATATTGTTCATTCAATATTGTACCTCCGTTCCTTTTTCTTATACAAAATGTTAGTAAATAAATATGAAAGATTTTAATGGGTGATTGCTGAGGTTTTTTTAAGTAAAAAAGTTCATATAAACCCGGGTCCGAAAACGCTTAGTTTCCAAGATATAGAGTGTTAAAGTTCTTATACGGCCATGCCATGATATATTTTTAAGGAAATAAAGGCACGCCAATGATTTTTTTCAAAGGTTCCATTAATTGTTAACAAAAAAGATCTCTTGGTATTTGCTCGCTCATGTAGCCGTTTTCAAGATAAAAAATTATTTCAACGAATACGCCAGTCAATGAGGCGAAGAGTAGATTCTTGTATCACGGCTGAGGGCAGTCATTTTCAACATTTATCATAATTATATTTAGTTTTAAAATAATGTCTTTCTTTTTTGTTAACAATTAAAGGAATATTTGGAAAAATCTTTGGCGTGCCTTTTTTTCCTTAAAAATAAGTCATGGCTTGGTCGTATAAGGACGTTAACACTCCGTATCTTGGAAACTAAGCGTTTTCGGACCTGACTTTTTTGACGGAACTTTTTTACTTAAAAAAACCTCAGCAATCCCCCATTAAAATCTTTCGCGCTTATTTATTAACACCCTGTATATCTCGAATGTTGAGGTAACAATTCCACCTTTAAAAAAATCTTTAAGCACTTGCTGGAAATTTAAAAGAGCAGGCAAAACTATAAAAAGTAATGGAACAGACTTTTAGAAAATAACTCATAATTTCGCAATTTTTAAACGAATTAAATTTTTTTGTACCAAATTTAGAAAAATTAGATTTTTTCCTGTTGGGGCCCCGTGGTGTAACAATTCAAAGAATTGTTTAAATGGTTTTTAAAATATGAGTATACTATGCACGCCGGTAACTGAGGAACACAATCCCGGTATACCGACCCTGATGATCACAGATTATTAGTCCTGAATTTCCCGGAATGAATTTCGGAATTAACAATAAAACGATGTTCCATGAATTTGTTTCATATTTTTCATAATATTCTGGTTTTAGACTTAGCAAACTGAAATAGACGCAGCTCAAAAAGTCTGCGATAATGCAAATATAATGCGTAATATCAAAAAGTTTTGTCAATTATAGGAGATTAAAATGTGAAATATTTAGATTTTAGGCTGTAATATCCAAAAATAATGGGAGGACTAAGCCGAAAACGATACTTGTTCTATGAAAGCGCATATTTGTACTACGAGGTCGAGTTCAAAACTAAGTAAATGATGTCCTGTTTCAGAAGGGGAAAATCCAGGTCGTTAAACAAAAGAGTTGATACGGATATCTCTGGTTTCAAAGGGATAGAGCTTAAAATACCGATTTTTTTAAAAACTTTAACCGACTTTGCTATTAGTATTGTTTTGAAGGTGCGTTTAGGCCATCCGGTATAATGCCAGGACTTCATCTGGCCATAGATAACGGTAAAATAATGGTAGTTTCTTGTATTCTTATTAGTTTTCATCTTTTTTTTAGTCATTTTAGTTTGATGTGTTCAATTACAGGGTAACGGGGCGATTTTTTTCCTTGGAGGCAGGCTTCGTTTTGATTTTAATGACGGACGCAATAAAAAAATTTCTCAAACAAAAAACTAGCCATTATAGAACTCCTGCTATTAGTAATATTTTGAAAAGCTGTGGGGTAACTTCGCTGCACGAAAAAGCCCTGGAAGCCTTGTAGTAATGAAATAAAACCATTTACTTATCGTCTCAGAAATTTTTTGATGCCTACATAACAAAGACAAAAAAAGTAATAAGCCTCCTTCAATTCCATAGCCGAAAAAACTTCATTTTTTCGTATTAATATTCTATGAAAGCCGCTTATAACGTACCACTACTCCGGCGGCGTTCCGACAAAAAATAAGAGAGCAAACCCGTACCTTAGATGTTCTTTTGTGATCCATTATTTTTGGATTCCTTGTGGGCAGCCATTCTTTGTAAAGTTTCATCAGAAGTTGTTTGTGTTTCAAATTGCTTCCATGTCAGTTCACGACGGTATTTAAAATGAACCAAGAATTTATTAAGAAGATTAGGGAATTCCAGGGAATTAAAAAAGTATTTGATCGATTTTAATCAATAATCCTTGAACGAGAGTGGAAGTAATTTTTACGTGGGTGAAACCTTGTTAACCTAAATTCCTGAAAAATCCCAATTTTTCTCGATGCGAAACACTTATTTGCGCCCTATTATGTATTCTTTATGCACAAATCGACTCGTGCCCTTCACAGAATTAAAATCAACTCGAATCGTAGCCTTGCGGTTTGAAATATTAAAGCTCTATCGACCGGAAAACTTTAACAGATTGAATCATCCTTTGTATATTATCTTGAGAGTGCTCATAATTGTCTTAAGTATGGCTTACACCTTTTCCCATACTTTCTTCAATGAATAGGGTTCTTTTATCATCTCTTAACAATTGGAGAGGTCAGGTTTTGAGGAAAATAATCTACCTGAAGAGGCATGTTGATATTGGGAATATCGTGAAAGAGCCGAAAGCTCAATTTTGATAAAATGTTTGAGTAAAGAAACTTTGAAATATTCATTTCGTTAGGGAATATTATGATATGTCTGATGTAAGGGATATTTTTGTCTGCGTGTATGGACTTTCATATTGTGCGAGCATGTGCTGTCGCCGAGCAAATATAAGGCAAAATACTGGATAAATATAATAAATTAAATAATTACAATGAATTTTACTGGATACTGTGTAAATACCAGGTTTTAGCCAATTGTTAGCCACATTTTTTCAATTCAGTTTCACAATCGCCGCTCTTGTGGAACTGTCTAATTTTAGAAAACATTGCGTTGTCTGAAACGATTGTTGGGAGATTCCTTTTATAAGGATTTGTGTAGAGAGAATTAAACTCTAAAAATAGAATTCTCTGGGTGTATTCACCCATCAAGGAATTAATTTAATTTGTATAAGTTATCAAATATTTGGTTTTGTCGAAATTCGGGCTCCCTGAAAGGAAAAGAAAAGACCCCTAACAGACTCTGAGTGACAGTTGTTTCAAATCATGTTTGACAGAGAGCTATGGTAGTTTGTGCGGTTTATTTGTCAGCAGCAAACGATCAACGAAACTTTCCAAGAAGAAATGAAAGTTGAATAATTAAATTTGATGGATAATTCATTCTCTTTATAGAAAGAGTCTTACCCCAACCTCAGGCTGCCAGCTCTAGAACGAGATAAAAAATTTAAATTCATTCTCTTGTTTCAAGTATCGAAAGTCAAATAGAATTAAGTTCGATATGAGTAGTTTTCTCTAACTTCCTCCAGTTTCAAAGATGAAGAAATAATCTGCGCCTTAATTTTCTTCTTTCTTTGATTTTGTCTGTTCATATATTGAGAGTTGGAGGTTCTCACTCTAAAAATCAAGTATCCTGATGAGTCTCATCATCCTTGCTTTAGAACTCTCATAAAACAATTTCCAACTTCATCACTTTTTGGCTAAAGAAGCAGGCTTTTATACTTTCACGTTCAAGCCTGAATCTTAGTATTATACAGGGTGTCAATTTGAAAACTTCACACCCTTATTACCTCCAAGCGGGATAGATTTTAAAATAATCCTCGGAACACGTCGTTATCCACAAAAAAGTCTTAGTTTCAACGCTATCAAAACACTAATACGGAAAATGAATTTAAAATGGTTAAAAACGCCTAACTTGATAACGGAACAATCAAGTGTAACAAATGAGGCACCAAAATGTAAAGAATGAAAAGTCCTTTAAAACGATGTATCACTTAACTTCCTTTTCATTTAAGATATTTAAGAGGGTGGCTCTAGGAGCTAGAGGGTTAAAAGAGGCGCAGTAAATTCTCTGTAAAAATTGTTCCCCTTTGTTAACAAAATCGACGTGTTCCAGCGATTTTTTTAAATCTATCACGTTGCAAGATAATAGGGGTGGGAAGTTTTCAATTTGGCGCTCTATACACAAAGTGTTAATGAGAATTAATGTCTTTATTATCATTTTGAATTTTATGTTTCCGAGCCTTTCGTTTTCAAAAAAATTCTAATTTTTCTTCAAGGTACTAAACATGTTTAAAAACATGTTCCTTTCTCCCATTTTTAATTTATATTATTACTTTGAAGTTGAATTCTTAATAACATCGTTTTCTTGATTCTCTTTTAGGTTGTGATTTCAACATGACTTTCGTCTCTTGATGATTCTACTTCCATTTCCTCTTCTACTTCACCATTTCCTTTCCATGAAAATGTTTTTGTTCCATACTACCTATAAAACAGCTTGATATTTCACATTTATGGATACTTAATTATTTCGTTAAACGCATTTCCGCATGAATTCGTCACTCAAACAGAAAAACTAGCATATAAATTAAAAAAGAATAATTAAAATTGAAAAGGACTCTCGAATGGTAAATAATTAAACTGAGGTCGGAGACACAGCATATACTGAAACGAACATTTTCCCGATCGTTGCACTTAAAGTGATGCAGATAATGAAGGCTGACGCTTTTTGATATAGAAAGGTCAAACAGTGACGCAAAACAGACGGATTGAAGGGTGAAGGCAGCCTTAAGTTGTGCAGACGAAATTGGTTTTTATATGGTCTTATTGTGTCTTGAGTTGGGCTTTATTTTTAATTAGAACAACATTTTCGACAAGAAAATAGTCTTTTATTAGGAATGTAAAGAAGGGCGAATTTCCCGAATAGGCAGGTAAAATAATCAATATCATTATGTGCATGTCATAATCTCTGAAATTATAACATTGCTTAGGTATTAACTATAGAGGAACAAGTTTTCTCTAGGGCCCTCAAATGCGGATGTAAGCTCGTAAAGCTCCCTTGCCTCATTCTACCACAATCTCTTACCATAAAGGCTCATATAGAGGAAAATTACCTGTATGGCATTCCCTCTTATTATAATCTGCATATTTCATAAGTAAAGTGCCAGATCTATTAAGTGGGTAAGGCATATTTACGTCGGCTTTGGGCTCCGGCCAGAAGACCGCTATGTGTCACCTATAGTTTCTATATATAGCATGCCCTCGATGTGCCAAAATCTTTGAGGACTTAGCAATTTTCTAAAATTATTTCTTCTATTTATTCTTCTTTTCGTCTATTTTGACAGTCGTACATCAAAATAGCGCCCCAAAAGACACTGTTTTTACTACGAAAAAATGCAAAATTTTTCATATTTAGAAAACCTTTTCAATATTCAGTATACATGAAATTAATGATGTGTCACTGTTTAAGGGACTTTTGAAATGTCTTTTTTTTAGTTGATGTTGCAAGGTCTAATTTGAAAATTGTGTTCTACACGCTTCTATTTTAAGTGGCTTAAAATTAATGTCTTAAAGTTCCAGAAAATTCCAGATCATTCATTATGCAATATTTTATTTCACGTATCATAATGTCTTAGATCCAGCTATTTGCAAAAATGATTCCATCCATTTCTCCTTTTTTCGCTTTTCTTTTCAATTTATGGTTACGTCTTGTACGCCTCTGTTTTTATTGTATCTACAGAATAATTTTTTTAATTATGAAGAGTCTTTATAACACTTTTTAGTAGACATTAAAGCTCTGGCATTTCACAGCCTTTGCAGATCCAATCATTTTTCAAATTTATATACCATTTACTTTTCTTAGTTGTTGGTCCTTATTTGAAAATTATGTCCTGCACGCCATTATTTTAATGCTGTCAAATGAATATTTCTCAAATGACTAACATTACAGAAGGCCTTCGAACCTTTACAGTGCTTATTATATCACACTTCATTGACGAATCATAAAGCTTTTAGGCTCACCAATTTTTTTACTTCTTTCTCTCAGTTTCTCAATCAAAAAATTCATTTAGCACGTCTATGGTTTTACCCTCTTTATAGGATAATGTTTCAAAGGTAGAGAAAGTACTTAGTATACCGGTCTCACCAGTTCAAGTGGAAACATAGGGCCTGTGTAAGTGGAAGAAGGATCGCATAAGGTTTAACATGCCTCCGACAAAGACCAATAAAGTGGATTACGAGGCTAGCGGCTGACGTAACGGAGTCACTCCAGTGTTATCAGATTTCTCACTGTTTCAGAATTTTTATTATAATAAGTTCTAGTGATGAACTAACCTTTTTTCCATTTATTTACAATGGTGCTTTTTGATTTGGTATTTTTAAAAACTTCCATCGCAGAGAAGACAGCGAGATCAATACTAATCTAAACGTCGAAGTGGAGATGTCAGCTGGATTGACTCCGCCCACATCAGCTACTAGCCTCGCAATCCATTTCGTTGGTCTTTGTTGGAGGCATATTAACCCTCATGCCATCCTTCTTCCACTTGTACAATTTTAATGTTTCCATTCCAAGAGGTGGTAGGTATTCTAGTACCTTCTATAGTAGTTAGCAACTAAATGTTTTCAGTGATGGATCTAGGAACCTCAGTTTAAAACAAATTTCTGTTAATCCGCCCCTGCACTTGTGGGAGTAACCACTAATAGTGGCAGAAAGTGCATGAATTAATGTTGGAAAAGCTTTAAGCATTTTCGAAAAATGCGTTAAAGTTTTGGCATTGCCAATGTTTTCATATTTTGTCTTTAACGCTTTAGATTAATTTTGTTTATCTTGTAATAAAATTTAACATATTTTTGGAAACTTTATTATACATTCTAATAGCGTGGGCAAATGTAATTTGTGAAAGCTATAACGAGCTCCTTTCTTGATTCGGCAGAAAGTTGTAATAGGGTGCGAAATAATATATATAATAAATAATAAGTTTCCCCACTTTTCTCTGTTGTAGGCGGAAAGATGGAAACAACACGTCGGTTGAAATCAGCAGAGAAATGATTGCGTTTTCAAATAGTCCCACGCTTGATTTTCCTCTTCCATATCCATCACCCTCTCTCCTCCACTAAATTAATGAAACATTTTTCAGAATCTCCAATGTAACCATGTGGAAAACTAATAGGGGAAAGATGAAAATACACTGCATAACGAACACCAATTAGTTTCCGATCACGTCCAGTTTTCAATTTGTCCTTACTTTAGACGGCGGAACGTCCTTACTAAAAATAGCCCGACTTATGTCCTTTTTGTTTTGGTTTTATTGGCATGAGTTTGGGTTTATCTGCTTGAGGGGTCTCTGTCTTAATCTAGTGGGAGTTTAGTGGGTGGAAAATGAAAGTCCCGAATTACTGCCACGTGGGGAAGTTAACTGCCACCTTCAGGGTGGAATTATGTGGCCTGAATTTACGCAGGCAGTAATTGTGCTATGTGAATACAAGTAATGCTAATTTCGTCCTGATTTGCTAATTTAGAGGAGAAAGTTTCTTGGTTTGTCAAATAGGAATTAATAGATTAAGTCTGCGTATGTATGGATTGTGTTTTGAAAAAGATTCCATTATGCGAAATACAGTTTACCCTAATGAGATAACCCAATTTAACAAAGTAGATTCATAATTTTCGTACGTGTTGAATGATATTGAATAGTTATATTACTATTATAATTGTTATTGTTATACAGGGTGTTAATGAATACGTGTTACATACTTATAGTACATACAGGGGATTGAAAATTGATTAACTTTTATTAATAAACTCATATGCGGAAACGCGCCGTTTTCCGGTCCGAGTGATGCTCATATTAATCAAACACGGCAAATGGCCCACCCGTATGCGTGTTACTTCTGTGATTACTTAGATTTTTTTAAAGTAAGCTGTCATTCTTTTGATAGCTGTTATCAGTTGACCAGTCGCATGGCCACCACGTTCTCCCGATCTAACTCCCCTCGCTTTTTTTTATAGGACCATATGCAGAGTTTTGTTTATGAGATACTGTTGGCGCGTATTATGGCCGTGGCGCAAGAAATACAAGTATGATCTGGCATCTTAGAAATAGTGTATCAAAATATGATGCGTAGGTGCAATGAGAGCATTGCGATTGGTGGTCGTCATTTTGAACAATTATTGTAGTTATTGATAGATAAAAAAGTTGTTATGAGTTTTATTTGTCGTGTTTGATTAAAATTAGCATCACTAATAAATCTAGCCATAGCTCGAAATCGGTGCATTTCCGCATAAGAGTTTATTAATAAAAGTTGGTCAATTTTCAATTCTCCTGTATGCCCTATAAGTATGTATATAATAATTTACAAGGCGTCTCTGAACATAGTGGCATAAATTCAATCAGACATTGTAGGTCCCAAAATATCATGAAAACTTCATATAACCATATATCCAAAGGCTCTTGGTTTTCGCTATACAGGGTGTGAAATGTTGGTTCCTGAGTATGGTTTTTTTATTAATATTTTTGAAACATTTGTCTCATATTCTAAACCAAATTTAATTTTTGCCTAATTTCTTTTATTATTTGCTTTATTTTGTGACTACCGATTTTATTTTATATCTATCTCTGATAATCAATTGCATCGAGTGGAACGAGTTAATTTCAGGGTTGAAAAGTGAGGAAATTTGCATTTATAATTTGGCGCTTCAGCCTTTAGTGAACAAATTTTGACTTTGGGAGATAGGATTTCAAGTTGAAAAGTGAGGAAAAAATCTTTTAGACACGAAGTGAGGATTTATGCGAAGATCGCTAATGAGTTGCGTAACATTCTCAGAGCTAGCGATGTTTTTTAAAAATAGGAGACTCTTCGGAGAACTGTAACAGATACAATTTTCCTGATTTATTGAAGCTGATAGTCTCGTAACAGCTTGCAGAATATGTGAGTATGAGACACTGTAGGAAATTGTAATGTTGCGACACAATTCTCTATTTACAGGCACTGAACAATTGGTTTTAAAACATTTCCATATCCTGAGCTGTTGTATAAGGCAACCAAGAAATTATAGGAAGCAGTAGAGAAAATTTCTCTATTTAGAGCCGCTTCGTCTTTGGATTTCCCTTATATCAGAAAGATAATCAGAAGCTTAATATATCATGTCAGGGTCACGTTGTATTTCCAGTAAATTTTTCAAATTGAATTTTGCCCTCAGCAACAATAGTTTCTTTTTCAGCCTGCTACCATTTTGATAATTGTGCGATAACGCACCTACTACATCACTAAAGACTCTGAGACACGTGTCAGCGAACCAGAAATGTTTCTTTTAAGACGTCGCACTTAACAGATTGAATGGAGTGAGGGGGAAATTAGCATTGAAAGCGAAGGAAGCTTCTTTTCTGGCACATACATTATATCTTGGCGAAATGCTGTGTAGTTATTTTTATAGGGAAAATTTAGATACGAAGCATACACACTTTGGATGTGGAAATATTGCTGTATTTATAAAAAGATAACAGTAATTGCATATTATTATGGGAAAATGCGTCCTATTTTCGTGTTTACATTTCAGATATTGCTTCTTACGTCTATAGAAGAAATAACAAAATTCTATGCAAAAAATTGCCTTTTAACCATTTTCCAGTCCCTCCGACTTTCTTAAATTGAAAAATAAATATCCATACATATTTGTTCTGACTGATATTCCGTTTCAATGCCAATGAGCCCTCTTTAAAAGTGTTTTGTATTCCTCCTGCGATAGAGCGTGAATTTATTCCCTTCAGTGTCAGACATAGGGTAAATTGCGTGTGTACACGTCCAAGGCCTGAATTCAACACGCATGCAAAAATTCTGATTATTCAACGTGTCACTAAGTTTATTTTACTTTGTGTTATTGTGCAGAAAAAAGCGTCTGATATTTTACCATTGAACTTCGAAGAAGGAAAGTTTTCTTATTCTATTGATGGAAACTATAAATTGAAATGTGCCAACGAAGAGGAATATTAATAGACTTTCGCCGTTTTCGGAAACTTAGTAGTACTCGAATTTTTAAAACTTCGAGGCAATAAGACAAAAGAAATAGTTTCGCATTAAATGAATTTCAAAAGATCCTCTTGGAATGGAAATTTGTATCTGCGCTGCCTCAACTTCCAGTAGAGGTTCATATGTATGCATGTAGAGAAGTCGCTGTTGTTGACAAGTTAATCAACAAACAAGCTTCAACTAACTGGAGATATTTTATAAATATTTTATAGATAAATTTAAGACACTCGTGCTGAACTAATGCAATAACAAACGGCTGTCCTCTTTCCCCATTGGCATAGTCTTGATTTGCAGATACAACTGCAACCTAATTATTAGCAAAGTTTAGGAAAGACTTGAACTAACGAAAGAGACGGTCGTTTTGTTACATTTTGTATTAAAGGATTGAATTAAATTTGGGAAGAAATTAATGAGAGAAACTGACTAAAATATTGAATACAAATGCAGTGTAGTTCAGCATACCGTAGAGTAAGGGCCTCTATTACCCAACTGTCTTTGGATTGAATACAACATCGAGTTTTAATCATTTTATCAGTACTTACTGTTGATTCCATTGGGATTGCCCTTATACTAAAATTAGCGCTGACCACGCTGCGCTATGTAGGTCAGTAATAATTAAACCTTATTTATTGTTATTACGACTTATAAAGCAGTAATAGTTTTATAAAGTAATTTATGCCGAGTGAAATGGGTCATCAAGTAATTGTATCGGTGGTAGGTAAAACGAACGAAAAATATAGACAAATTAGGAATATTTCTTAAACCGTGTTTGTGCATCGAACAATGCCAGAAGACGATTACTTTCTTCGTTGTTGTGCCACGAAATTGGATCCGGATTTGCGTTGATTTAATTTCAGCGAGATTTATAGAAAAAAATATTAATAGAAAGAACTATAAACTAGCTTAGACTAGAGGAGTGTTTTTCGCATTTTTAATTCATAAAATGTGACCCTGATTTCCACAATAGGTAAAATCAAATTTTCGGACTTGAAAAAATTTATGGTAAAACAAAAGTATAATTAAGGTATGAGAAGAGGTTTTTTTGGTCACATTTTCAAGAGTGGAATAGAAACAGGTAGTTGTTTTTTTTTCATTGTTACTTAAAATTTTGATTTGCTAAATGTGAAATTTTACGAGAGAGCAAATACAAATTTGACCTGACATACGAAGAGAAAACCTGTTTGCTATATTTTTTATTCAATAATTCAAATTTTGAGAGGAGAACAACCAACTTAAACTGTCGCAAAAAGACGTCATTTGCATGGCATGAAATTTGATTCTGATCCGCAAATAAAATATCCCGATTTATAGAAATTTTTTTAAAAATAACTAGTTTGAACGAACTTATTTGTCGCGTTCTTAATTTCAGTTTTTAATACATGTGTTTAAAGATAATTTTCAAATGTGTAGAGAAACTAATTTGAACGAATGTAAAAATAGACCATTTTAGGTGAATAACAGTTCAACATTATTTAAAAAATACTAAAAAACGGTGAATAGATTTTTCAATCCAAACAAGAATAATGGTTCAATAGGGTCGTGGGAGGGGAGAGGTATCGGGATTGTCTCATATGTCTTATTAGGCGAAGGGTCTTAAGTATGGTCCAGTTGTAGTGGTTATCTTTCCATTTTGCTTGCAATTGTAGTAGTCTTTCTGTTATTCTAGTCGTTTATGTTCGTTCGTATAAGAGTTCGTTAGATGGGTTGTGAATGAATGAGTGGATGGATGTTTTTTTGGCTTTTTTTTTTAACAGATACGATTACTATAATTATCAAAGATATAATTAATTTTAGCCTAGATAGAACGATTAATTGATCGATAGTCTGTTTCTTATGAAATAAAGATTTCTCTCTCTCTCTCCCTTTCTTTCTCTCTCTTTCTCTATCTTGGCTTAAAAAAATATGAAAACATGTATCAGATTCTTAATTTAAGAGGGAGTACAGTGAGATTTGTCGAATAAGGGCGAACTTTAATTATCGCTAACCTGAACTTTAATTAACGCAATAACAGATTTTTTCTCCATCAATATGATATAAAATTTTGATTTGGTTTTCTAGATAAACTTTAATTTTTATTAGATAAAAGCGAAAGAGGAAGAGAAATTTCAATTAATGTGTGACAAAAGTCTTGCTACTTTTTAATTTAAGAATTCAATCAAATTTGTGTTGAAATAAAAAAGGGAAATCATATTAAACCCACTCGGAAAGACATTTGTTTTCTTTTTCATGGTGATTTAAAATCTGATTTATATATACAATTTCAACCTGATTAAAAATAACGATACAGACAAATGAAACTAACTTAATAGAATAGAACTGGTTAGTGACATTTATTTACTTCAGATGTGAATTATATTTGTAGAGAAAACAACCTGAATTAATCCAATAAAGTCAGTTGTTTTCTTCATTGTAATGACAACCAATTTGATCGTGATTTCCAGGCAAAATTCCAGCCTGATTTCTAAAAAAATGATAAAATAAAGCAATTTTGAACTAAAACAAGAGAAGAGGAGATTTGATTTTATTCAAAAAACATATTCATTTCAATAATGTAGTCAAGGTTGTGGACTAATTAATGAGAGAGAGTAACTTGAAAATTGCTCATGTAACTGATGAGAGAAACTTAATCGTCATCGACTACAGCAGTTCCATCTTTGTTTGATTAGTAATCCACTAAATGATCGATAACCATAATAATGGCATTATTGTAGTTCAGCTTTCATGAACAGATCTGCACTATTTTACTGAATTACAAAGACGAAGTTAAATCGCAGAAATGTCACTTAACCCACTCAGCTTTCAGATCCAAACCGGAAATTTGTCTTCTGGACTCTAGAGACTCCTTCAAGCCAAAAATCCTCTTTAAAATGTTTGTTTTTCCGTCCACAACAAATACCAATCAGTGACCTTTTAAATCCGTTCGTTCAACCAGATGTTCAGCCTAGAGGCTCAAATCCCGAATTGACCTTCGAGGTATTATTTGTAATTTCGAATTTTTAATAATTCAGACTCAAAGGAGCATGTACATGTTAGCATTGTTGACGTGACCAATGTCAGAAAATGGCCTTCCCTTCTATTATTAAACATCTAACAAACGACACATAACTGGTATGCTATGCTTTAATACACCTCCGGAATCTCCGGAGACGCGCATTGTTGGAGCCAACGCTCGTCCGGCAAATTGAAATGCTTTATCACAAGGGACACACTATTTCGCTGAAGTACGGCTAAAGTTTATGAGGGGAATAAATCGTAAATGGAACTAAGTTTACATATTGTAAAACAGATGGGATTTCATTTGAGTCATTTGATTTGTTGTTGAAAGCTTCCTCGAGGAGCGTTTCTTGACGAAACGGCGAAGGACAATCTGATTGCTCTAACAGTGTTTTCGGTAATTTTCAGTGTTCACGACCTCACTTTCTGAAAAGGCACATCACGTAATTTCTGGAAAAAGATTTTTTGTGATAGATTAATCTCCCTTTTGGGCCTTGAAAACCGACACATTTCATTTAAATAAAACCTGCTCTTGAAGATGAAAAACACTCATGTTTCGAAATAAAAAAATCAATTCTGTGGTTTACACGAATTTTGCCCAAATACTTTTCCCCCTTATCGGAAATGCCCAAATATAATTTCTTAAAATTCCTCAGCTTTCAACTTTGATATAATACGTGGAGCAAACTTGAAGCCCTTTTTTCGACGAAAAGTTTTTCTTATCGATTGAAGAACATCAATTCTTAATGCTGAAATATCCTCACTTTTCAACTGGATATTACCTTACGTAAAATCTTAGTAATGCTACAAAATATCCTGACAGAACATAGCATTTTATGTGCTAATTTCCTCACGTTTAATTTCTTATAAAAACAGTAGCATAAAAATCCACATTACTAATCTATCTATTACTAAACTATCTATCCAATTACTAATCGCGATAGCAAACACTATTGCGCATGCTGAAACACCCTCACTTTTCAACTTTTAAAACTTAGTGTGCTGAGCTCACTAACTATAGGTTTTAATTCTATTAAAACAGAAATTTCACGGTCAAAATATCTATTTTTAAAAAAAAATCTTTTTAAAAGGTTCGTGCATTGAAATTCTCTAATTTTTAAAGTTCCAAAATGGTCTATTTTTTGAACATTTCCCATAATTTACAATTTATCTTATCACTTTGGGAAATACGAAATTCTGCAATTGCTAATCAAAACTCTTCTATCATAGAATTTTTAAGTAAATTTTTTTCAAACTTAAATATTCGAAAGATGTCCAAGCACTAAAATAGCCCCTCAGTGCCAGTATTAGATTTAATTAACTGCACTTGCCACGTGTATAAAAATGACCCAATATATTATCAGTTGAAAGAAACTAATTTCATAATATCAAATTCAGTACGTTTCTTTATAGAAGAGACATAGCTAAAAGTTAGTAAAGCTTTGTTTGTGTATGCACGTGAATCTATCTAAATACTGGAAAACAAGCTCGGTCTTGATTACTCAATTCAAGGCACTCATTTACCATAATATGAATAATTCAATGAATTATTTCTTATAAATAACGTAAAATTCTGCACTTCCGCGATTTCAAAGTTATTTCATCCAAACTGTATTTTGATGCAGTTTCGTGGGGAAATATCGAGCGTTGTACTCCAATACCTTTCAGGCCAAGAAACTTCATGAAAATTTAATCTTCACATGTTGAGACGGAGCAGCCTTTATTAATTATAAATATTAAAATTTCGCCAAGAAACTTATTAATATCAAAGAATTGAATTACTAGAATGTGGGTCAGATATTCTTAAATTATATCAGCTGATTTTAACCCTCCATCGGTCGTGGTGTTAGAAAAATCTAACAATATTTAATGAATTACATACTTTTTCTTCAGAACTGAAAATATTTCTCTCAGCCTTTGAGAATGCCTCATAGGTGCAATCATGCAACATCTCTGGGTATAGACGCTGAGTAAGGATGAATTTATCGCTTTATGGCGATTAAGGTTAGTTAAAATCTAACATGCGACTTACAGGGTATTATTGTATTTTTAATTATTTTTTTAACTTCATTATTATATTTCTTTTTTATTCTTGCTATACATTTACAAGAATATATCGAGTTTGATTTAAAAATTTTGAGTAAATGAGACAATTTAATTGAGCACAAAATTTTAGAGGTCTATCTGCACGCTAAACGTTGGAAAAAATCTAACTGCGCGACCGATGGAGGGTTAAGTAAGCTTAAATGTTTCCAATAAATTACCACGATTCAATCGGCTGGAATTTAGGTATATCGACCTCAGAATAGGGAATGTTAATAATCAGAGAGGAATCAGTTTCTGTTAATTATGAACACTTAAACTTTGCCATGAGGCGTATTAGTTTCCAAAGTTTCAGTTAAATGCGTGTGAGTCAGATACTCTCAAATTATGTCAGCGCGTTTTAAATGAGACAAATTTGATGGTGCCAATAAATTATCAGGATTCAATCGGCTGGAATTTAGGTATATTGACCTAAGCAGCGGGAATGTTAATAATCAGAGAGGAATCAGTTTCTGCTAATTATGAACATTTAAACTTTGCCGTGAGACGCATTATTTTCCAGAGTTTCAGTTAAAGCAGTGTGAGTCGGATGCTCTCAAATTATGTCAGCGTATTTTAAATGAGACTAATTTAACAGTGCCAACAAATTATCAGGATTCAATTAGCTGGAATTTAGATATATTGACCTCAAAAGGGACAATGCTTTGCAATGAGCTTAAATGCCTTCCAGTAAACTATCTACATTAAATCAACAGGAATTTAGGTATATGCTTTAAAAAAAGACATCAAATGAATACCGAGATTATCCGTTTAGCGGACACGCTCCATTTACACGTGTTACGAAAACTTCTAGGAATTTATTGAGACACGTTTTTACACCAGCTGCTTTACACATTCGCACAACAAATTTAGTGCAATTACTTCATAACACAATAGTTTTAAAAACTGTATTAAAACCCATAGAATGCTGCGACGTACTTCTCGCTACTGAAACAATACAACACCCCCTTCAACACATATATTTTATTTGCGGAAACTAATAAAATCGCCGTCTCTGGTGAAAATAAAATAGCTCTATAAAGTCACACTTTATAGCATTTTGAGGCTTCATGACAACGGGCCAACATAATGGTGAGATATAGACTATAAAACATTTTGCGGTAGTTCTTTTCCCCCAATTTAACTTTAAGGGAGGAATTGATTGCTTTCACTAAGTTATCAAATTTTTAATGGCGGAAATAACTTAAATTTCTCTCTAGAATAATCAGTGACGATGACTTCAACTCATGAGGCGATCAATGTCATAGCAGATGCTCCACGAGTGAATCGATGTTACAAATTTACTTTTTTTCTTTGAGCTGACTTAATAAACAATGTGAAAATGAGGTTTTATTCTTCTTTTCACGGGCTGTGCCTTTATGTTGGTCATGAGTGAATATTCGCCCCTGTCCCGTTTTGCCTGAAAATTGGCTGGAGCAGATTTGTCAAGGGAATTGGGCAATTTAGTATTTGCGTCAGGTAGGTCGACATACAAAGCGGTTATTCGGTTATTTATTGTTTATGGGCTACAATGCTTTGTACATTAATCGAAACATTTTGCGGAAGGTTTAATTCTGGAATAAAATTTTAAAGTAACCGGGAAATACACAATCTCCACAAATTATAAATTGAAACAAACGACTTCTCTCGATTCTCTCTGTACCGACTAATTTACAGAGGTTGCAAATTTATCATGCTGGATACGTAACAAGAACTTTTTTGGTAAATAAAAAAAATTATAAAGCCCTAAGGACTTAATAAAAATCTAGTAAATGAATGAAGTATTTGATCATTTCCGTCCTCAAGGTTAATTCAGTTAACAGATGGGAGGCTCCTTGCCTATTTATATTCATCTTTTCTCAAATCATTAAAAATAGTAAGAAAATGCTAATTTATAAATTTTAGACTTCATTACTTCATACATAGCTCAAGTAAATACTTACACAGCGTATATTTTTAGACTCAGAAAGTATGGATGTTTTATTTTAAAGAGTAATATACAGGGCGTTTCAGAACTGCACGGCACTATTTGGGGTATGTGAAGCATATATCTTAAGTCAATTCATTATCGAGATACTGGGACATGAAGATATCTATTAAACAATACAGAATTTATGCTTTTATAAAATTTCTCCTTTATATTGTTCTAGAGAATACGTACCGCAAATTGTGCCATGCGATTCTGAGACACCCTGTGTTAGGAATTTCTCAACATAAAGATACCCCAAGTGAATTATTGGGCCTTAACAATTAGACAATAAAAAAAAAACACTAGACCGATCCTCGACCTATCATTCCGTGCCAAACTGCAGTTACAGTAATAAGACCTGACCATCTGTGTTACTGCACTTCGGGCTCATGACAAAAAAGAGCAGCCATAAACTAGCTTGGAATTTTCAAAATCACTTTTCGTAAAAGAAGCTAAGAAATCGAAGGCGGCAGCGGGTGTAATTAGAAAAGAGTGTTGAAGATTCTAAGTTTCCCACCAAGAAAAGAGGGGGTGTCCTCTTTTGGGGCTCGGAAGTCCGCGACCGAAGAGGCATTCGGAAAAAAAGGCTCTCGAAGAGAGGTTGAAAAAAATTCTCTAGCCATATATATTACTATGCTAGATCTTGTGCAACCCGTGCTTAGCTCTGTAACTACGACTCTTGTTCTCTTCTCTGTCATACGTCTGTACAAGAACTATCGTGTAAGTAAAAGTAGTGTTAATTAGTGCGACGTTGTTTCCTTTGCTCTTGAAACCTTTGAATCCCATCACTTTATATCGGTAAACCGTCCGGTCCTTCAATAAAAAAGAAATTACGCCAGCGTAAGTGGATTACTTCGTGAGTGCCTAGTGAGGCAGTCACTACTGTTAGGCAGGACCTCAAGAAGTCCCTGGCCTATACACCCTGTATATGATGTTCTATAAAAGAGTCGGTGTTTCCGATGACCATTGGTCTTTTTTGACAGCGTCCAGAGATAATGGAGATAATTTTAGATAAATTGCAAATTTGTTTTTTTCTGCGACTTACCAGACAAGCTGAGGGGGTGTCATTCTGTTCTCTAAGCTATTTCTTGTCTCTGGTGAGAGAATCACTTATACTCGTTGATTGATTGTATACGCATCTAATAGCCCTTCAGTGTTGTCGAGCTTTTTTAGGGCAAAAAAAGGTTTATTTTGTTAATCTAAACTAACCTTTTCTACCCGAAATTAACCTAGTTTGTAGTTATTCAGATCGCGCTAACTTGAGCTGATCAACAGTCTGCGGGAGATAATTTGAATAACTAACCTCCCAAAATTATAACGCAATAAGGTGGGATGGATACCAATAGCTTAATCAAATCTAATATGTCAGCGTTCTAGAAAAGTGCGCTATAATTTAAGTCAAAACACTTAACATCAAGTGCTAACATGATCTAACCAGAATTAACCTAATGTGAACTTATTTGAATCTTTTATTTGTATTTTTAATATGGAGGATCAGGTGAAAATTAAAATGTCAGACATAATTTCCTATTTAACGCAGACGTTTTAAACAAGTCTTAAACATCCTCTCAATAAAACGAATAAACTAATAAATTTCCAAGTAACACATCAACATCTCTTAAGAATTTTATCGGAATAACTCAGTCTGAGCCTTGATTCGACGTTGGAAAATATAATTTTATTACGTGCTTGAAGGAAACGAATCCCTTTCAGTATAAAGTAAGTATTAAATTATAATGATTAAGTGTAAAAAACATCCAAAGTCAGACTTTCGAATATCTTAGAGTTGAAATTTCTTGTTAAATATTCCATTGAGTTTCGAAGTTAGTGCGGAATCATTGAAAGCACTCTAACAGCTTTAAATTTTATTGTCCGAAATTTTTACCATGTTATGAGCTTCTATGGACATTTACGTAATCTTGTACAGCACAATGAGTATTCAGAAGAGCGTTCCATTTCCTATCAAGTAAATCTCGCACAAAACCTTACAAGAACAACCGGCAAATCGAACAAAGGTCCTGATAAGCTCATACGGTTATATAGGCTGATTTAATAAAACCGATACAGCGGTATTGTGTTTTATAGCTGAATAACATTACCGGTTTGAACGGATACGTCATTTAGAACAATTGCTGGTTACCTAGGAAACTAGCACTAGAATATTCTTATCTGCGCTTTGTGCACTTTAGTTCCGTTTATGTGAGTACCTAACATAGAGGTGCAGCTGTGGTGGGCGATAATCCAAAACGCCTTTAAGTAGCATGTCTCACACTTTGTTATTGAAATGGGTTTTATAGACTTCCACTGCACTGTTGGTACAATCAAAAAATAAAAAATGTATTTATAATAGAGCTTTGAAAATAACGAGGTCCTTACAGTTTCCGTACAATTGTTCTGCTTTTTATTTGGAATCGATTTCAACCCACTTGCAGGAGTTGTAATGTCTGCAGTCGACAAAAGGACCGATAAGCTGAACTTAAGGGTTGTTAGGACTTGTATAGGGCAAAAGTGCTACTTAAATTGCCTTCTATTTCGGGACTCTTTAATAGAAATCGGAAAAATAAGGGCGAGCTTAATTATTGGGCAGAAACAAAACATCGAAAGCTGCTATTATTTTACATAGTCAGTCTCTATTCAGATTATTCCATAACGGCATATAATTAAACGAGAGGTCTATATTGAATTCAGCAAAATCGATTATTTCAGTAGGCGGTAAAAAGCGAATTGTCACGGCTTTCATTTCGTGAAATAACCACTATTATTTTGCTGTCGCAAAATCAAAGAAAATTAAATATGATGTAAATTAAATTGATTCAAGCCCTTATGTTGCACGTGCAGGAAATTACAATCCCATTACACGACCTGTTGGAGAGTAATCAATGTTTGCTTTCCTTTTTCACTGGAGACTGTTTGCCCTTTTATTTTGGGAGCAAAATTCTCATTGCATGAATGGAGATAGTAAAATTTAATTTTAAAATAAGTTATATTAAAAATCAGCTACACAAAAAATAAAAGAGGGTTTTGTAGTGAAAAAAAATGTTCCGAAAGCACTTTAAAGCATGATTATTTTTTAATAATTTTTTATTTCAACTCCAAACTAACTTCATTTTTACATTGACGAGACGAAGAAGGAATTTCTTATATTTATTAGGTCAGCGAACTTTTTTAGGTGGATCGGTAAAAGTAATTTTTGGTCCAACGTAAAAAAATTCAGGTTCCTTTAATTTCCACAGAAGCAATCGGTTGCTTAATAATTTTATAATTTCTTTGTTTCTCATATTATTACAACATTTATTCGGGACAATTCTGCGATGACGCTTTTCTTGAAAGCTGGAAGAACGCTACGTATCCACTTGGCTTACATCGAGGAAATAAATGGGCGTCCAATGAAAGGCAAAGCTGATGTAAAGGGTAACTGTCGTGTCCGGCTGAAGAGCCAAAATGTCTTGTCTGGGTCAGAGTGACCAAAATGTATATTGGTGGTTGGTCCGGTGTAAGGGACTGCAAGTGTTCGATCCTTCTCGCTGGCCGAAATGAGGTGTTTCCACAAAGTGACCGTCAAGATAATTATGAACTGGACGTTTCACGTTCGGACCGTCCCGAGTTCGCAATCTCGGAGACACAATTTTGTGAATAAAATAACCGACAACTTTTCCTGCTTTAGTTAAGGTTTATTGGTAGGAAAAAATCATGATTTCTTGGAGTGATGCGGATTAAAATATTCATCTAGAACAGTCATTGGCTATGTGTAGAAGCAGAGTTAAGAGGCTTCGAACAATTTATGTACCTATATTGGTACGTTGGATATGAAGATGTAAGTAATAAAATCAGAAAATTGGGAATTCGAAAGCAAATCTGTGTTGCGGTTAATCCATTGCAATTTGTACTTACTGGTAAATAGCAACAAATAACATTACAATATTACGTAGAACACAGAGAGCGAAATTTAAAAAAAGTACCGCCTCCCTGTTTTTTAATCTCGTAGCTTGATACATTTTTTTAAATTCCGCTTTCTTTGACGATGATATCATGAACTCGCTCAGATAGTTCTTCTACTAGCTATTCCAGTTCTTCAAACACTGCTTCTTGTTGTTTTACTGTTGTTATGGTATGAGATTTCTCATTTTCTTTTCTCATATCGAAAATTTTAGTATTTTTTTCATCATCACGCTTTTTCTTCTCAACCACCCGTTTCTTCACGAATTTGAGTTTGTTCCAGAAATACTTCTATGATGTATCACTCTTCTCTCAGGAGTTTTTTATTTTTTAACCATCACTGTTGTTTAAGCATCCTTACTTTCTTTTTAGGTAGTTACGATTTGAGTCTTCTCTTCTTTGCCACCTTTCTTTTTTTTTAATAACGCCTGTCTTCATGGCTTTCTTTCTGGAAAATAGTGAAGGAATTGGTCTAATCTGCTATGATAGTTGTTATTCGTATTTGTTCAAACAGTTTTTTGACGTTATATTGGGGTTGTTCAGGCCCTCTTGAGCACATATATGTACCTTACTTTTCTTTCCGTTGAAACACCTTATATATGTATGTATATCCCTTCTTTTCGGTTATTTGCATAGTTTTCTTGACTTCCTTGGTAATAGGAACTTCCTATGCATATTTTTCCTCTTTAAGAGGAATTACCTCAGTTTCTTCCTTATCTACCTTTTTCCTACTTTTACTTTCCTCTCAAAAGTCGCCCTCTTTGCGAAAATATGATAAGTTCCGTTCTGCATAACTTGAGAACTGCTTTAGCATCTTCGGTTGTAGCGAGAGTAAATGCAAGAAAACAACAAATATGTAATATAGAGAAAAATAACGTTTTTTTGTTAATCCCTTTATATCGCTAAAATTTCACCATTTCATCGTATAAAATGATAACTTTACTGCTTTAAGACAGCGCCACCACAATTTGTGCAGTTAGGCAACTGCTGCAATAAAGCCATATAGCGCTGCAGTTTCCTGAATTCGTCCATTGTCACTGAAATCCAATGAAAATTGTACTGAAAGCTTTAATGTATAATGAACATTGTCAACTAAATAGATTACCATTTCAGTATTTTCAGTACTAAACATAGCATTTGAATAAAATCATAGAGGAAATATCCATGAGGAATGTGACTTATATGTGCACTGAACCCTTTTGCTCTAATAAAATAGAACAAGGTGGTAAATATCATAAATATATGATTTTTTACAGACACAGACATGTGAATACAGTCTAAATTTAGTTGTGGTTATCGATTGGATTCCGTCTGGAGGATTCTAATATGTGCAAAAAGAACATCCTTTAACCGGATTAACTTATAGGTTTGTGGCCGTCCAATAGATTAACTATGTGAAGCTAACAATGTAAATAATATCATGTAAGTAACACAATATTAACAAATGTTGCGTCCAAGGACTCTATAAATTAATACTGTGCAGAATATCATTACTGCATTATTGCATGAATATGAACTTTGAGAACGACTTGTGTGGGTTGCAGAAAATGAATAAATAGAGAACAATAATTTAACGAAATTTAACGTTGAGGCAGATTAAATCTTGTGTCTGTTTTTCTAAAAAACTATAAGATGCCCAGAGATTCTCATGAAATAGAGAGCAGAAAGTGTTGCAAGTAATGTCCTTTTTTATTACCTTTTTGTAACTCATTTTTCATAATATATACTTATATGTTTCGCATAATCAATCATTAAGAACGTTATATAAAATAACCTGCTCCTCGATACAGCTGTTTAAACGAGATATTGAATTTTGCTCGTATGAAGAGAATAATTTATAGCGTCCTTCAACATTGACCTACAGTATTACATCCATCGAAGACTCGAGTTTATTTCTATCATGCATTGACTACAACAGGAATTTATCCTGCATACATAGCTCGAATATAAAATTTTCCATTACAAAATAATAATATTGCAAAACTCCTTACCCGCATCGGTCTGATCAATTTGGTTTACAGGTAAGATTTCCTAGAATAAAATTCTCATAATTTGGGACTGAGTACCCTCTATTCAAATCATAAATAATTCAAATAGTTGAATTTTATCTTTTCCAAAAGCTTTATCGTATACTTAAATAAATTTATTCTAAATAGTAGGTTTACTCTGCATTTGGAAAATACAAAAGCGTATGAAGCTGACTGGCATATACATATTACATAGCTTCTGCGTCGGATTGCTGAAAATTTTAAGACATAGCAATAAACACTTTGTTCTATAAGAGTGTTTCTACAGCGGAAACAAGAATTTATTCAAAAAATCCGGAATAGAAGTGTATTAAAAATAAATACTGAAACTTAATGAAATACCACAAAGATTAAGTCTAGTCTACGCCAAAAAGTTTTAACTTTTATACGTACTATTAGTTCTGACCCATAAACAAAGATATTTCTGGCTGAAGAGAAAACTGGCTATGAAGGTTGTATCAGACAATGGAGGAAACACTCCACATGAAATTAAAGTTTATTTTCCTGTCGCCGGTGGAAAAAGGACATATAAAATCCATTTGTTGTTTTATTCATTCTACCCCGATTGGCCCGCAAACATGAGGGTGTTTTTATAGTTAAAGACATAAAAAGGCTACCGAAATAAATTTTTCGTCTTTCTTTTATAGTAATTTTGCTTACCGAGACATGGGATATTTTTAGACTCCGCTGCAATGAAAAAAACTCCTGATTGCATCGTTTTAAGAGAGACTTTTAGAGAATCACAAAATTATTATTTTTCTATTAATTTAGAATTTTGCCTTACTGTTGAACAAATCCACAATGTAGAAAAGAGATTGAGTGGGTTTGTATAAACTGTACCACTAATTTTGAACCCACTGCTAAAATAAACTTATTCAAGCTTTGTCTTTTCCCAGAGATTGAATAGAATAATTATTAAACTTTTTTAATGTTGGCAAAAATACTTGAGTGGGACGGTAAAATAATGTAGGTGGGAAATTACTCTCAAAACATACTTTGAAGCAGTTATTTCAAACATAAATTGTTAAAATGTTGAGAACTTGACAACAACAAGATGGTTTTGTTACTATAATAACATGAAAGTACGTCGTAAATATTTTCAGATATCCAGTACATAAGCCCCTGATTTTAAGCCAATAAAAACGTTGAAAATGGATTCATAAAATACTTCTAATTCTCCATTAAAGATAGATTGGACTCCTGAAAGATAAGGACTCAAAGACAGTTAAAACTCTTGGGTCGCTACAACTTGAGGACGAGGAAGAGACGTGCAAACGAAAGAAAACATAGGGAAACCAAAAAAGTTGATGAAAGAGGATAGTCCTTAGACCCTTCAGAATTGCAGGTAGATCCCGATGATATCCTTAAACTTGAAAAAGATGAACTACTTAAAATTAAATTCAAGAAGAAAAAAATTCAAGATCTCTAGAAGGAGCAGGAAGCTAATTTAAGTTACAACACAAAAGTTTGGATGGTTTTAAGGTAGGTGCTGATACTGTCATTAACCATGTTATATTTCAATTGTGTAATGGAAAGTAGGTCTGAAGAGGATAAACTTGAGGAAAAAAGTATATAGTTAAATCAGTGAAGCAAAAGAGCACTGAAGATTTGGTTGATGCAGAAGAAATAAAACCAAAAGAGGTTCAAGTTGAAGACATGGAAAAGCTCCTCGAACTTTTCGAAGAAATTGAGGGGGTTCCTTACTAAGCTGCAAATGAAAAAGACAAAGCGGGCTGCAGAGAAGAAAGTTAGAAAAGAAAACAGAGATAAAAAGCAAAAAAGCGAGAATACTATATCTATTAAGTTATGTAGGGTTATATATATAATATGTTTTTTGGAGTGCCCAAATATTTTTGATAGCTCGAGGATGAAATTATCATTTCTCTGAATATTCATATAGAGGAAGAGAAGATTTTGGACGAGAGGAAATTGTTGCAGTATTAGAGGTGCAAACATTTCAATTTGTATTCAGAAAATCATTAGCTTGCTATATAAAGGTGATGTTTTGATAGTCGCGCTAGATGAACCTAAATTAGAAAATTCCAAAATTTCATAATACTCTTGAGCAATTTAAAAATTTGCCTGGACTGTTTTTGTCAGTAATGACCATCATAATTAGTCATTAACTAGTTTAGTACTAACATACTAAAATTTTCCAATTTTAAAATTGTACTTTTAAAATTTCCGCCTTTAATCAAATCCTTCATACACTTATATCAATTTAATGCATCAGTTTTTTTTTCTAGGCTACAATCAACATTCACTCACTCAGTCAACAATTCCACCCATCGCCACCCAAACTAACCTCAATGAATACCCAATGGACGACCTGCTGTTCAACTACAGTCAGTTGGCCCTCATCGGAACCAACCACGCGGACTTCGCAACGGACAACCTTTCTGAGGTCAACATAAGTAGGTCAGTCACTAGACTGACCTCCCCACTAGCAGTCACCATTGTGGTGCTCTTGGCCTTCTTACTCTCCCCAATGATCCTCATCGGCAACTCGCTAGTGCTGGTGGCCATGTACCGGTTCAAACGATTACGGACGCCTAGCAACTACTTAGTGATGTCACTAGCGACTAGCGATTTGGGCGTGGGAATGTTCATGCCTGTAGGCTTTTATTTAGAACTTAACGGTGTCAATACGTTTCCAGGATCTCAAGTGTGCTTGTTTAGTTACGGGGTGGTGATTAGTTTGTGTTGCGTGTCGGTTCTAGTGATGGTGGCGATCGCGGTGGATAGGTTCACGTCACTAGCCCGGCCTTTGAGGTACAATAATTTAATTACACATTCTGCAGTGGAGAGGTACATTGTGATCTTTTGGATTTACTCTAGTATGGTGGGGTTTAGTCCATTGGCCTATGCAGTTTATGTCGGACCTAAGAAGAGGTGGGTTTGAAAGAACTTATTTTAAAAGCTATGAATCATTAAGCTCTTATACAGTGTGTCCAAGATAAGAATATGTTAAGCGTGATAATCCCGAAATGTTATAAACATTCTTACTTTGGACTTTGGCTGCACCGCGTAGCCCAACTATTTTCAAGTGTTAATTTGATGCTTTAAACAAACTCCTAAATACAAGCGCCTAGTTTGTATGCATAGAGGTAAATTTACATTGCTCACTTTGAACTATAACTTCGCTGCAGTCGCTTGTTTGTCACACATAGCCTTTGGTAATTTGTATTTACTCTATAGATCCAGCTTCTGTAGGGTTAAAGCAAGACAAAAAGATTAAAGTCGAGTGTGTGATACATATAAATGGTATATAGGGTGTAACATTTCACTTGGTATATCGAAATATCTAGAATACTAGGCATCCTGCAAAGAAATATTTACTATCAAACTTTAATCACCCTGAGGGGGAAATGTATTGGTGCTCAAGTTGATTTCCTTCCATCTCCCGTGTGGACTCGGCGGGGGGGTAAACTTATTAGTTCCAAATGGCAACCCCATTTTTTTACAGATTCGGATAATACGGGCAAAAGTAAGAAAAATTTGTCCGAAACATTTTTTCGATTCGTACTAGAAAACATTGTAATTAATGAATTACAATTTCTCTTTCACTTATGATTTTTCAAAAAGTTTGATGATATCTGCTTTAAAGTTAATGAAAACGCGAATTTTTGTGTAGCTTTTATTTAAAGTAAATATTCAAAATGGTGTCCCCGAACTCCATTGCACTTATTTATCCGTGTTTTAACGGACTCTTCACATCTATGAAGTGTGTCTTCTAAAATATTGGCACAAGCGCTTATGATTCGCAGAATCATATCCTCATATGTCGTTGATATTTCTTTATAAACCTGATCTTTGAGACATTCCTACAAAAAGAAATCCGGTGAAGAAAGATCTGGAAACCTAACAGGCCAATTCACCGGACCAGACCTATCGATCCATAGATCGTTAAAATTACTATTAAGAACTTCCCACGCCACTGCGGAATAGTGAACCGAACAACTGTTATGTTGCAACCACATATTCTGACGCACTTCTATGTTTAAGTCCCGGAGTAATATGGGCAGTTCATTTTCCACAATATTCCGGTACATTTCACAATTCAAGTTGCCTTCAATTATGTAGGGATCGATAAGTTATTTATGACATTTTATTACCATAGAATTTTTTTTGTCTTATAGAGATTTTTTAAAAGTGGAAGTTGCCGTTTAAGGTATGAGTGGAATTTCGTGAATTACAGTATTTTCTAGCGTAATTTGAAAAAAATATTTCGGACAAATTTTTATTATTTTTAGCTGTATTATTCGAAACTGTAAAAAAAATTGGTGTTGTTATTTGGAATTAAAAGGTTAACCTCCACCCCACCCACACGGGAGGAAGTGGAGGATCAACTTTAGCACCAATACATTTCCCCTCAGAATGATTAAAGATGACTAAAGATTTCTTTATAGGGTGCCTAGAATTCGAGGTATTTCGATATTCCAGGTTAAATGTTATACACTGTATATTTGCTTCATTCTGGAAGGTCAAGAATGTGACGAGAGATATTTTTTAAAAAAATTATATTTTAATGTATATTATAATATTATAATTAATTTCAAATTTCAATAAATTAATATATATTAAAAGGACATCATGCGTTAATGAATTAAGGTCGTATTAAAATCATGAAATTTTTTCCAGAAATGCAGGATATGCCTTAACATAATTAAATAATATAAAAATGAATTGCCTATTTTTATATCCAAAATAAATTGGTATCGATTGAGAATTTAGAATACGTCATTTAATTATGGGCACTTAAAGAATATAAATTTTCTCCGAAAAATGCACAGAAAACTCAAAAATTTAAGTGCAAATTTATGGAAAAATAACAAATATAATTATAAAGATTATTTTAGGTTATATAACAAGCAAATTAATATTCAATAAATAGATTTTTACAAAAAATGAAACATACTAAATTGAATTTTGAGTACTTGAAGAACGTGAAGTTTCGTCAAAAATGCGAAGAAAACCTTGATTTTTTTATTAAACATTTTTTTTAATTAATTTTGTCTAATCATTAAAAATTTAAGTTTTGTTCCCACAGTCTCAGTATGTGAAAAACTATTTTACTACTATGAAACCACTAAAAACATGCCAATACGTTATGGATGATCTACGATTTAAGTTCCTATATAAATTCGAATGTTTGCAAGTTTCTTCATAAAAGATCAGAGGGGTCGTGCGGGCAACATGAATTAAAATAGTCCAGATGTTTTTTTTTTTGGTGATTTGTTAGCCTGCAGGTTCTTTTTTAGAGGCAGCTATTTACAGTTCTCCGACAAAAAAAGCGGTCAATTAAAGACTATTTCAAAGCGGTTTTAGTTGGAATAAAAAAC
The DNA here is from genome assembly GCF_039881205.1 of Euwallacea similis. Classification (NCBI taxonomy): domain Eukaryota; kingdom Metazoa; phylum Arthropoda; class Insecta; order Coleoptera; family Curculionidae; genus Euwallacea; species Euwallacea similis. The sequence continues at coordinate 3,093,285 of NC_089630.1, forward strand.
TTCTAATTTAGTCCGATTTTAAATCCCTGGACGACATTTAAATTGTGTTCTATTTTTGTCCTCACGCCCTACATGGCGCATTATTCTTTTATATTTGTTGAATTTCGTCCGCCCTTTTCCATGTTTTTGTCACGAGATTAATGATGTTTATACAAGTCCCGTTTAAGTTAGCAACGCACTGAGCGAAAGAACAAACGAGGCTACTAAATGTTGCAATTCAAACAGCACGCCAATGTGCTATGGGCTATTTGACCGAGAAAATAGCCTTTTATAAATGCTACAAAATTTTGAGCTTTAACTGTAAGAAGTTACAGGCGTAATTAGAGAGTATACAGTGGTCAAATCAACAACAAATTATAAAAAATGAAATCACTATTATTTGCAAGGTATTGTTTATGTGTTATGAGTTATTTGGTGTTGTAAACTTTCCCTTGTAAAGTAACGCGTTCTAAGCCAGTGAATTTACGAAATTAACTGTGATGATGGAAAATACTGTAAATCTGAAAATTTAAACGTACTTAAAGATAGGTATCATGTGAAAATGCATTGATGTTCATCGCAGGTTTTTAAATGTAATTCTCTGACTTTCTGAATCTTAACAAACAAAAAAATCATCTAATTTCTTGAGGTTTGGATGCACTTCACCGCAGTTATCATTGAGGAAAAGTGGAGTTTTACGCACATCGTTGATACTAGATCTTTTTTTTAATTTAGCGACAAAATTAAAAATATACAGTTATTGTGTCTTTTAGGTCTCTGAATCATTTAATTAAGTCAGATGAATGACAAACAGGAAGTTCTTAAGTTGCTGCCATTCAAGAAGGTATTTATGTGATAATGCATTGCCGTATGTTAACCCTTCGTTACTTAGAAAGTACGAGCAATTAACGAGAAAAGTAAAGTAAAAAAGAAAAATGTTTTTCAAGTGTTGTTTTAATAATTCATATTTTTCTCATTTGTATCATGTATACTCAACTTCCTTTTTATTCATATCTCAGGTTTTTATAGGAAATGAATCATAAAAGAATCTACCTCATATTCTACATCAAGTATTAAACCATTAACCAAACATTTTCATACACCTTCAACAGACAATTTATGTACTTGGTTCTTGTTTTTATTAACTCGTATTTTGTTTGTTTCATGCAAAGTCCAAAATTACAATAAAATTAGGTTGTTTGTGTTTCAAATCGAAATGTATGGGGTTGGAAAGTAAAAGGCAACAAATAAGCTATACATTTAGTATTTTAGCTATTTATACCTCTATTTTCCATATGGATTTATTTTAAATAGTTTTCCTGCAGTTCCTTAGAAGTGAGCAGTATAGAAAGATCCTCAAAACTATCGTTGGGAACAGAAATTTCGGAGCCCATTTTGTTGGAAAACTTTCTTGCTAATATAAAAATATTTCATTTCCCACACAGGAATATCCTATCCAGCTTTCACTTTCGGGAACTGGAGGAAATAAATCCTTTTAATCATACTTTTCCAATATTTTATCATTTTTAACTTTAATGATTGGATAAAGTTGATATTAAAGTCAACGTTTTTACAAAGCTTCTTGCCGATAAATTAACCTAAAGTTGCGATTTATTTTCTTAAATTGAGAAAATTATGTATTGGTCACATCAAATAAACAAAATAGAAACAATTTGATATTGATGATTACAGTCTTCATTAATATATTTAATATACAGAAATTCCACCACAGCTTCTAGTGCCCTTTACCATATAGCGGCAGAAATTTAATCCTGTAGGATTAAATGTCTGACACATAAAAAGGATAACCTTCTTCGTGCCCACCACAATTCCCTTATTTATTGCTCCCTCTAAATTAAATTTCAGAACCTTGACCAACCTCACTTTATTAAAGCTAGAGGACATCCTTCGCAACTAAGCCGGGAACGTTGACGTCTTTTTATATTCCAAATGAGCTTCTACTCCAGAAGCATTTTGATACAAAAAAAGCATAAAACAAGATTTTTTTTTGACGATTTTATCTTAGACTCTGCGTAATATTTAAAAATTGTTTACTGAATATCTTTTAAGGCTTAAAAGGGTTACACCGCTAGCTTTCACCATGGAAATTGCTTTTCAACGTGCCTCGAATATTTTTGATGTTGTCGTTTAGAGGCATTAAAAACAAAATTGCTTTGTATCCCATATTTCTTTCGATATTACCGTGAGGGTTGCTCAAGGGAGACATGACAGTGTTCCTCAACTTACCTGTCACGTAACTGCAAGACTAAAACCAGCATTGTACTCCTTTGTTAGTGGCAAAAACACAATCGATATTATTGTTTAGGGAATATTCGACAACTGAAGTGTCTTTGGATATATATATATATGTATATTTATACCCTGTTCCCAGGCGAACCCTGAACAAAGGAGGTTGATATGGAAAAACGGTTTTTAATTTTTTTGCACCTGCACGTATTATTCAATTAAAAAACTTTTACATGGAGGTCATAGCACTCAAGACCGGCTATCATTCCGCAATTTTTCCAATTTTCTAGTTAGAGCCGTTTTGGCTCAAACTGCTTCCAAATTTCAATAATTTGAACGTCCCGCGTAATCGTTCGAGGCCACGATTGGCCAGAATTGAACAAACACAAAGTTGCCAACAATACAAGCGTAAAAAACCCCATGTCAAATGAACTTTTTCTTTTTACTAATTTCTAAGTAAATTTTAATTTATTTATGAGTTAATTCATAGAAAAATCAATGGAAACCTGAGGATAATTATCACGTGATCTGCTTTGATGTCCCCACAGTAAATATCCAAATTTCTTATTAACCTATTGCGACCTTGTGTTTATTTAATTCTTACCTTAACTTTGACCAATCGCGGCCTCGAACGGTTACGCGGGACGTTTAAATTTTTGGCATTTTGAGCCAAAACGGCTCTAATTAGAAGATTGGAAAAAATGCGGAATGATGGCCACTCTTGAGTACCATGACCTACATGTAAAAGTTTTTCAATTGGTTAATCCGTGCAGGTGTAAAGGATTAAAAAACCGATTTTTCATGTTAATCTCCTATGTCCAGCCGGTACCGTCTAGATGCCCGGTATAGCACAGAACGTTATGGTCAATAGTCTGGGTTAGTTTAAGTTAATTCGTGGTGATACATAGTGCACATGTAGTCGCGCAATAAGGTGCAAATTATTTATAAAGAAATATTTATTATTATACCACAAAATTGTGCGACTGTGGTGCTCTTTGATTAAAATTAGTTTTTTGCGTTAAAAATTTCCTTCCTGGGGCTAACAATCGAGAGGAACAAAATTTTGTTACTCCACGTAAATCATTGAAAGCATATGGAGCTCGTCCCTCACTTTTTCAAAGGATATTGTAAATATTCTAATTTGGAAAGAAACTTGCTAGAAATTAGTTAGTGGTCACACCCATAACATATTGGCATATCTTTAGTTTTTTAATACAGTACAAATGGACATTTAAAGTATCCTGAGCCTCTTTGACTTTCTATAATAGTTTTCACTGCATCTTGGACTTCCACTCCATCTTTGTAGTAACATTCAGGTTTTCGGTGCACCCACAATTCGTTGGAAAATTTTAGGAAATTAAATTCGTTTTGAATATGAAATTAATTACTTCTTTTCAGCAGCTATAGTGCTCTTTCCCAAGTTTGGAGTATAAGTGTAGCATTAGAAGATTCCAAGAGTAAGGTAAAATAAAAAGAGTAAAAATAATTATTCTTTATATTATAACTGTGACAGTTCAGGCTTTGGTCGACGATTGATGGGCTCTCGAAACGTTCATTACGATTCTTTATTTTTATATTAAACTTCACGCTCCCTATTTTTATTTGGATATTTTACATTGAATTTTCAGGTATTCTTTAGTGATTTTAGTGCGAGGAGATTCTTTAGGTTGTTACTGTGCTCATAATTTAATGACTCATAATACATTTTTAATCTACATTAAATTTCCTTTAATTTTAAATTCAGTAATTAACTTCGTAAATGAGCTATTAAAACTACTGTCAGTGGCGTAGAGCCATGCAAAAAAAAATATATTTTTATAAAAAGAATGATATGTTTTTTCAGGTAAAATAAATTTATCGTATTGATTGAATTGTTTTAAAAATTTTACTTGATACGCCCCTAGTTAGTTATTATTTGTTCCGTTAATGCTCATGCTTGCAGTTCAATCTTTAGACTGCAGGAAAATATTTTGATCAGTGGCGTACTATCTTCTAAATAATAAAAGTAAAATTATTGGAAATTATTAGGTTTTAAAAATAAAATATCCACTCAAATCCACCATTTATAAAAAAATATTATTTGTACATATTATCAGTTAATATAGAGTTGCCACGGATTTATTTTGAATAATAAAGTTAAATTTATTACACTTATGCGTAAATGAAACAATTTCTGATACGCTTAGCATTTTTTAAATAATTGTCAATAATTTAATGGCGTGTCCTGTATTTTCAGTCAATACTCAATTTATTTTTAATACTTTCTCTATTTGGAAATGAGTGTTTAATTTTTTTTGCTGGCCATTGTTTATTTCATAAATGTGACAGTATGTGTAGTATGTACATAAAATATGGAATAAATTCATTTTTTCGATTTGGAATGAAAATGTTAAAAAATACTTGGACATGTCGACTTTAGTTTAAAATTTCACATATTTTGGTTGAATATTATTAGTTGTGATATCTTTATCGTTCCAGATATGACGTCAATGTTAATTTTTTTTTAATTGTAACTTCTATTTTGATAATTTTATGTAAAAGCGCACACTTTCTTACGTGCAGATTATAAGCTTTTTTACTATGTTGCATAATAAATTTTTCGATAAACTCTCAAACACATATTTTGTTCTTTACAATAACTAACGATAAAAGATAGACATCCATTAAACGCATATTGTTGATTTATTTGATAGGTTTGTTTATTTACTTCCATAGAAAAGGTATTTTTATTCCTTTTAAAAAACGACATTTTCCTGTTTGTTAGTTTTGGTTTGACTTCGTAAAGGTTTCATTTCAAGTTTTATTACAATGCATTTATCTATAGCACGAAACATTGAGATTATTATGATGATTAGTCATGGTGGTAAGGTGCGAACATATAGGGGGTACGTGTTTTATTTAACAACAAATATTCCGATAGACCGGATCTGGAGAAGAAATGTGTTTTTGAGAATTTATCAAAAAATTTATTATGTGACATAGTAAAAAAGTTTATGTCCTGTACGAAAAAAAGGCGCCCTTTCACATAAAATTGTTAAAAATCTTTAAAAAATTTAACACTGACGTCATATCTGAAACAGTGATGGCATCACAGCCAATATTATCCAACTAAAATATGTAGAATTTTAAACTAAACTAGACGCGTTTACGCATTTATTATTATTTTAATTCCAGACCAAAAAAATTAATTTATTCCATATTTTATGTACACACTGTATAATGTAAGCAAGGTTATGTTATGATTCTTCTATCTTCAGTACACATTTTTAAGTCTGAAGCTTGAAATATTGCTATCAAGAAAGTATGGAAGGTGAGAATGAAAATTTGGTCATTTTAGAAAATAAAAAACCAAGTTTGTCTAATAATATAAGAGATTAAGCCATAGCGGTAATAATTACAAAATACCCCACCTGGGAAAGGACCGTTTGATTGGTCGAGATCAGCTGCCACTTAATCTTGTACAAGAAACTAAAAATTAAATCACCAAAGAATGAAATGTGACTGATAGAGGTATTTAGCGAAGGAATAATTTAATAGACTAAGCATTTCATGTTTATTTTAACGCTAATAAATATTTTTGTAACGCTAGGCACTTATTTCTGAACAAAAAAAATCTCTGAAACTGGACATCTATTTCCGAACAGAGGGAGTATGAAACTAATTAGTGTATTATACTGCCTAAAGGTTTTTTTTCTATAGTTTATAATAATATTTTTGGCAGTTCTTTCTGTCTTAGCTATTTTTCCACAATGAAGTTAACTTGGCACATGTCAAACAGTTTTGACAGGTGTGTAGGTAAATTAAGCCACCAAATAGATCCTTGAAGAGATTCAAATCACTTTATGTTAAATCTCATTCCATTTATTTTTTATTTTTCTCTGCGACCATCTGCTTATTGATACCGATTGTAAATAACTATTATTCTAAGCCACTATGAACAGGCAAACTTGAAGTTAAGCTAGGTGAAAGATTAAGCTGGTTTCAGCGTTATCTTATTCACGAAATGTTTGAAAAACTTGTGGTCTTGTGCTATCAAATGACCCAGACATTATTCTTGGGCAATAACATGCTTTTCAGCAGTTATGGATTCAAATCATCTGTGCCACGCCTCTTCCGTTTCCATTTTGGACTCGCATGTTTGAAATTAATTATAGGTATATTAGAAATGTGGTTTAGCCTGCAATATCCCAATTGATCTATATCAATAGAAACTAAACTCGAGACGAAACTTTAACAAGAGAACGTTAGTTTGAGAGAAACTGGAGAGAGTAAATCGTGGTAAATGTTTGTCCAACACGTCCAGATTAAAGAGATTAATTCGGACAGCGTAATACATTAAAGCACGTGTCTTCACCGATTCGTGCTAACGACTTCAGGGACCTGGGGATTTCCGAAAATGTATTACCCATCTCGTTTTCGGGATTTGCTTTAAACCGTACGGTTTCTTTGGCGTCTAGTTGGAGATTTGTTAATGTAACACTATTTATACTTACATTAAAATCGACGAGGACTCCATCATCTTTAGACCCTACTCAGAATTCAGTATTTTATTTTGTGGGAATAACGGCTCAAACGCCAGTGGAGACTGTTAGAGCAGTGAAATTGGAATAAAACTAAATTAGGATAACAAGTTTCCTTTACTAATGGCTTGGACGAACACCCTTGTTAACGTTGCGGCGATAAATCTGCCATCGTCTTCAGACGAAAATAATAAATAAAATAAAAATAAAAAAATAATTAAAAAAATAAAAATGAAAATGAAAATGAAAATGAAAATGAAAATGAAAATGAAAATGAAAATGAAAATGAAAATGAAAATGAAAATGAAAATGAAAATGAAAATGAAAATGAAAATGAAAATGAAAATGAAAATGAAAATGAAAATGAAAATGAAAATGAAAATGAAAATGAAAATGAAAATGAAAATGAAAATGAAAATGAAAATGAAAATGAAAATGAAAATGAAAATGAAAATGAAAATGAAAATGAAAATGAAAATGAAATAATACAAAATAGAAAATAAAAAAACGAAAATAAACGGTAAACTGTATGGAGAGATGGATATTTGAAATGTATGAAACATTCCGAAATTCCTCATCTAAATCGCTGAAGACGAATGAATTTTTTTAATTCATAAATTTATTACATCTTTTCACTTCTAACTCAAAAGGCATGTATGTTCTTTAATGATTTTGACTTGTTTAATCTGAGGTTTAGTCTATGCTTATAAAATGAATGGTAGTAGCTTTGAATCTTTATCTTGTAAAATTCCTTAATTTTATGAGTACATTGTCGTAGTTCACTGCCAACAATACCAACACAATGTCTTTTACAAGGTGGTGATGTTCTACTCGATCTTTTTTTATTTTACTAGGAAAATTTTCAAAAAACATCTGACCTGATGTTTTGTTGGCCGGATAGTGTGAGATCTGCTGAAGCGTTTACTCACTAAAAACCACGGGATTTCTATGATCCTTGATTCGGAACTGTCTCTGTGAGATATAATCATCTAAATCCAAAGGTGTTTACGATTTGTCCTGCTAATTGTTGCGTCCTTGTATCCGACTGATATTCCTTTGTTCGCTCTTAATTGTTTTCTACAGGGTGGCTCATTAACACCTGCTGAAAATTTTCAAAATTATGTTTTTTCAGGTGACGAATAAGTTGATACCAAAGGGCGCTACTGATGGTCAATTTTACAGATTTCACAGTTAATGATTTTTTACCCTGTATGTCTAACGTGAAATTTCATTTAAAATCTGAAAAAGCAATAATATTTCCATTAATTACGTATTCTTGGCTCATTTTAATATCTCGATTTGTTTTCGAGAAAAGTCGATTTAACGAACACTATGTTTAAAATTAATTATACGAGAAATTAAAAGCGACCAAGTGTATTTTCATTTTCTAGAACACATAATAATTAAACAAATGATATACGTAATAATGATTTAAAGTAATTGTTCAAAGTCCACCATTGACATTGATACACTTTACTCAGCGTTTTCTAAGACACGTACGAGTTTACAACAACATATTGGGATTGTCTCTGATTTCGTTGGCAGCGATTTGTATTCTTTGCCACAACTCTTTACACCTACCAATAAGTTCTCTGTAAACTATATCTTTTATTCAAGAGCAAAAAAAAATTGAGAGAATTAAAGTCCGGATTTCTGGGTGGCCAAGTAAAAATGCTTTCACGGCCAATCCGACGATTTGGAAAAACTGTATCTAAATATGCACCCACCGGCCGAATAAAATCCTGTGGAGCTCTATTATGAATGAACCACACGTCTCTTCTCAAGTAAAGTGGAATATCGTCAAGCAATTCCGTCAAATTTTGTTTGTTAAATACAATTTAAATTGGGAGGAAGTTTAAAGGGTTCAATAAAAAAATTGCCAATCACAAAATGCCACACCAAATATTCAGTTTGAACTTATGTTGGAAGTGCCTTACTTTCACTCCATGGGGATTCCCAGAGTCCCACAAATGATTATTTCGTCAGTTAAAAACTCTACGGTGTGTAAAGGTAGCCTCATTGGTAAATAAGAGTTTATCTGAAAACCTAGGATTGTCGGTTTTTCGTTTTTCTACAAAATAGGCAAAACGTAGACGAATAGGAGGATCTTGAGGCAACAAATCTTGTACAGCAGTAATATGAAATGGATAGAATTTCTCCCTTTAAAAATTTTTCCAAATCGCAGGCTGAATCATGCCTGTTGCAGAATTTAAAAGGAGACTACTTATACCTCGATTTTCGGTCACTTTAACCAAAAACTTCCTTTGCCTGCTCAACCGAAATACTTTTTGGAGCGCAGTAAGTGCTTTTCGGACGGAAAGGTCCGATTTCGCCTAAGCGATTTTATAAATTTCTAAATAGTTTGTAATTTGGTTGACTTCGCTTGGAATACAATTTGTAATGTCTCCAAGCTAAAGCGTGGCCATTGAAATTTTCTTGTGCAAAAATAAAGATCATGTCTCTTCTTTCATCATTTGAAAATTGATGTGGTTTTTTCAAACTTTCATCATTAATAACGTTTTTTATTACATTTAAAACTAAACAAAATAATTTATTTATTTAACAGCACTTGTCATTATATACCGGTTTATATAGCTGAGAAGATGCTATTTTGCATTTTGAGACATACCTAGCTTTTTTAATTTAAACATAGTGTTCGCTAAATAGATTCTTCTCGAAAACGGACTGAAACATCGAAATGAAACAAGAATACATAATTAATGGAAACATAATTGCTCTTTCAGATTTTGAATGAAATTTCATGTTAGACATACAGGGTAAAAAGTTATTCACTGTGAATTCTGTAAAATTGACCGTAAGGGGTGCTGTGTAGTAGCAACGCGAAAATTGCGAAACGTATCTTATTCGTCATTTAAAAATACATAACTTTGCAAATTTTCAGAATCTAACATAAATATTTTCAAAATAAGGGCAAAAAATTAAAACTTTAACTTTCAACGCCCTGTATATCCGAAAATATCAACTTTCGGATAAGGCATATTTTCTCCAGTCATCACCATTTGACGTGTAGTATCTCCAGTTTTCGGTCGCCTCATTCATAATGCATCGCCCTGTATATTATCGAGCTTTGCGGTCTGGAGAATTTCTGATTCCTTCCTCGCCTTTTTAGTACCGCTCCTTTATGGAAATTGGTTATTCATCATCTTGTGCGGCACGTTCTGTCCTTTCTTTTTCTTTTACCATCGCAGAAGTGGCGTTGCCGCAGCGGCCCGTTTTATTATCCCGTTAATCAGGGATTCTGGAGCTAAGATTTGCACCCACGCATTTAGCTCTTCCCTTTGTTCTTGGAAAGTTGAGCACTGGAATATGCAATGTTCCGCGGTGTCCCTGCATTCCTGTCCCGTTTTTAGCGGTGTGTGAAGTGTCTAAAGCTTCCGTGACCGCCAAATGCCTGTGTTATGCAATTACTTAGGCGTTTGTGTCGGCACGAAGTCCAGAGTTCCAAGTCAGGGATTACTCATTTAGTCCAATGACCCTTGTCCTAAAGATTCCTCCAACGTTCTGGTCATTTCCGAATGGTCGTTTTTCTTGCTTTTTTCCTGATTCGATCCATTATCTGCGGAATTCGACTTAATTCACTTCTTTTCTCAGACCCTACTTACAATGAGTTCTTCAAATTATTTTCGTTCTAAGAAGGAAGAATTTTGTAGTCAATCCTTCATTCTTGGATATTTTTTTCTCCCTTCTGAGATCCCTTCTGTGCATGATTCTTCAGATAGTTTTCTGCCTTGTTTTGCCTCATCTACCTCTATTTTTACAATTAGTTGATAGATGGATCTTTTTCGTTTGAAGAGTCGAGGTGAAGCAACTTTTGTTGCTTGTGTTTGTTATTCTTGTAGCTCTTCATCATTATTCTGCCAAAATTCCAGCATAAATATGTTTTATCCGTTTTGTTCCGATTGTTCCTTTTATTCTCTAGGAATACGCCTCACACACCAATAGAGGTTGTCGGACCGGTGGAATTGCACAATATTCTCAGTTAAAACTATGTAACTAAGAATAGTATTCACTCTTTACTAAGGGCTCGGAAAAAACCCTTGTTAAAAGAATCTGGGAAAAAAGAGTACAAAAACGAAAATAAATGGCAAACAAACGCATGAGAGGCGAATAGGTAAAATGTGTGAACATCCGGGAGTTCCTCTTCACAATCGCTGAGGAATGATAGTTTTCCTTTACATAATATTTTTTTTAGGTAAATGATTGCTATAGCTAGTTAAAACTGTCTTTTTTTATTTTTGTGCTGGTGATTACTCTACTAGTATTTAGTTTACCTTGAACGAAATTTTTTTTAAGGGGATTAGAGAATCTGCCAGGTGCACTGGATTCAAAGGCTCCATCTTGGTTGCCCATGCTGGGTTGGCTTCTGTCCAGGATCACCGACCGGCTAAACTTCTTCCCTCTTCCCTGGTATCGCCACAAGGCCTTGTTTCAGAGATTCCGTTCCCCTTTTTAATTCCGATTTTTTTCGGTTCAGATTTTTGCCTTGACTTTGTCTTTACGCTTGAATTTTCCTTGCAGCTTATTAGCAACGTTTTTTCGTGATGTTTCGTCCACTTTCGGCATTTACTTCTTGTCTTTATTTCCCGAATTGGTCGCATTCGCATAAGCGATACTCCGAAGTGTCGATTTCTCTGCAGCATCGATAGTTATCCCTGGCTTACTTGCCGCTCCTTTTCAGATGCCTGCCGAATGCACCATTTAGGGGCATTGCTTTGGTGAGGTAGTGGTCTTTTTGGTTCGTTTTCGTTTTTCTACCCTGTTTCCCTTGGTTCGGTTAGCAAAAGTGCACGTTTGAGACAAGTAAATGGTAAATCTATTCTCGGTTAGATTTAACTCAGAACATTGTGCGATTCTACTCCTGCTAATGTATGAAGCGTTATTTCCGAAAAATTTACGAAATAATGAATAATTCGTTTTAAAAGGATAGACCGTACTTCCCACTTAGAGTTCTATTGAATTTTCAAATTTTAAATGCCAAAGCACTCCATATCCTAAGTAGTATAAACATGCATAAATGCAAATCCATCTTGATAAGTCCCCAAACAATTTGCATTTGCATTATTAATCCCCCCTCTCTTTAATTCCAGCGTTGCCCCCGACTGCTCCTTTGGGGACATGGTGGAGAAACCAGTCCAGCTGTTCATGTTTTGTGCTGTGTATGGTCCCAGTTCTCTGGTGTTATTAGTTTGCTATGGATACATCTACTTCGTGGCTAGAGGACATGCCAGAGCCATACGCTCTGAACAGCAGCAGTCCGTACATAGGCAACATAACAATTACACGGGGGCCGTGGGCCCCCCCAGATACGGCCTCGCCCTTGCCATTACTACGGGTTTGTTTGTGGGACTTTGGATGCCTTTTCAGGTGGGTAAATTAGTGTGTGTTGCTTAACGTTCAATTTTGTCCCGTACCTTTGTAAATAACCTTATAGAGGCAATTTGTTTGTCTCCGTGAATAAAATATTACTAATGGGGATTTATGGCTTGAGCTGATCTTTGAACTTTACGTTCCAGTAGTATCATAAAAAATTAAATGTATAAAAAGGAAGTAACAATCTTTGTGTTCGATTGGATGATAAAAGCAGTTCAATTTATAATTCTGTTAGTGCAAAGCAGGTAACTTACGTGGTTTCTTCACAATGACTCGATCTTGACAAACGGACATAAATTTCTTTTTTCGCCGAGACACTAATAACATGTCCGTTGAAAATATAAAAAATCGATCATTAATCATCCACTTTAACGTTCAGTTGCTCAATTCTTTTACTTTAACGTGCGATTTTATTATGAGCAACAAAGTATACACAAAATGATAAATACAGTATTGTTATCCTGTTTGACGGCCACTCAACAGATAGAGATAAACAATAAAACGTCCACTTTTTGTTTTGTTCTTCGTGTCTCTGCTGCACGTCATGGTTCTGTCACTGTCATCGAGTTTAAATTTATATAGTAGACAATTTGCATACTTTCGATATTATCATGAATGTGATGGTGGGCTATAATTCTGAACTATTTTGTATAATTTAAATCTAAAATTAGGTTTTCTTTAAGAGTTCTAACTGAGTCAACGAAAAAATATTGTAACTTATTCGTATATTAATAGGCTAATAATAATCCCAACTCTATTGACACGCCCGCTTCGTTTACGCGTTTCGATTATTAATCACCTTTATTAATATACTTATTGGTTAAGTAACTATTAACAGATGATTAAAGTATTTCGCGGGCATTTTAATTTACACTAAAAAGTTAATATATCAACAAATTAACACGAACTCGAATATAAAGCGTACGTAATGAGATTTTATGCGAATCATTTAGTTGTGGACTCGCTGGCAAGTTTTTATTACATAAATAACAGCAATACAGGGCTGGGTGAAAGTCCGGAATAAAATTAATATCTTTTCAACGAGTGATTTAAAAAAAAACGTTGAAATATTTGAATTGGTTTTGAGTTGTACGTATTGTTAGGGCAATGAAATGAAATATTTTCCTTCAACTCCTTAGTTGCAACTCTATCCGTTTTAAAAAAAAAAAAAAACATATGTCATGTGTGATGACTGAAAAACTCGTGAAAAATGGAATTTTACCATGCCCTTTTTTTTCTTTTAGTTATCTGGTCATTGGAGAATAAAAAAATCTTTTAAAAACAAAAAATGACGAATGCCTTCTAGTCTTATCTGCAGGTTATTTAATGTAGTAGATGCTAAAAATGTCCTTTACCCTCTCCTTGACATGATCCCAAGCGATGGTAAAGTCCAATAAAAACTAATATAGATATGCTATCTTTAATTTTGAACGAGTTTTTATTTTACATCGATAAAATAAATAAACAGATAAAGTGGTATTCAGCACATCAAGATGTGCTTCAAAAGGCGAAAAAAATGCTGAATTTTTTGTGCCAAATTTGTTGCCTCGATAAACAGTACATTTTTTATTCCGCTTTAAAACTGTAGCATTTTTGTGTAAAATTGACCTGAATATAATGTATTGAATATAAGGTATATCTTGTCCAAGAGCTTTTGGAAGGTGACTGTGACAGGTATTTGCAATTTTGTGAGAAAATGATGAGACATTGTGACGAAAACAATGGGTTTCCACTGAATATACTCTTTCCGAATGGAGCTACTTTTTATTTAAATAGAGCAGGTAACAGGCACTATTATCGTTTCTGGAGTCAGGAAAATTCACACTCGATATGTAAAGCTCAAGCACCTTCAGAAAATAAATCTATGAGCAGGTATCATTAACAATCGAATTATAGGGCCAGTCTTTTTGGAAGAAAACCTTACAGCTGAAGGCTACTTAGATTTTTTAAGTTTTAAATTGGTGCCTGCGCTACTTATTATGTTTTCCAACGAAACAGATCCAGATATACCCACTGAAAAAATTTGTTTAAACAGGATGGCGCTCTTTCACATTTTAGTGTTAATGTTGGAGGATATCTTAATGAAATATTTAATAGTCACTAGATTGGACCGCATGGCACAATTGAATGGCCACCCACATCCCCAGACTTAACGTCATTCGATTACTTTCTTTGGGGATATCTGAAAGATAAGGTTTATCAAAGTAGGTCGGCTAATATTGAAGACCTAAAAGCCAAAATTAGAGTGGAGTTAAGTAACATATCGGCTGAGGCCATTCGGAATTCCATCGACGGATTTTACCATCGCCTGGGAGTATGCCAAGTAGAGGGTGGAAGATATTTTCAGCATCTGCCACGTTAAATAACCGGTAGATAGGACTAAGAACGTATTCGCCATTTTTTGTTTTGAAGAGAGTTTTTTCCTAATAACTACATAACTAAAAGAAAAAAAAGGGTATGATAAAATTCCATTTTCACGAGCTTTTCAACGATATATTTTTCCATAAAAAAAAGTTGAGTAGGGTTGTAGCTAAGGGCTCGAAGGAAAATATTTCCTTTTATTGTCGAAAAATCAAACTCACTCACAATTACTCAAAATCAATTCACGTGTTTCAGCGGTTATTTTTTAAGTCACTCCTTGGAAAGATAATTTTATTCCGGACTTTCGTCCAGCCCTGAATAACCTTTTCAAAGTTAAGTTACGTATTTCGTAAAAATATCAAAATACTTGACGAATATTTTGGCTTCGTAAAGCAAATTTGTCCATCCTCGACACGAAACTTCACTCTTTCACACGATTCCCTTTTAATTTTAATTAGCGGAAATTAGCGCCAGTGTCGCATTAATTAATCAGACCATCACTCCGTGGTTTCGGTTTTCTCTAATCCCTCACGTACTCGCTTTACAACTTGTTATTTCATTAGACAAACGAAAAATCCTTAAAATTATATTTTCGACACGATCTGGAAACTTGACGAAGAAACTAATGACGAGTGAGATGGGGGGGAGGGGGCTAAATCTTTTGAATTGTTAATTAAGTACTTAGGGTAACTTCCAAATTTGGGGAAGGGAATTTAAATCAAGAGGAATAATGCATGTCGAAGTTTGGCTGTAAGGGTATCGTCCGAAGGGTAAGTACTTAATATATTATTCAGGAATAAACATAGGATAATGTTATGGATAAGTCTCAGGTACAGTCCAGTTGGGAATTGATTTTATGTGTATAATTTTCGAGGTCGTTGAACTTTAGGGGTTTAAAACGTAAAATTCCCAGGAAAATATTTGAATTCGAGTACGTGAGCCCAGAAAAATCATTTCAGGGATTTGTGGAAATTGCAGGTTTTTGTAGCCCAGTTTCGTCATTTGAAACGGTCAAAAAGGAAAAGTTCATGGAAAATTTACAGGAAATTTGGGGATCAAATTTGCAACTATGAATAATTCACGGGATTAAGTTGGAAGGTTTTAATGTTTGAAAAGGTGAAATTGTTGGACTTGAAAATTTTCAGGATTACATTTCCTTCCGCAGCAAAGAATCAAATTTGAGAGTTAAGAATTTGCCAAATTTGAAGGCAATGAGGAGTTAGTGGTAATACTTTTGAATGGTTTAGGAGGCATAGAGGGTCAAGTTTTCGGTAGAATTAGAACACGTATACCATCGACACCATCTTACAAATCAAATAGATACCTATTGGATTACCCTTAGAAACAGTTTAATATCACGATTTATCGCAGATGAGTTGAGTTTTCCTTCATTACTGACTCTAGTTTGACCATAGGCCAGGAGGTTGCTAGTAGAGATTGAAACTAAGTAACTACATTGGTTCAGGAGCATCTGCATGTCTTTGGCACTGATCCTCATTCATCCAAGAAGTCTGTCGAAGCCATCATAGAGCTCGATTTCGAGTATTTCCCAAAGCAACCGGTCATAGAGTCACCCCGGGCCACAAGGAATTTGTGGATTTTCTCCAACAGAAGTTTGAGGGCTCTGGTAGTGATAGAGGTGGTTAGTTTAGTCACAGAGCTTACAGAATATTTTCCCCGTTTGAGTTTTTCTTCTTCCCTCAGGAAATAAATCCTGTGTGGTTAGTTCTATGTTAATACCTTTTTGACTACTTGGATTTTGACCCTCCTCCCCTCTTCCTCAAATTCCCTTTGATGATGGCTTTTTTGAATTGGAGATTCCTTATGTCATCATTGGCAGTCTCCAATGAATTCAAAAAACGTCTTTACGGCCCACTGTACAACAAAGTTATTACTGCATAGCTGATCATTCTTGCATGGGTGATGGATGTGCGCTACACGTGATATGTACCGGATGGCCCGTTAACAGAGGACGCCGGCTGCATCTTTAAAACTGTTAAAGATGAAGTTTTGAAATAAAAAATGGCATATCAAAAGCGGCCAAGAGAAAATGCTGGAAATATTTTCTAAATTGCTAACTCCATTGCTAAGTTGCGTATTTCATATGGTGAAAGAAAATATATCAGATAACTGAAGAAAAGGCAACGAAAAGTTCCATTTACAGTTTTATTCGAGGAAAGTTCTGTAGAATTTTTGTATGTGAAATTTTTTTATATATTTGCAAGTTTTCTGTAGAGGGCGCCGCGAATGTTGTGAGATAAAAATTTAAGTATCTCGGGAACATGTGGCTCATTAGAAAGCGCTCTTTTTGTTTTATTCAAAGATGTATCAGACAATTCATTTTAGTTAATGAAAGTACACTTACAGGGTTGTTGTGAAGTCTAGAATTTTTATGGAATTAATATTTTCTAAACAAATAGAGACATCGAGTTGGAATTTTCAGGATACATATACAGACCGAAAACTGAACTGACCGAAAGCTGTTACGACGTTGCCGTACACTGTAACACGAATTTTTAAAGTAACTTTATTTAATTAGAGAGCTATAGAGCATAATTTAGTTTTTAAAAGGTTTTTTTCCCTTAAAAAACTCATTGCTCTTTTCTCTGATTTTTATAAAGAAGTCACAACAACGAACCATATTTCTAAATTTGACAAACTTATTTCAAGTTTCTTAGAAAACAAAAGAGGGTTGCGATGTTGTCATTATTTTTAGGGAAAATGTTCCTTATGTGACTACACTGTTTGATATTTCACTTAAAATATGCGCATTCCTAAAAGAATAGACGCAAAGCTGCCATTTTTTCGTTTGGTTCAACTTTTATAGGCAAGAGCAGGAGATATAAGTATTTTAAAATACCGGATAGAAATTCATGTGGTATGAAGACATTGAAAAAGGTCCGGAAGAATGTAATTTCACTTACTAGATTTACATTTTTTTTGTAAAATTTTACTTGCCAAACATTCTTATTAAAAATCGTCCATGAAAAGAGAATATAAAAGTTGATAGGACCGATTGTATCTAAAATATCCATGAAAAATGTTTTTTGCCTAAGGTTGCTGTGATATTAAAAGTTGATATCATCAAGAATACCCTTATTTTAAATGAAGCATCCCATATGTATTATAATATTTTTCAGTTTTTCTGAAATTTCTATGAAAATTTCGGATTCTGCGATTATTCCGAGGCACGTTAACAATTTTCATTGAGAAAAATGATCCCTGTGAGTCTGAAGAATGATATAATGCAATTTTACCAATTTTAAGCTTACAACTCTTAATAAAGTTCTATAAAGTTTCTGGAAGTTTTATACCTCCCCGCTTTTCAAATCGTCAGGAAAAATAATAAAATCCGGAATTTCACTTAAATTGTATGATTTGGACCTCATTACGATGGTATATGCCCTATTGCAATTCCGTGGAAAGTTTTTGCGTAGATTTTAACGCAGGAGATAAAGAAAGCAATAGGCAGCATTACAATATCATTTTTTCAGGGAATGTCAGTATTACTGCACCCAAAGAAAGGTCAAACACGTGTATATAAGAACCTACTTTTCAAACATATTCTTAATTAACACATATAGCGATTTCTCAGTCTATCGGTTAGCATGCATTATTGTAATTTTTCTACGTAATAAGAGTTAGGTACAATAGCAGTAAATTTGCTTTTGATACAAAGGAATTTCCTGGAAAATCATTCCAAACACACCGAAACCATTATTAATTAATTCCATGAACACATGATAAAAAGAGGGTTATAGCACGTCAAGTGATGCCTGGCTGGATAGGTCCAGAGATTGGTGTTAGACACGTGGAAAATCAGTGGTTTATAAACTGAATCGCATTTTCTGAACAGAAATTTAAACATTTCAAATGCATTTTTAATGGAAAATCCGCATTGTCGACTGTTATGAAAATGTATGGTCCCGGATTTGCAATAACGAAGGGGATTTGTAGGTTTACCGGAAAAGTTATATTCGTGTATGCGATATAACTTTTCTGCTTGTTTTCATCCAAAAGTTTAAGGTTGAATTTTATAGATTTTAAAAACGAAATGTTATTTGAACTATTATTGAGTTTAGCGTCTAGAAATCGGGATCTGACGAATTTTAACTTGGATAATTCCTTGCTTCCTATATAAACTTCTTGAGATAAAACTGCCAGCGCTTGTCGTTTGGCCCTTAAATTAACATATTAAAGTAATTGTCTGAGTGGGTAATGTAATTTATTAAATTCGATTTTCTTAATTGCTATCAACAAACCAGATAACGATCTGAGTACGTCTCTTGAATGGAATACACGTGTATGACTTGTTGATGAAGACAATAGAATTAATCGTTATGTTCAATGAGTTTAATTAATCGGCGTATGCAGATAATCACAATAATTAATGACTTTATTATCTGGATAAATGTTGGTTCGGTTTTCTTCGAAGACTCGATATAGTTTAACTGGCGAGGATCAATAATATCTGAAGGATTAGAGTTTAGTCGTTTAGGGGTATGTAATCGATGAGCTGGCAGCTTCAACTGCAAACTAATGCCCTTAGGAATATTAATGTAGAGAACGAATATTCTTCATGTCCTTGATTTTGAAGGACACTAGCTTGATATTACGCTGAACGGCAGTCGAACTATTCAGGGAATAATCCGATCTTTCATCAAGGTATTATTATATATTAATAGTTATTGTTGTTGTTAAAGTTTGCTCCCACTACTATCAGTCAACTAATCAAAATGGCACTTAAGGGAAAGAGATGCGTTTAAAACAAAACAAACGGAAGAAAAAGGGGAAAGCGAGAGACGAAAAGTAGATAAAGGTATTTTTAGAACGTAATGAGTCTATTCTTATCTTAAACTATTATGGTCTTAAAGTATTTTTATTTTGAGCGGAGTATTTCTCTTTTGAATTGGCTGAATAATTTGATTAATTTTTACATTTTTGAAATTTTAACTATAAAAAGATCAGAACATGGTAAGATCTTAGATGTCGTCAGTACAGAACTCGTAAAAGAATTACTGGTAATAACAGAAAAAAATATGAAAAAGATTAACTTTAGAGCGCACTAAAGCTTGCTTTCAACAGTCTTTTGAACCAATTTGATAAATATAAATTGACCGATTTTCGAATTCGTCGAAACAGGAAAAATCAGAATCTTCATGTTATAGAAACAGAACCGGCAAAAAAATAAGGAAAGAAAACTATGAAAAAGGAGATATAAAAGAAGATTTAAGGACTTCTAAATTCCTGCATAAAACCTGCTAAAATAGAACAATGTGGAAATAGAAGGCATCAACTGATATAGGAAGTGGAATAAGTTAAATATCAAGTAAGTAAAAGTCCTTCATTCTGACAATTTAGAGCTTCTAAATTAACTTAATTTGATTAAGTACTATACCGAGGAACTTAGCTTTCAAACTTCCCAAGTATAAGGACAAATGAAGGCTAAATCTATTTCTACAATATAATTAGAAGATAAAAGGAGAAGGATAAGTACAATACAAAAATATGGAAGGGAGGAAATTAGGATTTAAAAGATTCCCTTTAGCAAACCTCCCTGAGACACAAATATACATAGCTAAAATTAAAACAGAATTAACCACATGAGCAGAATTGAGAAGAAATAAATATTAATATTTCATTCATGTTAATTTCGACTATTCGGAATAATAAACAGGGAACTCTTTCAAAATAAATCTGTCAGAAGAAGAGTAAAACTGTCTTTACAATCAAATATAATAACGCATAAAAGAAGTAACAAAACTATGAAAGAATGATAGAAGATTCCTTTAAAATCCAATGATTGGGCAGCTTTATAGAGCTTGTTTAGCATCTACATGATTAATCATGCATTTTCTGAAATAACAATTCATTAATAGATTCTTTATATGTATATCGCAAGATAATGTTTCAACTTCGACGCACGTCAATGGATAGCCGAACACTATAAATAATTCTTATGTACATGAATGGTTAAACATAGGTAATGTTGCACATTTTTCTTATATCGAAAAGTCTAAGAAATTCATTTGTTATCTAAGAAAGTGTCTAAGAAATTCGTTTGTATTATCTGAGAAAAACCGAACTTATGGAAAATCATTTCCCTATTTCTTGTGGCTCTACTGGGAGAGAGGTATTTGAAAATCGATTTCTTTTCGTTATATCTGCAAGGTGTATTGTATTAAAAACATTCACATTTTAGTTCCAAGAAAGATGGTAACAAATAATAAGAATAATTTTATAATATTTAAACAGCAAAAAATTAACTTTAATATTTCACTATTTTGAAAATCTGAAAAAAATTTGTTGCAATTTCAGAATTAGAGTTTTGTCATTCAGTTTAACTTGAAACGCCCTATATAAAGGGAGGGGGGCTGTGGAGATTTGCCGCGAACTTTGAAATTTGGGGACAGCTGTGTTCATCTCAAATTGATTAATCTGGATCCTATTTCGACCGTCGCTTGCTTAATTAACGAAACCGCTAAAAACCAAATTCGTTTTTTTTCAAACGTAATTAAGGTATACTTAGTTACGACAGACTTCATGGATAAACGACTCCTGTTAGAAAAACCTTAATTTTTGAGATAAAGAGCTTTAAACAAATTAAAAACTCTTTACCTAATTATGATGAATGAAAAAACCCGGTTCCCCTTTCCTGAGTAAATTTCATCCAAAAGTAATTAACACCAAAATAAAATCGGCTCTCATTTGTCTAATTTCATTATCCACTACTGCTTCATTAATCAATGGAAGTGTGAAATTCTTAACCTAATTAAACAGTTATATTAGAAAGTAGCAAATATTAGCCAGACTAAGTCGAACTTCCAGACATTCGGATTTTCTGTAAACATTGAACAGCTAACTTACGAACACTTAAACAGTCACTGTGCCATAAACTATCTCCCTCATCCCGTGTTGTCATTTCCTTTACAAAAACAATTTTTTGTGGTAATAATAAAAATACAAGAGTTATCTTCATTGTTCCAGATATGCATGCTTCTAGACGTGTTCCTTGAGACCAATATTTTGACTTCCTGGATCTCCATCTACCTGGCCCTGCCAATCCTGTCTAGTAGTGCGTGCAATCCCTGGATCTACGGATATCGCAATGCAGAATTACGAGCAGGAGTTAGGAGGGTAGTAGATGATATTCTCAGCACTTTAGGGTTCACATATCGCAGTCACCAGATATCAGACCGAGATCAAATTCCTCCAAGTGTAGCTGCAACTGCAGGAGAACCAGCCACCTTCATCAACCACGTCCAAAGAGATGGAGTTTGTTGGAAGTCTGAGGGAGATTTTCTGCTGGTTCCCATGGCCAGGCAAGAGAGTTCAGGCGTGATTTCCAGTGCGGAAAGTCAGAAGATTTACTGTAGTAATCCTAAAATTATTTTGCCCTGCGAAACCCCTAGACTAATGCTGAAAAGCAGCAGGAGTATGGTGGAGAGTCTGGCGATGATCAGAGGAAGCGATGTGCTGATCGTTAAGGGGACCAATGCTATGAAACACGGCTCCAGTGTGTTATAGAAGAGGTTGTTGGTTGTACCATCGCTCTATCAATCTATGGAGCTCCATTTAAGCGCTCCCCATTTGCTCCAAAGAAACTTTTAAGATATGAGGAACGCATTGAGTTTTAGAAGATGTTGGAGATTGTTCTTCCATATCAAAGTATTTTTGAGGTTTTAGACAAAGGTTTTAAGTGTCAAGTTGTTGCTCAGGAAAACTGCATGTGTTAAAGTAAATATATTGACAGAGATATCTAAGGATCAAAATTATGGTTTGTGATGAATAAAGATTTATAGGAATTTGGTAACAGGAAAGGGATCAATTATTGTTAGACTTTAGAAAACACAGTATAATTAACAAATACGTATAATAATAATAATAATAATAATCGTACGGTTCTAAGAATCTTGTCGTAAAAAATATTTTTTATCCAGCCAGACGCAAATTGTTATATCTCTAAGATAGCTAAGTAAGGAAATTGCAACAGTATTAGGCGGGAAGCCACAAAACAAATTTATGTTTTTATATATAAAAATAAAATATATTATAATACATAAATTTAGTCTTTCTTTTTATTTGATTTCTCTTTAGAGGAATTTTTTCGAGTGGTATTCGTTGGATTAAAAAAAAATTCACTCTATGCTCTCCCCTTTCCCCTCCTCACAACGCCTCATATTCTGCACGAAGGAGACGAAAGTGTTTTTCGGAGGAGCCTCTAAAAACCCTGTACCTCAGACATATCTACCTATTGTATAACCCTGGCAAGTGGTGTGAGTATTCCTCTTCAGCACCACAGTGTTAGTACCAAGGGATGATCTTCATTATCCGGAGGTGCATATGTTGGTCTAGTCTGCAATAACCTGTGAGTAAATATATTCTACAAAATCAAGACTTATTATTCATTCTTTTTTTTTCTGAATAAAACCTCACACCTTGACGCACTTGTATCATTTGTGATCCTATATCACACCAAATCTGATTCTTGTCCTATGATGACTGAAGAAGCTACATTGCAAATTCCTTTCTCTATCTTTTTTTTTTTGGAAATTATACGCCTCAAAACTCACTCTAGACAACTCATTCCGATAATGAGAACCGGCCTAGAAATTCTCGAATTATCAGTTTGATCTAGGGTTTGCTTTCATTGTTTGCTCAAATCATCCTATAAGAAACCACAACCTCCATCTTGATCCAGACTGAAATTTCCGGCAACTCTACCAAGGCGTTGAAAATCACTTCCCAAGTGGTTCTGGATGCACCGGGGATGATCAGCCAGACCACTTCCTGCAAATTTTAACCACAGTAGGTCACAGAGAGTTTAAGACCTAACAATCCGCATTACCCCGTATATGACATCAAAGTCCGAAAATTTCCGTTTGTAGGAGATACTTGGTATATGATATAAATAAATTTTCAGCAAATTTAGATAAAAAATAAAAAAGTAATTAAAAAGGAACGAAAAAAAGAGTTTTTTTACACTTTGTAGATCAAAGGCGAAGCGTTTTTGGATATGACTTTATATGAACCTTTCGTTTTAAATTTGGCTCAAGATTCACTCATTAGAATTTTTACCATCTATTCAGAAACACCTTGTATAGATACTCCAATGGATTTTATGGGTGCATTAATAACCTGAAGTCTTCTATAAAAATGCCGAGAACATTTTGAAATTTTAGGTTAAAAAAAATAAACTAGAGAAAAACTTAAGTTTTAGTGAAAATTGTTGAAAATATCAGAATTGTAAAAATCTAAAGATACGCCAATGTGTTATAGCCGATTTAAGGTCTCAAAGTTCTTAAAATACTTAAAATAAAATCTCAGAATTTTGAATAATTCCCTTTAACAAAAACCCTCAAGATAGGTTAATGCGTTATGCCTGACTAGAAAGTCTCAGCTTTTCTCTTTAAATCTAATAATAACCCAATAATGACAATAATCTGACTGGATATTTACAATAATTTTTCTTCATTAATATCAGGGGCGCAGTGAGGATGATTTAAGCATTTAAGCATAAGATTTTGGAGCAAAAAATCTAGAAATATCAAGAGTACTTAATTATCCCAATAATTAGTTATAAACATTCTTTGTGACTCGACTGCACGTTAATGTATCGTTTATAATTTTCTAATGTAAATCTTAATAAACATTAAAATTTGCCACAGTTGCTATAGATATCAAAAAATGTTTAATTACTTTGCGGCTATTAAAACAAACTGTACGCCAATGCATTGTTGGTACTGTAAACTTTCCTTTGTAAAACCAAAAATTTCCTGCTTGAATTGAGAAACAGTATTTTGTATTTTATTGATGTTCATCACAAAATTTGGTAGAAATCTTAATAAAGGAAACCAACCGTGAGAACTTGAATATTTACGCTCTCGGAAGCGGAAATATTTTAATAAATTCAAAATTAATTTTTTTAAAGTTGCTATTCCCCATTTCAGTTAAATTTTTTTACCATTTTATGCCAGAAATCTAGTCGAAAATAGTTACCTGCATTTTATTTATTTAAGCTTTTTTAACTAATTTTGGAGCACATACGTAATAGAACTTGCATAAAACGAGTATGCATAACAAAAAAAGTAACATGAGATTGATGTCTTGTACTGGAACTGGCAATAATTTTAGAATTGATATTCTGGAAAAAATTCGAAAAATTAGTGTTTTAATACATGAAAAAAGTAGATATTCGTATGTTTTTGAGGCTCACATTTCTGTAATAAAATTGATAGACCTGTTATGCGTAGCTGAAACGATGCAGCCTCGCATGTAGAAGCAGCAAAAAATTGAAAATTAACTAAAAAATAGCGGTTACTGTGATTGAAAAGTTGCAGCCGATTATTATTAAATTATAGTAAATTCGCCCATAGAAAATGCTCGAGAAAATGTTATAATGTATGTATTGTTTCAATCTTGGTTTTACTATTTTTAAGCCCTCCCATAAAATGGTGGAATTGCCTCGGGAATTGCACATAAAACGGCTACGTAAGTACAAAGCAGCCTTATTATAATATCCGTTATTTTAATCACTACAGTAGAACCTACATAATCTGCTAATAAAAATCGTGGTTATTTTTTGGGTTTAATTTATTAGGTTGCTTTGCAAGCAAAAATATACGTTGTTTATGTCGAGCATTATATCATTTACGCCCGCGTTACATGTTATTTTCAGTATATTTTATCAAACAATAAAATACTTTCAAAATTAATATAATACTGTAAAAGATTTATAAATGTCTGTCAATGAAGCGTTTATATACTAAATTAAAAAGAACAAATGTATGCAGGCGAGTCGCATGGGAGTAAATGAAGTCTGCTGCAAATGAAAAACTAAATTTTTAAGCAGAGAGTGTTCAAGTAAAACGTAAAAAAGGAACGAAAGTGACGGCACTTTATTCTAGCTGTTGAATTAATATTTCTTATAATTTACGGACCAGATTCCGTTTTTCATTATGAAAAAAGGTCAATCGCATTATCAGTTTTCGGCAAGGAAATTCAAAAAAGTTAAACCAGTTCCGGATTAAAAACGAAAAAAGCATGAGGATATCTCAAGTTGTTTTAGACTACTGGCAAATTCAGTTGCACTTTTTTATCACGAAAAAGTAAATTTGCTATGGGCCACTAGTAAGTAAATCTGTTAAAAATCAAATTTATTATCGTTTACCACTGGTTGTTGGGAAATCAGTTTCTGATCGGCTATAGGCATACCCAGGAAAAGCCTGGTGAGTTCAGGATACCCAGAAAAAAAATGAAATTTTAGTTGCCTCAAAAAATTTAAATCTGAGACAAAAAATTGTTGGGTAGGCTGAAACAATCAAGTTGTTATTGACTGCTGGGAAAGAAATCCGTAAAAAAGCAGATAAATTCCTGCTAAATTGAAAAGATGAGGTCAATTCATGATAGTGGGAGATCATGACAAAGTCAGCTTTATTCAGGGAACAAGTAAAATGGGTGAGGTTATTTTAAGCTTATTATAAGTTGATTGACATATGTTTCCGCCAAAAAATATCAGTAGCGTGCCACTCTGCGTAAATAATATCTGAAGATATGCGTACAGGAACGCCACTGATTAGCCATAGAATTAGGATTACTAATAATAGAATTATTTTTGTGATTAAAATACGGAGTTGTATGCCCTATTAACGCAAACAAAAATAAAAAGCAATATTTCAAGCATTTTTAGAGAAATTTAAAAATTACGATTTTTGAAGGAAAACTATACTGTATAGCTAAAAATTTGGGCCATTGCGGACATATGATCATATAAACTTTTCTTCCTCACGTGACCCGAGGGCTCTCACAGCGAAAGTAGCACGACATTAAAGAACACCCCGTATACATATAAAACTTTTACGTTTCTTAGCGGTTAATAGTAAGTTAGTTTCGGTTATAGTGGCATTAGTACAAAATGAAGATGTTTCGAAGGTACTGAAGTTGACGTGAAGGTAATTATAATTAATGGGAAGTCCAAAATTGTTCGGGTTGTTGCCGATTGCCGGTTAGAGAAGACAGTTAGATAAATTTGTATGATTTGTAAATCATAAAAAAAAAGATCATATGTTTCAAAGTCATGGTAAATTAAGCAATGGTAATTAAGAGAGAGAGAGAGAGAGAGAGAGAGAGAGAGAGAGAGAGAGAGAGAGAGAGAGAGAGAGAGAGAGAGAGAGAGAGAGAGAGAGAGAGAGAGAGAGAGAGAGAGAGAGAGAGAGAGAGAGAGAGAGAGAGAGAGAGAGAGAGAGGTCATCAGCAGAAAATTTGGATGGTTTCGGTTACGTTATGAAAAAAGTAAAATGAGGCCTTAAGCCGCTGGTAAATCGAGACAAAAAAAACAAATTTAGCACTTAAGCACTGTCAACTGCAAGAACAGACAGCACTAAGGATGCATAGGGTGTCCCAAACTTGCGTGTGACTGTTGAGGTCTCAGAAATTACAATAATTGAGGAAAAGTGGAGGTAATATGAAATAAAATTAAAATTTATAAAAAAAGCCTCACAAGTTACCTTTAACAAGGACAATTTAACAGAAAACTATGTATTTTGTTTTGATATCAGAAAGCAAGGGTAATTTACGTAACGAATTTCTGAACTTCCCTCCCCTAAATAATGTTTAAAGTTTAATAACATTTCGTCCTCAACAACATCGAAAGGAATTTTTTTCACCAATTTACAACTACACTACATCCCCAATATCCATTGTACTCAGTGACTGGGGTATTTACTGAGACAAACCATATTAATTATATCAAACCAAAACATCCAAGGTAATTAAGCCTGAAGCTATCAACCCCATTATTAAATCCGATAATGGGTTGCTTCCGCACATGGATTTAAGCAATCTATACAATATTTACTCGGATTTACCATCCCGGATTTTCGTGTTATCAGCCATTAATGAAATTGACCCATTTCGCACGCTACAATCAGCCGTATCACACCAGCTTCTATATTGCCCTTGTCTGGAATTCATGAATTAACCACGATTCATGACATTATAATTCCTAGGACCTTGACCGCATTCTGAAAGAAGTCGGATTAGAGACTTGATTAAGGATATATTTTCTATCCAAAGCGGAGGTGTAGGAAATAGATATTTCTTTCGCAATGTGAAAAAACTGGAAATTCATTGCCGCAGCACTTTTCATAACCAAGGCGAAGACAAGGCTGCAAAGGGTTCAAAAAGTGGACTTTTTTGCAGAGTAATACAAATAACTTTTTTCTATTTAAAATTTTAAAAAATTAATTATTCGTAATCCGAAAGAGAATCATTCTGAATTCTCCAATGAAAAAGAACAAAATAAGGACACTTTATTTTCATTTTTTTTTGCCATTTTGAAATCGATAAAATTTCAGTTCGAAACCCTATATTCTTTATTTTATATACACTTTAAGATACTATTGTAAAAGCTCCAACTATGCGTTATAAGAGAGAGTATCAAATTCCTAATTGTCGTGTTCAGTTGAATTTCTCTTCTATGATTTCTAATTTCCTATATAGAACTATCTGCAAATTACGCCCGGTTTCTCTGGGAAAAGTGTTATTAAAATTGTAATTAAATCACCATCTTTCATTATGTATCTAATCGCTGTTTAAATTCACTGGAGGTAAATTTAAATTGAATTACTGCACTCCTATAATTTATTTTTATCATATTTTGAATAGAATTTGCGCAGCTGAGGCTAGTTTAATTTGGTGCAGTAATTTATTTTTTGTTTTTCTTTTCTATCTTCAATTTACACTGTTAATTTGCTTTTTTTACTTCACATTTCGACATTTGTAGCTCGGCCAAATGACCAACAGGAAGGATTTATATCACTACCAGGTTCCACCACTGGGTTAACTTCAGGAAGTTTTCATGTTATTTAAACACTTAGGTTTTTATATAATTTTATTCTTCTATGAAAATAGTGACAAATAACTTGAATTCACTAAAACTTTAAATTACAATCTATTGAAAACGATAATCTCGACTACAAATTGTACTGAATAAACGTTTGCTCATACAAATATTCTAAAACTACACAAGCACAACAACTATCCATTGGTTCCCTTCTTACATTGTTAGTTCGCTTGGAAAACCCATAATTTCAGTCTTTCAACCTTAAGTATACGGGGAAGTTTGAAAGAATCATAATCTCCCCCTAGAAACACGACTTAATTTAAATATATACTTAAGGCAAAAATGTTATTGTGTAACAGCTAGCAACGGTGTTTCTAATTTTCTAATAGGTGTAAGTGTTTTTGTAATAAACTACTATTGTCCCACTAACTGAGGTTTCGTACCACTGCCCCCGAATACGTACTCAAATAATGTGAGCTTAACCGTAGTAGTCCTATATAATTAGGTTGAGTATCAGACTTATGATCTAGACTAGCAATGCATAATATAAGACGTTTTGGTGGTTGATGTTGGAAAATGTTTGCTTCCTGACCTGGATTAGCCCAATGTGGGCAATGCAGGGTGCGTCAAAAAGGGCTGAAAATAACCACCAAAGGCAAAAAGAAAGCTGTATATAAACTCCTAATAAAATATGAATTGGACGCATCTCTTTTTAAATAATTTTATGTTCGAGCTTTTCTATCCTTTTTAGATTTTCGATGACCGCATTGTGTTCGTCCAGTAATTTCCAGAACTCGTGCTTCCTGTGCTCCGCTTCCTCCTGAAATATTAAAAGTGTTCGATTAGTCCTAGCGGAGGTCCAATTTACTCTAAATTATTTTCAGGCTAATTTGCCGAGGGTTTGAGCGAATTAATGGAAAAGCCTAATGCTATATCAACTTTTCTCCTTTCAAATATGTTATTATTTATTTTTAAGCGGTTAGTCAAATATTGACAAATTCTCGCCTATTTATAAGATGTTTTTCCAGCTCTGTACAATGTGTATTGTTTCGCTTAAAGGTAAATCTTATATTGGAAAAACTGCCTGGGCGAATCTGTTGTTCGTCTTATGACGTAAACGGAAAATCCTTGCTGTAACTTCTAGGTAACAAAGAACAATTCCACCACAGAACAAAAGGATGATATCAAATTATTCAAATATTATGACTTATACGTAAACACGAGCCGTATATTTCATCAGCACCCGTGAAACAGATTAAAAAGTATTATTTTTAAATTTGTATGTCAAGTACTTTTGAGCTTACAAGCAAATATATTCCGGTGATAACTCCATGTTCCAACATTGTAAATTTGAAGGCAAATTAACGTAATTTTAGAAATACTTTCCTATACGATTTAGGTTTTTGATTGTGTGCTTTCGCTAATTAAGATTCAGCCAACTGGACCAGGGCCATCCACATTTTTGACTTTTTGGAATTAGAACGAGCACGGTGAGTTATGATGGACCGAAAATAACTAAAAAAAAATTGGAAAGCATTCTTTGCAGTTGGAAATGGAGAAGATTTTCGAATTTTGATCCTCAATGGAGTTTTAAAATTTACGAAGTAATAAATTTAGATTTCAACCATCAAGTTCAAATAATAATAGTTTCGTACTTTTTATTGTGCAAACTGATCACTATTTAAAAACAAAAATCGCATTGAGGAATATGACTGAAAAAGCACTAAATTTTTTTCTAATATTTCATATATTTTTTTAAACAAGAATAATAATTGTCCCCACAATGAGAAAATAGATATTAGTGAGGCGGTATTATTGGGAGGTAACGTCTGAATATTGAATAAGATGCACTCGCTTACTTCATTGTCTTCACAAGGCCTTTTACACCTATACAGACAAAAGGACCTATGTATTTTCTAAAAATAAAACCTGAATTTAAAACCAGAATTTAATTTATAAAATTAACAAAAATGTTTTCACATCTTTAAAAGAGATTTTTTGTGCCACCCTGTAGAGTGGTCAGTCTTTTAGAAGTTGCTGAATTAGATCTTTCAAATATACGAAAAAGGAATAAAACCTATCAATTCATTTTTGCACGCAGCTGGTGTTAACCATTTTCATTAGAAATTATCTCTTGTGGCAATCTAGGTGGTGTTTGCTATTGTTTAATTAAAAACAGGCATATTTTAAAAGGTAAAGGCAATTTCACAAAATGGCCATATTTCCATAGCAACGCAATGTATTAAAAATATCTCAAAAACGTTTCGAGGTGTAGGCAGAACAATTCATTCCACATCGAAAAAAACTATTTTAGGCTTATATTTCCCAAATTACTGGTAAAAACTGTAAAACGTTGCACTGCTCTGTATTCACACCCTGTAAATAGAATGACTAGGACTTGCAAGTGAACACCCGACTCCAGTGCCACAGATCAAGGATGACGCTTTCCACCTTTGGATGAAAAAATCCAAAGTTTTTAAAATACGGTTATAGTTAAGTTTGGACTTTTGAATCTTTGACCTTTTTTTAATTTTTTCTTTTTCCAAACTTAAACGATTGTAGCTAGTTAAACCATCAATCACTTTGTGATTAAAAATCTGCTAAAGCTTTCTAGAATCTCCATAATTTGAAACACTCTCTCAGAGACCAAGTTGAAGTATGAATAAGAATTAATAAATTAATATACTCTAAAGTCCGAAAATAACATTTTAGGGCCATATTACGAACATCAGAGTCTTTCGTCAAAGGTAAATTGACAATTATTATAAATAGCGAGGTGAACATCCATATTTTTTAATTTTATTTTCATATGTTTGTGGAAGCTCTATGAAACAAGGTACGCCAGTGTTGAGTTAATAAGCGAAAGCACACATTTTTTGATGTTCTAAAAATATCTATCACAATTAATTCAGAGAATATTAATATTTATTATGTGGGACTAAAATACTTAAAAAATAAAAAAAGACGGGTTTTTTCACTAATTTACTTTTAAAAAATGTGTTCTGAGAAATATCATAAACTATTGCCATTGGCTGTGAAAATATCCACTAAAATTTAAAACACTTAGTCGTTATTGCACAGATCGGTGACATGCAAAACGTACTTAGAACTTAAGAAAATTGTGCATCGCAACATTCATCAGTTTGTTTTTGAAACTTATAATAACTCTGAGAAAGAAGAGAAAACTTCTCTGTGCCTTTTCTAAAATAGAAAGAGGATGTTATTCATTTCTACTTGAACTCTCGTCCTTTTGCGGATTTGGTATTAACTTTTCCTTCTTTTTATTCATGCGCACAAACTTTTCCATTGTTGAACATTCCTGGCTGGCTAAATCATAGGGGGTATTCATGGTGAAGTTGTCGTGAATATTCTGAGTTCATCTTCGAAGTTGTGGAAAATTTTGGTGTTTCCACAATAAGCTGAGACGATGTCTGCTTGTGGTCCCCTCCTTCTTGTCCTTTCACCCTTTCCGGGACACACCTGCATGTGCGTATGTCTTCGGACATGCGTAGCATGGTGTGTCCGATCCCACTTTGTGCGCGCATATGCTTGATGACGCCAGTAAGTAGAAACGCGGGTTGCTGCGTTGCCTAACGTCCTCTTTCTATTTCTGTTTGAACGCTCATTTATTTTGCCATAAACGTTCGTAGCGAGACAATCGGGACATGGCAACGTCCTTCACTTCATATTGAGACAGGCTTGCTAGTGAGACTCCAATCAAGAAATGTGCTGGGGTTAAACGTAAATAGTAATTTGCGCCGCTAGGGGTTGCTATTAGGGGCCGTGAGTTAAGGCATGCCCCGATTTTTATCAGTAAAGAGTACATCTCTTCGTAGGTCAGAGAGGATTCATCGAGGACACGATGGTTGGTTGATTTAACCGCAGCTTCCCATAATCCTCCCATGTGGACACTACGCGCGGGTAAAAAATGCCACCTGACCGTTAACTAAATATGCCGTCACGGCATTGATATGCGATTTGTCGTCTATTAAAGCATGAAGTTCGAGAAAATGGTTATTTAATCTTATGAAATTAGAACCGTTATCAGATTGTATATCCGTGGGTTTCCCTCGCCTAGAACAAAACTGTTCCAAAGCGTTTCAATCTAGCGGACGAACAATTCAATGAACCAAAGCAAATCGATGTTTTGTTAGGGGTAGATATATTTTGTAATTTGTTGGGCTCAGAGAAACTAAGATTAGGGGATAAGTTGCCGATGTTATAAGGAACGTTTTTTTAGGCTGGTCGATATAGCAGTTTTTTAATTGGCTAATCAGAGAACGGTTTGCAGCTTATCAACGAATGCAGGGAGATTCCAAAGTTAAAGTTATTCTTTCGCCAGCGAATAGGGCTTCATGAAATAAGTTTATTTTTACTTCGGCATTTTTTCGAAATATCAACATCAATAGAGATACATGATGTCAAAGTTTTATTTAAAAAATTAAAATTTATTAATCATTGCTAAACCACTTGAGATAAATAAAATTAATAATAAATAATAAAATAATGAATAATAGATAAAAACAAAATTTTCCAGCAGCCTTTGACCAAAGGATCAATAATTTTTAATTTTAAATTAAAACAACATTTAGGCGCGCATTCAAACGGTTTTGATTTTTGTACTCGAAAACAGTGAGTCGTACCAAAAAATAATAAAAGAGCTTTTCTTTTTAGAATTAAACAAGGAATTCAATAATAATTTTTATTTTTAGAAAAATCAGTGGCATACCACTTTTTTTTTTAATATTAAACAATATTTTTATTCACGCGACACTGGTAAATGGACACCAAAAATAATTTTATTTATTGAGGAATTTCCCTCACACGTAACTATTGACATCTACAAAATTTTGTTTAATTATCTCAAGTGGTTTGGCAATTATTAATAAATTTTAATTCTTTAAATAAAACTGTGACACTCTGTATCTCCATTGATGTTGATATTTCACATTTGTCGCCCATTTGTCGCCAACCCTGTCGCAAGAAGTAGGATCAAGAGAAAAGGATTGGACCCATATACCAAGCAAGGCAATCTGGCTCGAAGGGCCAAATATTTGATCCAGAATGGAGGCTCAAAAGTGGTTGGGTCGACGCGGCTGTTGGAACGACTTAAGATTATCGTGGACTGGATACTCACGGTCGAACCACCCTGAAGTCGCAGTCTCTGGGACACGGTTTTCTGGTCAAAATTAATCAACAACCTGTTTGACAATAACAAAGGTTTATTGATTACACTACTAACTGACTTGAAACCATATCGATATATACGAGTACAATTAAGACAAAGTTAACATCGAGCCACTACAGGATATTAGTGGTTCACCTAAGTCTCCGTGACAAACAAGACGATTTAAACTAAATGGCAAAATCGGGAAATGTCATCGATTCACAACTAATGAGAAAAGACCCCCTGGCCGCTTTGCTCAGTTCTTAAGTACCAAAAACTGAGGGCCCCAGGCATAGGCGTACTCCCACTCGGAACCCATTGTCGGTCAACTTTCTACCTACAGCTTTAGAGCGTAACATTTATGTTGGCCCTTTATCGGTTTATTGCAGTCGAAACGTGCTTACATCCAAATTGCAAGTTTTGCCAAAAAAAAGTGGCGGAAATTCTAGTGCCCAAGAACCCTCTTAGTGGAGCATAATGGTTCTGCTATCTAGTTATGCCGGGAATGTTACCAACACAGATGGCGATGTACATGGGCGTAACATAGGGTTTAGACTTAAACTTATAGACTAATATACATCGATCTAATAGGACCAAAGTCTTAACACTTGATACGAAACATTTCTTTGTAGGGTGGCTAGTATGAGAGATACTTCGATATTCCAGGTTAAATATTACACACTGTATTTTCATATGAATCCTGTACTATCAATCTACAGTCAGTCGCATAAGTCTACGTACACCTAGCAAACTCGTATTATTTCACAGTTAGAACCATGATCCAAAACATATTTTTAACTATATTGAAACCTTCTCATAAATGATCATTATTGGTAATTAAAAATTTGGGTTTCGATTAGGTTGGAAGAAAAAAAATCAACATCAAAATTTCCGATCTTACAAAAGTGAACATACAGCAGATAAATTTTATTGTACTTAGAAAAAAAACAATAAAAAAACAAATTCATATTTTGTTGGTCCACCTTCTACATATACAACTGCTGCAACCTTCTGGGCATGGATGAAACCAAATTTCTCATAATATCT
This sequence comes from Euwallacea similis, assembly GCF_039881205.1. Classification (NCBI taxonomy): domain Eukaryota; kingdom Metazoa; phylum Arthropoda; class Insecta; order Coleoptera; family Curculionidae; genus Euwallacea; species Euwallacea similis. The sequence continues at coordinate 3,127,840 of NC_089630.1, forward strand.
GGGGTAACTTCACCTCAAAACGAAGTTAACGCTCTTTTTAGCTATTCTTTCCCTGAAATTTCGTAATTTTGCACCCTTCGCTCTAATTCGTCCTATAGGTAGTCGATAGGGCTAATGTCTGGCGACTGTGGAGGTGAATGAAGTTGTGTGGCACGTTGTAAAGGAGCCATTCTTTGACAGTCAGGGCGGTATGTTTGGGTTCGTTGTCTTGTTATAATTTCCATTGAATCCCAAACGTTCAACTGAAAGTAATAAATTATCACGCAAAATTTGGAGATACTTCCAATGATCCATTACAGCTTTAATGAAAACCAAATATCCCACACCAGCCGCAGACATTGAGCCCCATACCATTACATTGCCTCCGTTATGCTTGACTGTAAGTCACAAGTTTTCAGGTTTAAATTTTTCATTAGCCATATTTTCTTTTACCATTGGAACTAAAAATGATGTGTTTGCTTTCATCAGTAAACAAGACCGAATTTCAAAACTCAAGACCCTTTTCTAAATATTTGTTCGCAAATTCTAGGCGTTTTCTTCTATTTTGCTGGGAGATCAGGGGCTTTTTCTAGGAACCAGTCCATGAAATCCCTTTGATCTCAGAACTCTTCTTATAGTTTCAGCACTGACACGTTTACCAGTTTCGAAGCACTAATTTTCGAGTTAATGCGACTTTTCTACATATTTTTTAGGGCCTCCAGATCGGGGTTCATTATTAGTCGAATTTGTTAAAGTAAAGTTTTTTATAATGGTGTGCGCTGTAGATCGAGCCAACTTAACAGTTTTTGCTATGTCACCACAAAATTTTCCTTCGTGTCGTAATGAAACTAAAATCATCCCTAATCCCCATTTTAGTTGCAGTAGCATGGAGATGGCTTTTTAAAATATTTGTATACACATTTTGGTTCATTATTCGATCTATAAAATGAAGCGATCCTGTTCCTGAAGTGCTCATACAGCCCCATACTAATATCGCACCTCCGCCGTGCTTTACGCTTGGTCGCAAATTTTCTTTATTAAATTCAGTGCCCTTTTTCCGCCATACTTTAAAATGTCTTTTATTTCCAAAAACTTCAAATTTGCTCACATCAGTGAAAATCACTCTATTCCAATATGTTATGGGGGTGTTAATATAAGTTCTAGCGAACTCTAATCGTTTCTTCCGATTGACTTCGTTTATAAAGTATTTTTTACGAAGTGCTCTGCCATGGTTCCCCTTATTTCTTGAATAATTCCTAATGGTGCTGGCCGAGAGGTCCTTACTGTTGAAAATTCTCAGTTCTGTAGCGATTTTTTCTGCACTTATTCGTGGATTTTCTTTCACTTTTCGTGAGATTAGACGTTCCAAATGATCATTTATTTTTCTTGGCCGTCCCGAGCGTCGTCGATTTTTCAATGTTTTTCGCAGACAATATCTCTTCGTTATGCTTTGGATCGTAGATCTTGATCTACTTACTATTCGACTAATTTCCACCAATGATTCGCAGTCATTATGTAGTTTAAGAATTATTCGTCGCAATTCTTCTGATGTTTCGCTGCCTTTACGGCCCATGATCGCAATGGACGAAAAGTTTTACGTAATCATCCCCAACGAACTAAACTAACTTAATTAAAGCTGATTAATTATTAATCAGCTTTTTTGGATAGATCACCTCTGGACTAGTTTAGGGTGCAAAATGGAGAAGGGCACAAATACTTTTTGCGAGCACATTCCTGCACATTTTTTTGTTTATGTTGTTATTTTCGTATCGACTGAAAGTATTTTCTTCTTTCTTGGTAAAAAATATATCGTAAAGAGGTCAAAGAACGTTTACGATTATTTGTGTTTTTTTTTGAAAAAATTGCCTAATATCATCAAAACAATACTATTTATATAAAATTATCTGGTGTACGAACACTTTCTGCACTGACTGTAAAAATATTGCTTAGTTTTCTGAAGCATGTCGTATTAAAAGGAAGACCCCTACTTATGTTACACCCTGTATTTAAAAATACTTTTTGGAACATGATTCTAACTATGAAATAATACGAGTTCGCTAGGTTTACGTAGACTTGTGTGACTGACTGTACGTGATCATAGTCATTGACTTCCCCAAATACAATTAAATTTTGTTTACCATAACTGCAGCTTAATGAAGGTATCACAGGATACAACCAATAGAGCAAAACTTTTAACGATTCATATCATATCCCAAAACCCAGTGTTAAATACACACACTAAAAACAATACCGGAAGTAAGCCGTCCCACACCACACGAAATCCACATACTAAAACTGAAATTCAGATTGAAATTTATCGTATGTTTTCGATAGAACTTGGCCTGGTTCACAGTGTTTGTGACTACACAATTTTATTATGGTTCCAGCGATCATGAAAATGAATCTGAATGTTAAATTGCTGCACATTGGAAGCCAGCAAACTGCCCATTCAGCTTGTGTTTCATTAAAACTGGTGCCAGTGTAAATGAATATTTCCCCTCTAGTCCTTGGATTTGAAGCCAGCTGTTCTTTATCACTATCATTCTTGATATATGTATTATTACAGCTAGTTTTATAACTGAAATTGTTTGGCAACTAAGGCCATATCTAAATTTAGGGGACAATAAAAAAGCGGAGTTAATAATTGGAAAGGTTAAAAGAGACAAATTTAGTACAAAGGACCGTAAGGGCAACAAGGGCTTAAAGTGGCAGTAATAGAAAATGCAGGGTGTAGCTGAATGTCTTGGCCGAACATCACCAGCGTGATTTATGAAGCCAAAACGTAAAAAAGTTTCTATGCACGTAGGTCCACAAGGCTTTTGTTTAAGATATACAGGGTGTGAAATTTAGTGTTTTTATTTCGTTTCTTTTGGATATTTTTGGACAAAGGTCTAAGAATCGGACAAAATTTGGTATGCAGGATTTTTTTATGACGCAAAGCCCAAATATTATCTACATTTTTTGATTACTGATAGAGGGTGCCTCATACAGGGTCCCATCACATTTTAATCGACCCTAACTTTTTTGTCCCACACTGTATGCCAATTTCAACTGCAAATATTCTTTTTTGCTTTAAAAAGGTACACCTTGTCGGTGTTGCTAGAAGCAACGGTTTCCGAAAAAAAACGCATCTAAAACTAATGATGTTACTGAATGGAAAGTTGTTGAATGCGTTTTTTTTATTAATATGCATTTTTGACATTTGTCCAAAAGATTATTTTTTGTTTTTTATTTCTTATATTATATTATATATATTTTCATCTTTATATTCAAGAAAGCCCAAATAAAAAAAATAAAATTTCAACACCCTGTATCTCTTAAACGAAGACGTTGTAAACATCCATCAGAACTTTTTTTACCTTTTGGTTTCATAGATCACGTTAGTGAAGTTTAGCCAAGACGTTCGGTTACACCCTGTATAATAAAAATAATAATTTTTGTAAAATTCTAAGCCCTACCTAGGATAATTTGAGTATTAACTAGGTGCTCTAAAAAGGATTTGAATTTTTATACAAGGTGGGACCTAAATGTACAGGATGTTTCCAAAAATGTGAGCAATATCTCGGAAATGTTCTTGACAAAAGATTATATTTATATTTATAAATTGTTCTCCAAAAACTTACTTTTACGGAATTACAGCTCTTCAAAATTTTAGAGCGAAAATGGTATTTTCTAAATAACTTTTCTTCCAGATGATGAAATTTAATAAATTTATTTCAAAGTAATAAATTTATTTTTAACAATTTTAACATAAACATGTTGTTTGTTTTGATTTCTAGGTGATGCAGTGAAAAATAACCGCAAAATTCCATTACTTTTATAAAATACGTCCTTTAATAAAATGGTAGTTTTCTGAAAAACGATGTGGTTTACGTACAGCAACTAAGAATACCTTTTTTTTAGGTATGCCGAAAATCTCATAAACCACATAATAGTTTAAAAAACCGAAGACCTTGAAAGTTTAGGGATCAAGGAGTTGCTCCCTTCCACCTCCCTGCAGATATAGAAAGAAGTATTTGGTCCTATTTTATTAACCCTTGATATGTTACACGAATGATCCAAAAATCGTTAAATTTCATTGACTGGAAGAAAAGTTATTTAAAAAATACCATTTTCGCTATAAAATTTTGAAGAGCTGTATTTCCGGAAGGTATGAGTTTTTGAAAAACAATTTACAACCTTTTGCCAAGAACTTTTCATTTCAGGGATATTGCTCACATTTTCGGAAACATCCGGTATGTTTAGATCCCACCTTCTATAAAAATTCAAATCCTTTAGAGGACATTTTCCACCCTAATGATTTCTCACTGAAAGCCAGATATGAGGAAACCCTTAGTGGTAAACCTGAAGTAAATTTTTTAAAATGCAGCCAGGAAGTCATGGGCGTAGAAATAGAAACTTAGGAAAGAGGTACTTAAATCTCCATTTTTCAATTAAGCCACAATAATTCTTAGATTTTTCTTCTGATATTATAGTTAATGTGTGGAAATATGTTAAAGTTGTGCACCAGATATTAAATTAATACTTTCAAGTGTATGCAAAATGAAAAATAGTATAAAAGTTGTCTGATTCTTATTCAATGAATTTATCGTTAATGGATTGACCTACTTTTTTCTAATACCCTGCATGCCTATCAGCTTTGAAAGATCTATAATAACATGAAATAAAAATCAATTTAGAAAATAATTTTTATGTGATATCTGTGCTTGATAAGAATTATGCTGAATCACTCATAGAGTACAGAGATTCAACATTGAAGGAATTAAAAAAAAAACTATTATTTACGAATGCCACTCTGAGTTCTTGAAGTTGTTCAGCAGCTAAGCCTGTACATAAATCTAAATTTTGAAAACAAACAGGAAGAAAAATCGGCTTAATACTTGGAGAGATTGAGAGACAAATCCAATAAGATCGCCTAGAGCCTAACAAGGGCTCAAGTTGGCAGTAATAGCCTGTTTACAATGGCTGTGCGTCTTACCTTTCAAAGGTAATTACTCCTTCTGGGAGCGGTCAGTGTCGATAACACTACACGATCTTCTAACTCGAAATAGGTTAATCTTGGTAAGGCCCTATGTTTCAGCAGGGCTTTGTAAACATTCCATGAACATTAAGAGTATTTAAGCCACGAAATTACGTACCAATATTTTCTTAATGGAAGCATCCGAGTATGATCTCGTATAGACTCTCGGGGCTGCGGGAGTTGAGTTGGTAGTCTGAGCGGGCTTCTGGTCTTTTGTCTCTTTGCTTGAGTCGAAATCGTCTATGATGATGCTGGAATTCAAATGAGAGAGGGTGATGAGCTCGGACTATACTCGAATAATATCCAAACTTTCTCTTATTACGCTCTAATTTATAATATTAGGTTCAATGTCTCTAACTCTATATTCTCCTCTCCCATCCTCGGCTTTATTAGTTCTTCGCCTTCGCGTTTTAAGTAGTAATTCAGATAGTAAATTGGTCGGAAGTTGACAAAAAAGACATTTAAGACGAAACGGGACGGAAGGAACTTCCCTTTTAGTTCTATAATACATCTTTGTTCTTCGTACATCCGCGTTTAGTGGCAAAAGGAAGTTGGGCTATATGTGTGTTTAAGAAGGTTGTTTAGTTTTCGGCATCATTAAAAACGTGTTTTTGATATAAAATATTAGATGTTTTCTTATGAAAATCCGGGATCAGCCATGAAAATTCCTTGCAGGATAAACATATAAAAGTTTAGTATAAGCATGTAAAATTTCCGATCGTTTGGATATTATTTTTACACAGATATCGAGTAATGCAGCGGTTTTCGATCAGACTGTTTTCATGTGTGTCACAAATCTCGCAGTCGAACAGTACTAAAACATCCTTCAAAAGTTTTAGATTGAATTAGGAACCTTGATTTAAGGGTGTAATTGCATGTAGAGATAGAAACGGCCCTCAACAACTCAGCAAATTTTAGAAAAACGAAGTATTCCTGAATATTTTGATTTTCTCCAGAAGTCCTTTTATTCTTTACGGTTCAATGATAATTTTTCAGCAATTCTTCCCTTCCAGAGGATTTCCGGGCACCATTAAAATCTGAATTTCCTTTTTTAGATGTTTGGGAAAGTTGTTCAATTTTAGATGTATGTGCCTCCCCAGGGAATCTAGAGAATTCGCAAGGTAATATTTTCAGGTTAAGATTTGCCAGCAACTTTTAGCCCTTTGGATTTCCAGAATACTTCCCAAACAATTCCGGCCACTTTGGGAAGTCTTGTCAGCTTGTTTTGACGAGCGCCTCATACCCGGAATATTGGACTTCTTGGGAAGATGTATTCTTGGAATTTCATTCTGGTTTACCAGCAAAAGATACTTTCTGAAAAAGGGACTTCCAAAATTTTTGTTAAGGTTCCTGGTGATTGATTTCGATGAAAAACGAACTCGCAGGTATTGGTTTTTCGAATTTCAAAAAGAATTGCTGGAGGCTTCTGTTCTGAGCATTTTTGGAAAATTTGAGGTTCACTGTTGTCCTCGAATGGTCTCACCTTTTATAAAGGAGTTAGTTTAAGCACTGATGAATAGTAGACAATCCGTACCGTTTTAGAGCTGACTCCTGGGGGTGTCATAAATTAACATAATTTCGTTAAATTCACATTTATTAGTAATTTTGGTTTCAATGAACAAGGACTCTTGATTCTCGTGAAGGACCATTGGAGATTCTTAAACTTTTATTTCAAAGTATGCATTTTATGAAATAGTATATACAGCGCATTTCAAATTCGACCCTCACCATTAGGATCTCGGAAACTAGAGGAGATACGAAGAAGTTTAAATGGGGACAAAAGTACGTAATTTACGGCTTGACCAAATGGTATGTTCAAAATTTGAATTTTCCAAGTACTTTCGAAGATATTCGAAAAAAATTAAAAATTGGAGATTTCGTTTTTATTTATTTTTAAGATTATTTGATAAGGAAGTCCAAAACCCAAGCACATTTTCATTGCCACTTTTTCTCAGCTACACGAGGACGTGTTCAGATTTGTCATTCGACGTTTCATCTTTCGTCTACCATCATCAACTTTTTTTATGGGCGCTATATTGGATCTTTCGACAGAAAAATAGTGCGTTTCATTCTGATTTCATTGGTATACAACTTCCTATAATTTGCTACTTTAAATGCTCAAATATTTAAATAAAAAGAAATATTACCTTAGTTGGCCTTGACTCCATCGAACGATTTTCTTTTATACGTATTACATGTCAGGACTTGTCAAGCGAGATCGGCGCGCGCAGATTCCAGTGAAAATGAGTTTCACAAATAAAGAAAACGAGATATGTTAAGACTTTATTACAAATTTAATAGAAACAGTACGAAAACAGCTCAAATGTATTTTGAGTTATATCCGAAAAGGTACCAAGGCCAACTAAGGTAATATTTCTTCTTATTTAAATATTTAGGCATTTAAAATAGCAAATTCTGCTTTATTCGCGATGCAAGGGCGCCCGGTAAAAGTAACATTTCCGGGCCTTCACAACATTTTTGGGAGTTTCCAAGCCTGAAATTCATTTACAGGGATCTTTTGAACGCGCTTAGTCCTTGTTAATTCGGACTTAGGTCCGTCACCTCCAGTATCTTGAGGCCAGGTTGCGATTTTACCTTACTCCATGTGTTCGAAATTTTCAGCGTTCTTCGCAAAAGTATGATAAATATGAAGAGAGCAGAAATTACAAAATGGAAATTTGCAACTCGACTGCTTAACAGTTATTCTTCCGCTTGTTCTGCTGCGGTGCTTCTACCGGAATAATTTCATGCCTCTCTCTTCGTATATTTTTATCTTATTGAATGAATTGGTTTAGATGCAACTTAATTTACTTTGGCGTCATTTGCTTTGTCAATCACGTCTTAATTTAAGACAATAAAGCTCGACTCGAGTTGAGCTGCTTTTAGTAAAACGTAAGTGACCTTTGCTTGTAGGTGTGTACTAAATGATGTATCCGAAAGATATTTAATTATAGTATGCTATATATCAAATCCTACCACTCACATGCCAGTAAAATACACTCAACCACTTAAATTTCAAGTGGGCTTAATTGACATTGGCTTCCATCTCTTAAATCTGTCTGCGCTTACCATTCTGATTTACGTCAGTCTCTTTATCATTTGCGTCATACTTGTAATAATGGTAATAAAGGTTGATAAAACAATAAAAACTCGGAAATACGCTTATCATTTTGGGATATTCCGTCGAAACGTAAAGTGCGCTTAAAACAAATTTAGACAGGTATGCAAAATATTCAACTTTCAAGCCTAAATCTGACCGATTTTCTGGAAAAGATATTTACTTTGGAGAGCAAATGCGACCCAAATTCCGGGATTCCGTTGAAGCAATTTCGATGTCAACACCGTCGATTTTATGCTGCTTTAGTATTTGAATTCAAAATTTATCGAGTTTTTGTTTATAGTTGTTGCGAGTATTAAGTTAAGAGCAGTTTCTTTGTGGGGAATTTCTAATTTTAAAAATACCTATTCCTACGGGCTTTTATTCAAAATAGGGAAGGCAAAATAACGCGGAGGAAAAATCCTTCTATCCGATTTTGAGCCGAATCCATCAAAGTCCAACCTTTATCTCACTCCTCTCTGTTTCTAATTCTAATTAGGTTTGATGGAAAGTTCTGTAAATACATCAACCATGAAACCCGGTTTCCAGTTTGTTCCTTTTTTATACGACTGCTTTATTTTGACTCAATGAAATATCGGGAATTTTATGGAGATATAGAGCTGAATTGTGCAGGGACCCAAAAATATACGGACAAACTTTAAGGAGTGGTGATAGACATCAATATAAACTTTTTTTAAAAATAAACATATGTCCGCAAATGGATCGTTTAAGCAGAAAAAACGCAACACGGTTTTGGTAATTATAATCATTTTTTGTTCATGTTAAACGTAGCTTTATTGATAAATAAACGATCGCTTAGGATAATTGTTCAAAATATTGACTATTTGCTTCAATACAAAGGTTCAATGACTCGCAGACCTTATGGAATATTCCGGGAATAGCTTCTAGATGTGTGCAACTGGCCATTATTCTTGCTAAGAGATCTTTCTCATTACGAATAGGTGTTTCGTAGACTAGAGATTTGAGATAACCCCAAAGGGGAAATCCAGATTGTTTAGATCGGGAGAACACGCGGGCCAGGCAACAGAACCTCTTCCAATTCATTGGTGCAGGTTCTTCAAATGAGAAATTAACGTATTTTTTTGCTTTGCGGGCACATGTTTATTAAAGAAAAAAGTTTTTATTGATGTCCCCCACCACCCCTTAAAGGTTGTCGGTATATTTTTGGGACACCCTGTATAAGAGTTTGTTAGGAATGGGTTTGGTACTATTAATTAGACGCATAAGAGTATAAAAAAGTGAGCTCGTTATAATTACCTAGAGGTATTTGTTTCAAACCTACATGGATTAAGTTTCTGTCAATAGCTATTAATTTAGGTCTGATTAGTGTTGGTATTTGATTCGGTATTTAATTTGAGCATAGACGAGGTTCTGAATGTTGATATGTGATTCTATAATAACGTGCCCTTATTAAGTAAATTGACAAAACTGATAGGTACCCGGATTATATTAATTAATTTTTTTTTTAATTCGATCCCCATGTTAACTCTAAACCTTGTTAACTACCTGCAGACAATTTGAAGGAGACTTGGCCTAGAAATTAGAAAGCAATCGTGGCTCAAGGTGGATACTTGCACAAAGTAATACTTAATATCGGAGGATTATTAGAGCAATATGCGTGATTTGAATGCCATTCGATTGACGCCGAAACAAAAAGATATAAAGGCAATTATCCTCTGGAAATATGAATTTATCCTTTAAGTTTGTTTCGATTCCCCGGAAGACAGAGTTTTCGGCTCTAGTTTATCCAATATTGAGTCATCAAAACAGTGTCCAGAAACCGAAGTTTCTCAACACAATTACAACTCCTAAACCAATCAATTAAGCTTAATATAAAAAGACTATCCCAACAAGTTCATCGTCCGAGATTTTGCCGAAATATTGACCTCTTAATGACCAGTAGTACGTAGGCAAAAGTATTCAATCAATGCCCGTTCTAATATTTAGTTCATTGATCCAGGACTACATGCCAAATAACCACACATGGCTGGAATTTTTCCTTAAAGCTATTTTTCATTCAAAACAATTTATTGCACCTAAATATTCATTCAAGTTTGCTATTTATATAAAAAAGTTGGCCTCGAGCCAAAACTGGAATCGGATTTTATTCGAGTAGATTGCATGCCGATCAAATTGTTTTACGTAAAATGTGGTGCACCAACTCTGGATGTGGAGATGTTTTTCACGTGATAAATGGAAAGTTTTCGGCATGTGTGTACGTGCCTTGTGGCTAACTAAAAGTCAAGGTTAATCAGTTATAAAGTTTGTTAATGGGAACGTCTGTGCGTCAGGAAGTTTGTTTTAATTTACGAGTTCGGTGTTGAGTATTTCTTTCTTCTTGCTGAATCTCTATAGGATCCAGCGTATCGAATCTGATCTAAATACTGAGCATTTCAAGGACAAAAGTTCAAAAATTTGTATCCAGAAAAGAAATATTGTATAACTACAATAAGTATGGTACGGGTTTACCTCCGCGTGATCCACCGAATGTTTTGGAGAAGAACCGACCCTTGCAGCAGTGATTCCGGTGATGCTAGTGCTATTTGAACCACAAATCTTGCAGTTTTTCATCACAAATTATGATAAAAAAATCCTTAAAATCTACAATCATGCATAAAGACCCATTTTCATGATGATAGTTTCTGTGATAGTTGCTCTTACGATAGTTATCGCCACAAATGTCACCATATAGACGACGCAATAATCACTACTGCGACGGCGCCATCTCACTTGACTGGATACTTCAGAGTCCTCTATCGACAGTTAGGAAACTATCGCGACAACTGTCATCAAAAATCAAGCGTGATAGTTCTCTTCTGCCTGATAATTATTTTTCTGAATTGATTAGTTCGGTGTCCTTTACATCACCACCGTGGTTACTATAAGAAAACTTTCGTGAGAGTACTATCTGAACAGTACTAGTGAGATTGCGAGTACTATCGAGAAAATGAGCAGGATTTCACATTTTAAACAAAGTTACAAGTCAAACAAAGTGCAGCTAAAAATAGGGAGGATAGATTAAGTTTTGCCGGCATCAACTGGCTATCCTGGAAATGCAGTTCAATTCTTCCTGCCAAAAACTTTATAAGAATTACACAATGAGTCACTATGGATGAAATCTGAACAATTCAACATTACCTCCTTCAGAAATCTGTAGAGAACGCAAGATAGAGGGGTGCAATTATCTGGAACCGAGATGAAAAAGAAAGCGCTGGGAAAAAATGTAATTGCACATGTAAATTGAAGAATTTCAACAACAATTTATGAACTAATAAAAAATTAAAATTTTGAGAAAGAATAATTAAGAAGAATTTTAAAACACCTCAGCAGACAAAAAAAAAAACTTAAAACCCATTTGGGGAGAGATTATTACATCTGGCTAAAAGAAGATTCCACGAAATGACTCAGGATGATTATTGACATTACACATGGCTGAAGTTTGAAGGAACTATTTTGACTTTTGACAGCACCTTCAGTTTTGTCAGAAACCGGATTCAAGAACCTCTAGTAAGGAGAAAATTATAGTCGAAAAATTAAGAACATGGTGATGTTATCTAATGCAAAGGAAGACATAGGAATTAGAATGGTTAAAGGCTGTTTTTCATTATACAGTATGTCCTCAGATGGGGTTACCAAAAGGAAAAAAATTCTTATTTTTCATTTTACGAAAGCAATGTATTTTTTATGAAAGCTTTTGCTGACTCCAAAACGGTTGAATCAGTTCTTACCGTTTCTATTTTTTTTTTTCGTTACAGAGACATACCGAAAAATAGGTCCATTTAGTTGAAAATTTTTCTAAGTCCCGAAAATTAAGTCCTATTATTATGGAGACCTTAAACAAGAATTAAATTAAATGACAACGTAGTCGAAAGAGCAACGAGTTTACCTGTTAACTGCATCGAAGACTGATGCTGTGCATTCAAGAAGGTGGCGAAGGGATTGAGTGAAATTTTTATTTGCAGTCTCTTCTTTTTTGTTGAAATATTGTAATGAACACTTAATAAATAAAAGTTTTGCCTACGATTGGTATGAAAATGAGAATTAATTTTTGGGACTTTTGTGAAACCTTTCATGAAAAATACATTTTTCTTATAAAATAAAAACTAAGAAACTTTCTCCTCTTGGCAACCCCATCTGAGCACATATTGTATATTCCGTTCCATACACATTACGTACAATTTGATAGTGCACAACTGATAGAACTGGCGACATGTAAACGGAACGGAGAAACGATACAGGTCATTTTCTCTATAGAATAATTTACAGACCGTTTACGGAATGGATATGGAAAGGAATATATAGTGGAAATCAACCTTACGAGGTAGTCTTGGAAATGATTATGCAATTCTGTTACACATATGGGCCGGTCCAATAAATAGAACCCTAACCGGAGGGGACGTGGGGGCCTTAGTGTCTATAAAACAAACCGAAGGACTACAGCTCTACGGCCTCAAGCAAAGAAGAGCTAGAGCTCCTCGCTGAGAATCGCGTCCCAGGTTCGCGATAGAGAAACTCCGGGTCAACCAACCTTTTCATACCATACGTAGCAGGTGTATCCGACCAAATAGGATGATTTGGAGATAAATTTAATATTAGAACAATTTTTAGGGCAGAAACGCACTAAGTGCGAAACACACCAAGGCAAAACCACATAACGAGAACGAACCTATAAAAATGTATATAAAATTTTTTATGGCTGTGAGAAATTTTATATTGGCGGAACATCTGGACGCTCATAAAAGAGAATTAAAGAATACCGAAATTAGTTTAAAAATGGAGAAATACATAAGTCAAATATAGGCCGACACGACTTTGATAATGGTCACATAATTTAATGGAACGATGTTGGGATCATTACCAAGGAACCACTATTAAAGAGTTGTAAAATCAAAGAAAGTGCATGTACTTTACTTAATAAAAATGATGTGTAGCCTCTTATTCAGCAAACATGGATAGCACTTGGTTAGCTATGCTTGAATATGAAGACAACCTCGGACTCATAGAAAGAGACTAAAAACTGTTAAATACCACATAAGGCAATCACCATCACAGAAAGGGAAATTAAAAAAAAGATAGGTGAAGACAGTGTCAGATTTGCGACTGAAACGTTGAAAACAGTGTTCGTTGTGAGCTCTTAATAAAAAGTAAATATTATTCCAAAGTTAGTTTTAACTGAGAATAGTGTGCATTTCCACCACTCCAACAACCCCTACTGTTGTATGAGGTGTTATTCTCAAATAATAAAAGAAAGATTGAATAATCCGCTTTAAACTACAATCTTGACAAAATAATGACGAAGAGATAGGACAACAATTACAAACAACGAACCTTAGTTCATCCGAACTCCTCCAAACAAAAAACATCGATCTATCAACTAATTGTAAAAATAGACACAGATGAGGTGAGAAAAGGCTGAAAACTAAAGAATAACTAAAGAATAATGCACGAAAGGGGCCTCAGAGGAGAAAGAAAGTTATTCGAAGATGACGAATCGACTCTTAACATTCTTCCTTCTTCTAATGAAGTAATTCGAAGAATACCAACCCATTGCAGGTAGAGGAGAGGAGAATATAATCGATTTGAAATAGGTCTAGTGCTGGTGTTGCTGGCAGCGAACTGCCACAAAGAGCTCATGATATTAAGAAATTTTAGAAGATAAACGTTTAAGACTACTACGATTTATTTATAAAAATAGACTAAATCTCAGTTTGAAAGAGTCAAAATTACTGGAGAACACACGTGCCTTTTGAGTGAAAAAATGCGGTAATTTTGTGAAATTATTATTATTTTTTCAATCAACTCAAATTGATTTAATGGTTAAATTGTTCAGGGGATTTCATACTTCTTTCCCCTGGACACTGATGCAAATTTAGTGGACTGCTTCCGCTGCTGGTTCTGGTCGAAGGACCACTCTCGATTTTTGTCAGACGAGAGAAACTGAATTGAAACTCGTTTCAGTTTCACTCCTTTGAGTATGTATTTTACAAATATGTTTAATCTAAGTTCTTTTCTCCGAGAGTACCTCGTCGCTGATGATTTCAAGAGTAAAAGCTGACATGACAATCGAGTGGAAACCTCAATTCCCCACTCCTAATCTCTCTTCTGCTATCTTAGTGACCATAGAGCTAGAACTCGTGAGTTTGGAGGATCTCCGCAGTCTGAGAATTAGCCTTTTGTCGGCCTCTAGTTTTTTACCTTTTGAAACCACCAGATGTTGCCTCCAAACTCTGGTCCTTCGAGTCCAGCATCGCACGGATGTATGACTTCTTGGGAAATTTCAGCTATGTGGTTTTTATTTTACCAGCGGTAAACCGTACAGCCAACAACTGTTACATACCACTTAGTGATGGTACCTCGGGTTTAGGATAAACCTTTCGGCATATTTTATTGTCAACCTTCGGAATTCCCATAAAGTCTGTACTGTGTTCGGGCAGTTAAATGAAGATTTAACAAGACAAAATGCGAGTATTCCTTCCCTTGCTTCTGCTGATTTAGCGGTTAAGCCGTTCGATAACTGTTACCGTTTTTGAGATATTGATTCTAAAACAACGCATTCTGCTCGAATATTTTTAAGTCGCCAGATTATTTACGGCACTTTAACCTGACATTGGTACCAAACAATTATTATTGAATACGTCCTAATAAACACACACAGAAAATCGCAAAAAAAGACTAAATCCGGTTGTTTGGACCCACATTATAGCTTATTACACACGGGTTGCCATGGTGTAATTAGACAATTACATGTAATAATATTTACATGACAGTAAAAAGTTAACATACCCATCAAATCCGATAATGCGGTTTACCAACGTAAAGGAAAATTTGGTGAGCTTCATGAGATGTAAATAAATTCTGGCTTAATTGTATAATAATTACGTTAATTGTTTACCTTTTACTATAAAAGTGTGTAATGTGTAGTTTCACTAATTATAAATGTAACATTAATTCGGTACTAATTGTTTGATCTTACAGTGAAACTCTGCTTTTTCCAAGAATATCCCACCGTTAAACAAATCTTCAAAATAATAGATCATAGCAGACAAGGGAGTTACGATTAGATAAAAAAGTTATATTGATAATAGGATCAGTAAGTTAATTACTGTTTACACTAATTGTACTCACTAAAAATAGGCTGATTAATGTTTTCTTGGAAAAAGCATTTTTTTCCTTTCAACGGCCAATCGACACTTTTCCCTCTCAAGTGGATCGAATTTAGACCAACACTCCTCTGGATGAATGTATATTTTCCAAGTCATAAACTATATTAAAATATCAAGTTTATGACCCATCAGGTATACAGTTACTCATCTCTGTGGAACTTGGACTAAAAATAACCCAACCTTGGGGTACAGAACTTTGCATATTTTGGTGTTAAATTTAGGCTTTCTTTGTTGAAAATCCTAATTTTCATTCGCAAGTATAAGGATGCAAGATGAAAGAAGTATTTTGAGGGATAGAGGCATCTATCACGATTAGCACTGTACTAAACGACTTTAAAACTCATTGAAAAACTCTTTAAAATGAATCAATTTTTACAAGAATGAAAATTTTTGTGATTAGAGTAGAGAATAAGCTAATTGATGAATGACCGTGGTTACGGCTTAGTTAAATCAAGGTTGTTGAAGGCTGATGACCAGCTTTAATAACTTCAACCGAAAGTGTGTTTAATTCGTTGCGAATTTAATAACGAAATGCCAGTGAAGTTCAAAAATAGGAATAAGTAAAGTATGATTGATCACCTTTGAGATTTTCGGTGCGGCTAGATGTAGCTTGAAATAACAAAAAGATTCTGTTAGATATCCGTAAGAAATTTCAGAGTTTAAATAGATTATACATTAGTGGGTATATCAGAATTGTTCTGCCAACTGTTTACTGTAGGTTCCTGTGATCGAAATAAGAAATAAAGTTTATATAAACAAATGTCTAATTGCACTTTAGTTTAGAGATACAGGCGCGCACTTACCTCCGCCACTGGCTGATATACAAAAGATAGGAGTTTTTGATTTTGTACCCGTCGATATACTGAACTTGCACCCAAACTTTGTTTGAAATATCTCAAGAGCTTATAAAATGAAAAAAATTAAAACCTTCTTTTTTAGTTGAGTTGTGAAAATTCACTTAATCAAAAAAATATTTTTTATTACTAAACAATTTGAAATACAACAAACTAAGGAGAGGCAAACAATTTGCTGAACACATTGGCGCATATGATGAACTAATTTAAACGAAATGTTATATTGAGCTTTACAACTTTTTATAACTAAAAAGAACACATGACACCCATATCTCCGCTACTGGTGAATGGTTAATATTGATAATTTTTTTAATTATATCAACCGATATGCTAAGCTCATGTTAAAAATTTGGTTAAAAAATCATAACCGTTTAGAAATTAAAAAATGAAAACTTTTTTTTAAACTTCAACACCCTGTATCTTGAAACTAAAGGATAGTTAGACAGTTGTTTATACAAATTTTATTTCTTATTTCAGTCGCAGGTACCTACAGTAAGCAGCTGGTAGAACAATTCTGATACACCCTGTATAATAAACAAAAAATTGAGATTTTTGTGGAGAATAATCGACTTGAAAAAATTTGGAAACTACTTACGTTTAGTAATATAATTCCTCTGAAACTTCATTTATGATTGCACTTAAAAATGTATCCCAATATTGGCGGCTTTAGGGACGTTAGTTTAGCCCTTTTGAATAGAAAAAGGGTCATTACCATATCGACTTCGGAGTCATTTTGATTTTTTCCTGTTTAAGAAATTCTGGAATCATATTTTGGCCATTTAGATTCATGTGTTTCATGGTTTCAAGTTTCGATGGACGAAATCCAAAAAAATGTTATTACAAATAGTTGGTTGTAGCATTAAAGCAAGATGACAGGTTATTTCAGGTTTCATGAATCCATGAATAGACCTAGGTTACTCAAAAAACGTAGGTTCAATCCAGGATAGATAATTAAAGCTGTTTTTTTGGTTTTTTTACCTCCGCTTTCACGAATTTCACAGTTGGAAGACAGTGGCATACCACTGTTCAAAAAGCCTGAAGCGAATTTTCTAAAAATGAGACTAAATATTTTTTTTTAATTTCTGGTCTTTTCTTCATACCGCTTTGTTATGACTGCGGTTCTTCCATATCGTCTTCAACCTGCCATATTGCATGGAAAACTCTGTTACCTTTCACGATTTAAAGAAAACATCAACAAAGACAGCGTATTTTCCAACAGCTAGAATCTGCGATGTTATTTTCTTATTTTCCTTTATTACGTCCCTGTGTTTTTATATTATCTTAATTTACAGACTTTATAGAACACTAAAAAATTTTAACTTTTACAGCTTTTCTGTCGAATACTTCGGCGTACGTGCGTTATGATTATTATACTACAAAGTTGAACAAAAAAATTGAAGGTACTTCAAAAACTGGAAGAAATGCGTGCAAAATACTACAAATTAGAGAGAAAAAATTCCAGCCTGTTAAATTTACGGTGTAATCCAGACAAAAAGTTTAGGATTTTTGGGATTTCTAGAAAATAAGCGGCAAGGTCACTTTATGTTTTCAGAACATGATGTGAAATTGAAACAAAGAGAGATAAAAATCAGGCTACCTGAAAATTTAAAGCAAAAGTGCAGGTTAGGTACAGGAGAATCGATTTCCATTCAAAGCTAAGGGAAAAGGAGTACTACTGCAAAAATGAGAGAAAAATATCCAGTTTTGTCATGTGTTTACTTCAAAACATGATAAACTATTGTCAAACACAAAAAAATGAATCAAATCTAAATTTAACAGGTAAATTAACTTCAAAAAAGTGGTTTAATTGCGAACAAGCAATTATGAATTTCAAATTGCCTAGTAGGACGTAGTTATTAAATAATAAATATATTTCCCTGATCTATTAGCCTCCTAACAAATTATATGTAATATTAATTAAAACAGTTTAATGTTCAAAATATGTTCGACAATTAACTTTTTGCAAAACGTGTGCCATTAATTGATGAATTAGACTAAAATATATGTGTTTGCGTTTTGCATTCGCTTACAAGTGCGTGAGCATTCCTCTTCCTGTTTTTTTGCCAACGAAAATTAGCGAACATAAAAAGACTAAAAACCAAACTTTTCAATTAAAGGAATTATAGTCTGTATTAAATACACATTACTCACTACAAAAACAATTTGTTTCTTGGCAGACAAAAAATTCCCCAGTCTAATTGTGCGGACGTACATGTACGTCGGCAAATTTAATTACATCTTTGAATGAAAAGCACCATTAGTTTGGGCAAAATATTTTAATGTGAATCATGAGATAAATTCAAATAATTTCATAGTATAAGCAGCGTAATTCCTGATTATGCTCGTCGTTTAGGTAGTTATCTACGTAGATATTCGTAAACTTGTTATAGTTTAGAGAGGTGCTTGCTGTGATAATACCCAATGGTCATCAAGGAGATAAGATAAAATAACAGCGTAATGGAAGAGGCAATAAACCCGGATTTAATTTTAAATTCAAAATTGATTGTGGAATCGTCATTGAATCGCGATAAATTCTTGAGAAGGTTAATTAATATTTCGCTAAGTAAAATCAGAAAAGGTATGAATTCAAGGTTGGGTGAAGCACTAGAACTTGGTGCAGTCAATCTATAGAAATGCAACGTAATGAGACATTCTTATTTTAATAAATTGATTTTAGTCTAGACATATAAATAAAGCGAGTATTAAATTGCCCATCAGTAATATCTGACAACGAAAAAAAGCGATTGACGCAAAATGCAGGAAAATAGATCGGATTTTTATTTTTATAACATTCTTAAATAGATATGATTTATTTTCGGGGCTTAGATGTGCAATATATAAACCAAATGGCACGAATTGACGCAAGAAAAAGTCGGTAGGTACTTAAATAAATCCCTATTTAAAGCCTGCAAGCATTGGCTCCATATCAACTTCATAGTCAATGGATTATGCACGCAAGTAAGATAAGTTCGAATATTGAAGCTCATTATATTCATGAAATTTGCTTTGTACACGTGTGGCGTGAAACTGTTAAGAGAGTTCGTGAATTTGTGTTTATATAAGGCAGAATATTTATAAATATGTTAATTTCTAGGTTTCGTCTAATAGTACTAACAGTACCCATAGTTGCAGTTGAATAATCCTTAATAAGCACGAAGTAGATATGAAAACCCGGTTCATTATTACTTTATGGGGTTTATCAAATTTTTCCATTAGGAAATGACGAAATGGAAAAAAAATTACTGTACACTTGGACATTCGAAATAAACAGGCAACGAATTTTCAGAATTTGAGGATAAGAATTCAGAATTGGGGTTCACATCAATTTAGCCCAACAAAAATGAACCATTTCTTTTTTGAAGAAGTGACTTCTTTGATATTGTAATGCGTGATTCTTTGCAAAAAATTGTACATTTTTTCTTTTTTTTTTTCATTATTTTTCATATAAATATCTGCAGTATCTGCAAGCTTTCGGGACCGTGGAGTGAATTGGAGTGCTGGGTGGGGTAAAATAAATCACAAACATAGTTGGATAATGAATAAATCATGTAATGAAACTAACCTAATCGCAACCAAACCCACCAAACCCTAAACTAACCCAATTTCCCCCAACTGACCCCAAAACTTGCCAATTACTGGCAGATATCGCATGATATTTAAAAAGAGAAATACAATTTTATAAAATGACGGAATTTCCATACCGACGCAGGATGTGGAGGATATCCCTAGGTATAAATACCCAATTCACCCAACATCAAGAGAAAAATCTAAGACTCACATTTCTCCAATCTCAGACAAAATTTTAAAATACACACAAGGAAAAAAGTTAAACATGATAAAAATCGGTATCCAAATTTAAACAATCATAAAGCTTTTACGAACGATATAATCTTCATGTGTCTTTCACGGGTAACCCCAAGTTCAAGGTATCAAACTCGATCAAATGATTAAACTATCAAATAATTGATGAATGTCGATAGAATATTTCTTACAAGGTGGCCGAAAGATGTGTAAAAATGTAAAAATAAATAAAATTTCTAAGTTATCTGATGGAATTTTATTAATTTCTTGTTTCTATATTTAACTAAGGCTGTCTTTATACCTGTTAACTTGAAATTGATTTTATCTGGGGTTTAAAAAAAAAATGGGCCCGTCTCGGTAAAAACTGTAATATTATCAGCTTGAATATTAATTTAGAAAAATACAGTTTTTACCGAATGCCGAAGAAGCTACATAGTTTTTAATTCGAGATAAAATCGATCCCATGTTTCTAAGAACCGAAGTGATTTTTTTTCATTTTTGTACACATTTATTAAGTTACCTTGCAGGGAATATTCATCGACCTTAATCCCGCTTTTTACGATTATCCGTCGATTATCTTTGAGACTATCGAACGCACATGGGGAATACATCCCTTGCAAAATGGTTACGATGGTTTAAATTTGGATGCTGATTTTCAACATCTGTAACTTCTTTCCTTACGTGTATTTCAGGGCTTTAATTTCACATTATATACAAGGAGAACGAACATATACGATGCCAATAATGCAAGATTGAAGATGGTGCTTTCCATCTTTGATTGAAAATCCAACAATAGCAAATAAATGTCGAAGTAGTATCTAATAAAAGTTATCCAAATTTTTAACTGCCCTACTTTGAAAATTTGAAAGATCTGCATACAATGGAGGACAATGAGAATAACTTTTCAATTTGAACTTTTCTCTTTTCATAGTTTCATGGTACCACTTTGATCTTGTGGAGGATTCTTTTGAAAATTGAATGAAAGGCAGCGTTGTATCGGATTTCTGAGAAGAAAATTTTTAAAATACATTGGGGCTGTTAAGAATATTGACTCCCATATCATGTCTGTTCAGGTTACTACTAAATCGAAATTGTAAAAAATGTAAACAAATTATAAAAAAATATGTAAAAAATTATCAATGAGATTGAGAGAAACTCAGAAATTCATTCATTTTGTTTATTTGTATTCTCAATAAATGTGTATAAAATGATACAAAGCTAAATATTTTCAAAAACTCAGGTTACTATAAAATTGGAAGAAAGAACCAAGTAATGTTATGTTACTAAATAAATGAGGTAATAGACCTATTTAACTACTAAATGAAAATTACAAGAATCAGGTCAATATAGACACCCCGAAATAAAATGAAAGAGAACGGCTTGAATGAGATCGAGAATAACTTTTTTGTTTCATTCATTCGAATTCTAAATCAATACATGTACGTTATCCTATGGAAAAACATGTTTAAAAATGTGCACAAAAATATTCAAAATGGCTTCAAACCCAGAACTAAACGCTTTTCGCGATTCTGATCTTACTCGTAAATTATTTTTAAAATAACACGAGGATGGTAGTTTTTGAAATATAAAAAAGCTTCTAAAAATTTGGTAAATTTTTTGAAATTTTACGATATTTCTAACTTGAGGATTATCCCAAATTATAGGGTCCCTAACTCGACTTTTGAGGTGGGAACCTCAACTACAATTTTTCTTATCCACTTTGCCTCTATTTCTTCTCTTATCTGTACGCTCGCTCTGTTGCTGTCTTTATCGGTTGTGATTGTGTTCTGTATAAGTTTTGTGTACGTTTTATAAAGGCCTGCTAAACCAACATACTCCAACTGTTGAAGGTTGATTGGCAGGTGCAAATCCAGAATAGCGGGAAACGGGATTTTTTGTATCGATACAAAATTTTAAACACGTAGGTATATCCACACAGACATTACTGATAAATTCAACCTTCCTACCTACATCAGCCTCTCAGGCAGGACCGACTTGAAACTTATTATGCGGAAGATCACACGGGGAATAACTCTTTCGATACAAATATCAACGTTTGTATTGAGTTTCGAAACCTATTTCTATATTCCCTCGAACCGTGACAAACTGAGTAAATTAAAGGCTTTTGTGGAAGATCTACGGAGCGGCATATGAGATTTTCAGAATAGCGCCAAAAAAATTGAGTTTCGAAATCTATTTCTATATTCCCTCGAACCGTGACAAACTGGGTAAATTAAAGGCTTCTGTGGAAGACCTACGGAGCGGCACATGAGATTTTCAAAGTAGCACCGAAAAACTCTCGAATCTTTTTTCGGCACGTTGAAATGTCGAAGAACTTTCTTACCTTAAGGATGGCACCCTGTTTTCAGGACCCAAAACCCCGTTTTCGATCGAGCGCATCGTGCCGTTTCTGGAAGAGTTAACCTTCGGGCAACCTTAACCTTTATCTTGCGCACACTTCGCGATTCCACCGCAGCTGAAAATAACCGAGAGAACTAACCTGACCGAATACTATAACATGAATACTATAACTATGTTATAGTACGCCGGTTTGAATACGATTGGCGTTGGTTCGGGCGGCTGGCTGCATGTTAGTCGGCGGTCGGGTCGGTCCCTCGCCACCCACTCTCAATAAGTAAAAATTTAAGAATACATTGACGTCACACGAGAATCGGTAGAGCACGGTGATTAGGGGAGGGGGGGGGGACATTATTGAGGGGTAATCGATGAATTGGTGTGTTTCCTCATTGTTAGAGAATGAGTTTTTTTCGGTGTTCCTTCATGCCTCGCGGCTCCAGGTCGCTTAATTTTGCATTAGGTTCTGATGCCCTAGTTTTCGGCTAATTGAACTTGATGGTTTTTTTTTTCCCACGGAGACCGTTAGTTACGTCTGTTATGGGTAATAAAGTTAATTCTGGTAACTTTCAAGCTCGCATGTATGTAAAACGTCGTAGAGAATTTACGAGGCAGTGATACCTTCAAAGCTTGATTCATTTGTAGGTCCCAAGCCTAAAACCATCAACGCCAACGCCGTCACTTCGATTGTTCTGTGCATTTGAAAGAGTTATATTTATTGCTGGTTGGGATGGTTTTTCCAAAGGAAATTATGTGCTTTGAGGGAATTATGTGCGTAACGGGTTCCGAGCCGGAGCCTTCCTGGACGGGTCCGCATTAAAATTTAAAGACATTTTCAAAATATAGATTGAGGAACAATACATTTGTCGTTTGTTTACATCGTACCGCGAAATTAACGCATATTTTTCATTTTTACACATTTTCATTTTTGTAATTTTACGAATAAAGATTTTACGTTTACTAAGTATGACAATAATTTTCAATAAATTTTACTTAACGAAATCAACACGGGGCATAGTTAAATGAACACACGGTCTACCAAAAAATTAAATAATGTTTGCTCCTTAATTTGTAGAAAGAAAGGAAATAACGTGAATTGCCCCCTCTTGCTCTGATTACTGCTTCACACCTCCTCCATATCCTTGAAATTAAGTTTCTAATATTAATTTGATTAATTTGATGCCATATTTTCCTAATCCTTATTGATAGCTCATTTAAATCTCTAAGAGAAACCTGCCAGGCTCTAACCTGTTGACCTATGTTGTTGTGTAAATATTCGATGGGGTTCAGATCAGGGTTTCTTGCTGGCCAAGGCACCGTACGAATTTTCACATCTTAGACGTAATTTTTCATTACTCGTATCATGTGTGGACGCACATTATCGTGCATTAATAAAAATCCCTCATCGATAAATGAGGCATATAGTACTACACGGGGTTCCAAAATGTTTGTTATGCATCGCTGGGCTGTCAAACTACCATTCGGAAGCATAAGTAACTTCGTGAGACTTTCTAAACTACTGCCTCACCATACCATAACAGATCCACGTCCATAGCCCACAGTTCTAAGAATGTTGCACTGGGCGTATTGCTCTCCAGGACATCGAAACACTCTTGTACCACGATCTTTACTAAAAAGACAAAATCGAGACTCATTCGCTTGGGCAAATTGAAGATGCGGCCTTGAATGTTTTACGATCAGTAGGGAACCGCTTGCAGCCCTATAGGAAGTAACATTTCTTTCTACCAAACTTCTTTTCACTGTATCTCGACTGTTATGAAAGTCATGTCGACAACAAAAACTGCTGCTGTGGAATTCTTGTAATGAATCGACATCGTAAAGTTTTTAGTCACAAAAGGCGTTTTTGGTTATTCTTTGTCGACCTTTGTCGTCCTTGTCCAGGTGTTTGACTACTACCAGTTTCCCGAAAGCGCACGACACGTAGATTGTGCCACTTCAAAACATAATGCGATTTAAACTTTTGGCAAACCTACTTCTGCAAGTACCACAGCAGCTGCAATTTCTTCCAGTGAAAAATTTCTCCTTTCATGGATATTTTGGGCCATTTTCTTTGGAAACAAAATTTTAAATTCATAAAACGCACTGAAGTATACAATCTTCAAGCGAAAATTGCTGAAATGGTAATTTTTAATATTTTGTAAACAACTGTTGTTATCTTATAAATAAACCCGTAAAAAATGATGAAAAAAATTTAAGAATAATTCATAAAGAAATAATTTCAAGTGACTAGCTCGCATTAAAAATATTTTGGAAAGTAGATTTTTCAATTTTAAAAATTATACGTTAATTTTACAGTACAATGTATTTTATTTGCATTCTTCCAAATCTCTCTTCAATACCGAATTTTGTAGATAAGTTTCCTCTGATACCTCAACAGAAACTGATTAAATCAAAAACACTGTAATAAAAGTTGCATAACGACAGAGACAGGATATTTTAAATAATTTATCAATTGTCAAGCCCTAGGCCCTATGATCAAATTGTCGTGGCAGCTGGTTCAACGCGGTAGAAAGATCTTCGGTGACGTATTTCGTTAGTATGTACCGTATTCTTAATAAACCCCTATAAATAAAAATCTATAAGTGTCAGATCGGGTTACTGAGGAGGCGATAGAATAGGATCACAACGACCAATCCATTCATTTCTAAAGGCACTATTCAAATGGTGGCAAACTAAACGATTAAAGTCAGAGAGTGCGCCATCTAGTAAAAACCACATTTGTCGACGAACGTCTAAAGGAATTGTTTCTAAGAGTTCTTGGAAATGATTTTGTAAAAAAGTTTATTGAAAATATATGCTGGAAATAGTTACGTTGAACAATATGTGCATGGTTTCCTCGAAACCGTTTACAAAATTCCAAACGTAAGAGATGATCTTCAGGCTGTAAAGCTCGCACTTTTTATCCATGGAAAGGGCATAATTGGTGCTTACGAGGTGTTATCCAGACAATTTAATTGGAAACATTTATTTGGCGGGATATTTTTCGAGAACTTTGAAATTATTATTCAAATTGAATTTTTAAGTTTCCAGAGCTTCAACGGAAGTAATTACACGAAGTGGGGGAGGTTTGACCATTTTCCAAATTTTAAGCTCCGATATTTTGGGCATCTAGAGAATAATTGCATTGATAATGCAATTAGGCTAATCGTTTCGATGAGTCTGGGCGGGGTTTTTTGGATCTGGAAACGACTTCAAAAAAGACTAACTTAATTTATCTTTCTTTTGCTTCACTTAATGATATAACGTAGTGAATCAACATTTAGCTCTGTATACTCTATTTCAACTGCTAGGCAACTACTTGAAATTTGTACCAAAATTACCTTAGCTCTCATCGAGCGTTGAGAATGTTACCATGCCACTTAGCAAAAACGCCGTTGCACAACTGTTGATTACCCTGAATGTGGCTAATACGAATCTTCTTCAACTACTCACCGTGGTATTACAAATGGAGAACTACTTCTTCCAATTCCGTGAAACTGTCCTCCAACTTGCATAGCTTCAAAACACTGTATTAGCTCTTTCACTGAACAGTCCATGCATTCACTATAGACGTCAGTCCTCCTCACCATATTCTGCGGATGATATTTTATCACCAACAAAAGACCCCAAAAATCAAAGTTTTTTTTTAACGTTTAGGTGGAAGTTTTACATCAAAATTTAGAACTGCGTCCCAGATTTTAGTGAACATAGTATTTTTAAGCTCTTTATGAGATATTTACGATTTGCTCTTAATGGGTGTGTATTTAGAGGTATAAGTAAGTGAAACGGCTGGCAATGAGGGTTTTGTTTTATATTCCTGTAGGTTTTGCATCATCAATGATCAAAGTCCGACGTACAGCAATTGGGCAAAATGTAAACAAATACTGAAATAGGTTTAATTAGATTATCCTTTTATATTGCTAGGATTTGAAATTTTATCTGAAATTGCTTAGTGTTTATCGCTCGAGTGCTCTTTTATAGCATAACCAGTGACGGATTTGAAGAGATTTTACGTAAATCGTCCGGTGCCTTTATTCGGGATGCTAAAAATATTTTATTTACTGTGTAAACACTCCTTAAGTTAGTTGACGTACGAATATATAAGAGTGGATTAGATGATATGGTTTTTTCGGTATTTGAACTGGGTTCAATTCATTTATCTCCACTCAGACTAACCGCAACTAAGTGTGTTTACATTTGAATTATGATTGTGAAAGTAGGAATTTTGAAAGGTACTTTAATACCTACATATCCTGTTCCAGGGATAATTAAATAATAACGTTCAATGACGCAAATGAAATCGGATTAGAGGGATTCGATAAACTTTTGTCTCGAAATTTATACCAAAGATTAATTTTATATCTTCTATACACCTACAGTGCGTCAATTTCAAAACTCTAGATTGCTTATAATCCTGAAGATTGGATTTTTTCTTACAGCATTCAAAAATCGTTTCGGTAGTATTGAGGGGGGCCAGTTTAATAGCGGTTGCAAGTTTCTACGTGTACCCCTCAGGGGGACACCTATCTCAACTCTAAATTATTAAATTGCAACACCTATCGTGTGATGCCTCATTTTAAAGGTCTTTGCAAACAGCGTATAAAAAACTAGTTTTAATAAAAAAAACTTCGATTTTTGGGAAGTTGCAGCATTTTTAATACAGAAATATCATATTTCAAAAATACTCACAAAAACTGTTCAGATTGTTTCGCCAAAACAAGTTTTTCGCATTTTTTCTTTTATCTTTTATGGTCACGTATTTTTTACTACAACTTAAATTATTTATTGCTAGTTTGAATATATCTATTGACGAGTATTATTCTAATACAAGCGTTGTGTTGAAACCAATTTGCAATAATGGTATATCGACCAAACGGTAAATTGATAAAGACCTGTAATTAGGCGAAAATTTTCTACACTTTCAATTAGATCAACATTACCCAGGAAGAGTAATTTGACGCACGGGAGCAATAGGGTGGCCGCCGCGATCACCGGATTGATACCGCTTGATTTTTTGGACACCACATCAAATCAGTAGTTTACAAAACCAACTCAGCCAATTTGCAAGACTTATAGCATCGAATTACCGAAGCAGGTTAATCCATTACCCCTGAAACATTTCAAAAACTAAGAGATGTTAAAATTAAAAATATAGATTTTAATCACACGTATCTACTGGAAGTAGTTTTATTTTTATAGCTACACTAGAGCTACTTATCTACTCGGTAGCTTTAGAGTTGCTGTAACCTGAGTTTATTTCTAATTTTTAAGCTATCTATTTTCTCTTGCTTCATAAAAACCATTATCTGGTCTGAACTTTAACTACTTTTAACATGTTCTTTCCTTAACTTTTCCGAACTAACCTTAACAGCCAATTTTACTAATTATTACTTTTACTAATTGCTAATTTTACGATGTTGCATTAGCATTTTTTATTTCTAATTTTCTCTGGTACAACATCTATGTTCAGCCAATTTTACACTCCAGTTTATTGTGGATCTCATTCTCTTCCAGTTTTGTGCGGTTGTTCAACATCAGTTTCTCTCTCAATTAAAGTCTTGGACAGACCTCAGAGTCTTTCTAATTGTAGGCGCTTATGCTCTTGATTACCTTTTAAGAAAATTTCTTTTTCGGCTAACCTCAGTTCCTTATTATTAATTTGAAGGTCTGTTTTTTCATTTAATTTTAGCTTGTCTAGTTTTAACTCCTTGTACGACCATTCTTGTCTTCATTGTTTTAAGCTCATGATGAGGTATCCATGTTTCTTCTAGTAGTGTGCCCTAAAACCCGCAACTTCGGTTTACTCCTAATTTTCCACAGGACGTTGACCTCACAGCCTTCTCATTTACGTTTCTTAATCAACTCTTATATTCGTCTTTCTTCACTGATTTCCACTTTTTATTACAGTTACCAGATTCAGCAGCAAAAAATAAATAAATAATTCGGCAAAAGTTTTAAAAAAATCAAGTTTTATATTTTCATTTGGACTTTTTCACGAAAGCGAGAGTACAGAGTGGCCCAAATAATTTAGGCATCTTCTCATTTTTCACAGCTATTGATTTTTGATGGCGGCTGTTCATTTCTAGCAGACAGAAAATAAGCAGGGTATTTATATAGAATGTACTTTTCAAATTATACTGTTAGGGATGATGATCGCGATGAATTGCAAATTTCATAGAAAAAATATTCAAAGAAGATCGTGGGTATTTATGTGAAAATACATTCGCTTTAGCCCACCTGGTAGTTCTAGAGCTAGGCTTATAAAGCTCATAAGGCATAACATCATGCATAACACAGAAAGTTGACTTTACGACTATGTACAGAATATATACATGACGCATAGAAAGTTAATAGCTTTTGAGCTTTGTATGCAATTTTTATGCACATATTACTTATGCATCTTGTGCTGCATAAACTCCACATAGTTCTTATTAAATTTATGTTACTGTTTTCCCACAAATTTTGACCCAGTATAGTTTTCATTCAATTTAAAGTCCATAAATTATCAGATGCTGTGTTTCCTTTTAGATTTAAATCCTTGACTCAAGTCAGGGTCCCCATAATTTTATGTCTTTTAGCAATTCTCTTAGCAAAATTCATACAGCTTGACGCCCTACTCATCGGTGCAGGAAAGATGAAGTGACTGAGTAGTTCATTTTAATTTATATTCCGAAAGTTCCACGTGCACGATGAACTTTAGTGGCCCAAATTATCGGAGATAAACGTGTACAAAGTCTAGGACATAAGTATTGACCATGACGTCATTTTGGTGGAAAAACATGCATGGTATTATTTTTAACAATAAAGGTATTTTGCTGGTATTTCTGGTATTAATTAGAATTTCGGAGCGAGTTCATATAATATTCATTGCGGGCGTTGAGTTATTTACGGCATAAATGTGGTTAAGCCTAGTGGTGTATGGGCGGCGGTCTTAGGCATAGCTCATGGGTGTTATTTATTTAGGTGAAATATGATTTTAATGACTAAAAAATCAGTTCGATCTTATTTATTTGATTTAAAAGGGAATAATTTTTAAAGATTATAAAAGATTTCCTGTGTTGCAATCCGTTGATTAAATAACTACAACAGCTCAGTAGTAACTAAAGCAAATGCCTGGACTAATGCTTAATATTTGCCTTGCTATTCAGTTGCAATTTTGATGTTGCAACCAAATTATGGGCATTACGTGGGCACAATAAAACAAATTGAAACGAATCGATTTTTACATATAGACGACAAGATTTACCCCTCCAGAAATTAAGTTTTTTCCAATTCGCAAAAGCCGCAAAAGTTCAAAAATTGTTATCAAATTTGATAATCAAATTTAACAATTATTTGATCAATACCAAACCGGTCTGATTACTGCAGGTATAAAAATCAATCAAAGACAAAGACATTTTTGGGCCTTCCAATGTCTCATCGAGCTAATATTTTTTGGAGGAAGAAACGAAAAAGTGACGTCATGATGAATAATTATTCCCACGGGTATAACACCTAGTTCAGCTATTTTTGAGAAAATTAAGTCCGTAAATAAATTAAATTCTTTAGTGGATGAGTGATTTGCAACCTTATGATGACTCAAATTGTCCTAAATCTATTACACACGTGCATTGGCTCACCTATGTCTCGATAATGTGGGTATAAATTTAGACGGTGATGACGATTTACCAATAGACATTTTGGAAACTAAAAACAAATTCAACATTGTTGTCCACATGAGCTTCCTCATCAAGAAAAAATAATCGTTTCGAAGTATTTACTAAAAATTCAAAAGTTGAATTATTCGGTATATGTACTTCCTTTTTGGCCAGTTTTAACTGATTTTCATGAGCTTCAAACACAGCTTTGTATCTAATCTAATTTTATGAATTTTGGCAGACCCCATTCTATGAACTAAGTGTAAATCCAAAAAACACAACAAGACCTTTATTATTTCAACAAGGACATATACAGATTTAAAAAAAATGCGTAATTATGTACACGAAAAAAAATGCAAAGAAATGCGCAAGAAAGAAGCATTAAAAGTGTAACAAATAAACAAAAATTAAATTTAATCTTCGCCCTCGTCAGATTGTTCCCCAGGCACATCTTCTGCGATAGCCTTGTCGTCTTCGTCATCTCCATTGAAATCCGCTGATGGTGGGGGGCCCAAGTCTGATTCCATCGCTTTAGCTTCGGCTTCAAGAGCATCAAGTTCGGCTTGAGCTCTTTCGAGTTCAGCCAATTCTTCTTCTTGTCGACGGAGTTCTTCTAGCTCGGCCTGCTTAGCTAGTTCCGCAGGATCTTCTTCAGGTTCAGGTTCCGGATCAACTTCAGCTTCTGGTTCTTCCTCACGGGCTGGAGGAGGTCCCAGGTCAGATTCCATAGCTTTAGCATCAGCTTCCAATTCATCAAGCTCAGCTTGTGCCCTCTCGAGTTCTTCCAATTCAGCTTGCTCTCTATCTAACTCTTCTTGCTCAGCAGCAAGCCTAGCAGTTTCTTCTTGTTCTTTCGCAAGTTTGGCTTCTTCGGCTTCCTGCTTTGCAGCTTCTTCAGCTTCAGCAAGTTCCCGTTCTTGCTTTTCCAGCTCAGCTAATTCGGCTTCTTCACGTCTGAGTTGTTCGAGTTCAGCTTCTTGGCGCCTCTGTTCCTCCTCGTCGGCTTCGCGTTTGGCTTGTTCGGCCAATTCTGCTTCTTGCCTCGCTAATTCGGCAAGCTCCTCAGCTTGTCGTGCGAGCTCTGCTTCGCGTTCCTCCTCGGCTTGACGGGCTATTTCTTCGAGCCTCAGTTGTGCTTGGAGGGCTTCTTCGGCTTTGGCTTCTTCGATTCTACGTTGTTCTTCCAAACGAGCGCGTTCTGCTTCCTCTTCTTGACGTCTCTTTTCCGCTTCAGCCTGCAATTTAATTTTTAACTGTGCTATTTAATATATAATAAGTGCAGAGTGCATTTACCTTCTTCTTGGCTTCTTCCTTTCTTGCAGCTTCTTCTTTTCTCGCAGCTTCAGCTTGCTTTTCCAATTCTGCAGCTCTTTCAGCGGCAGCTTGAGCGGCTAATTCTTCTTGTCTGGCCAAGTCAGCCTTTCTGGCAGCTTCTTTAGACAGGGCTTGTTGGCGGACTTGTTCTTCAGCTAATGCCCTAAGAACGACTTTTATTAGTTATGTTTCAACCATCAACATATTTAGCTTTGAAATTTTGCCACATGTTCGAATTGGACTATAGATCTACCTCTCTTCAGCTAACTTAGCAGCCTCTTCCTTTTCCTTCTTAACTCTAACTGCTTCGTCCACTTCTTTGGAAGCAGATAGTCGCTCGTTCTTCTCTTCTTCGTGGATAAAGGCCAATCTAGCTTCTCGGGCCTCCCTGAGTTTTCGCATTTCCTCCATTTGTTTAGCATCTTCCTCTGTGGTATTTTTCGGGCCGAATTTTCTGGATGGTCGGGCTGGAGACAGAGGAACTACGACTGTAGTAATGATGATGTTAGGTTATGTTTTACTGAATCTGGTTTGTGTTTTTGACTGAGTTAGTTAAAAGTACATACTTCAAGCCAAAACACACAAACAATGCTATAGCGCTAGGAAAAATGGGTTTCAGGAGCTAGTTACTTAATGTTTACAAAAAGTCTAACAAGGACGTTTTGTACTAAAAATAGAGGTGGTCCAAACAAAAATTACTAAGAAAAACCCAGCAGCTAACAAAATGCTCAATTTTCTAATACAATTATAGCTAAATGTCTCCTACGTTGTTGAATTAGATGTTTTCTTCGAATAGTAGCTTTGGTTTTTTTCTTTCTTCTGTGGCTTCTACTGGAAGTTCTTCAGATGGCAGGAACCTAAATAAAAAATCAATTAAACAAGAGGGTTTCCATTGTAAATTGAAGGTTTTGAAGATTTGATGATTTTTAATTAATCTCTCACTGTAAGTAATATTTTTCAATCCACATCTATTGAGCGAAACCAAGTTAATTGTTTCAAATACAGCCAACATAGTCTAAAATCTTCTACAAAAATTATGTTAAATCATATTTTTAATTAATATTTTTAATTTTTGGAAGCTATTTGGTGCAAATCTCAAATACGCGAAATGGGCATGGATGAACATGATTGAACAAGAAAAAATTGGATATCTTCGTCTCAATAATTTATTTCCATTAAAGATTTCCCTAGATATTCAAATTGAAAAGAAAAAATTTATCTGAATGATGGCGACTGCACAGCAAATCGTCATCAGTGATTACCGTCTCCCTACCAACAATCGTAACAATAGTATCCGACTTGCATATCCAAAATTATTTTTCTATTTTCGTATGATTCTTTATCGTATTAGGTTTTTCACCAATTGCATGCATGGGACATATTAGCATGATATAAAGTTGAGTAAAATGTAAATATTTCTCAACTTGATAAGATATTGGAGGACGGAGTAGTAAGTTTTATTTAACACGCTTGGCAAGCCAATTTTGTAGAATATTCCCGCCAGTTCCCGCCGTTTCAACTTAGATTCTTTGAGTACATAAATTTATGTTGCAGCAATTTTTAGATTGGAAATACAAAATTTATATCGGAAAAGAGTTGACGTTTATACGATAACGAGGAACAGATTTAATCATGGAAATCATATTCTGTTGCGTATCAATGAGATAAAAAGCAGGAAAAAACCTAGATCTTGAATAAAAATTAGGGTCTAGAACTCGAAAATAGAATTCCTGGGCAGGGGTGGCCCTGAAACCACGTCTCTGACCAGAAAAAATTGCCAGCTTTATATCATAAATGCGTGTGATGATATCGTGGAGAATATCAAAAAGAAAGATTGAGAAGGCCATATGATGGTGATTTAGATAAAGCGATTTAATATCGCAGAAGGATAAAAAGCAGTCAATGACGAGCCCCGGAGAGATAAAAATCTATAGGAACATGCTGGAAAGAAATTGATCCGGAAGCTTTAAGATTCATGCTTACTGATCATTGAATTTGGATTAATGTAGATGCAGGGCACGAACAAATCTGCAGAAATTTGAATCAACAATTAAAATATTATTATTTAGTTTCCACTGTAGAAATTTCACTGTCGGCTGTCGAATGATAGATTAATGGGAGTCCCTCATATCCAATTCAATACGAAAAACAATGGAGGACCAGTTAATCAATAATTATGTAATAGTTATTTAGCTACTGAATATGGAAAGTGATACACATGATGATTGCAGTGGATCGAGCGACGCGAAATGTAGGGAAGCGCACATGCGATATACAGGGTGTACGTGTACGTGTATCCTTTACGTGGCCAAACATGTGATCTTTCTTTTAGCGATTCAAAGGCGAAAAGATTATATAAACATAGATCTGATAATGCCTCGTTTTCAAGATATAGGGTGTCAAACTTTTCTTAAAAAATCTTTTTTTTTTGTAAAAATCTGAATAATCTTTTAGTCGATTTTGTTGAAATTCAGCAGTGTTATTTATGCTTATTATTATTATTTATGCGCCACCGACTTTTTTAAACTTTCCTATTTTTTCGCTTTAAACATATTATGACCACTCAGATCACCGGATTTAAATCCGTTAGGTTTTGTTCCTTTGGAGGCATGTAAAGTCCTTCGTTTATAGAACTTTAGTCAATATTAAAGAAGAATTAAATCAACGGATACGGGATTCGTGTATTTGGATAATATATTTGCCGGGAATATTTCAATGTGTTCGGCTATCGATGTTAAGATGAGCTAATGCTTTTACTGAAGTTTAAGGACATTTTTAGCAACTATTGTAAGTTTTATGTTATTTATTGTTAAATGTTTTTTGCTAAAAAAGTTGCGTACTATTTGTTTAAGTGTAGTTTTAATAAAGCATTTTTCTTGTTTGAGTTTTCGTAAATTTTCGGCGCTACCCTAGTGCACGCTACTGACAAAAGGAGATAAACAATTTCTAGTTTAAAATATTTCTTTGTACTACGTTAAAAACTGTCACCAAGTTTCAATGTCATATTAGTTTGCGTCTTCTTGTTATTTAGGAGTTTTTTAATATGTAACTTTTTTTTAACAAAATTTTGACACCCTGTATCTTGAAAACCAAGCATTACAAAACCTATGTTTATATAAACTTTTCGTCTTAGAATTACTCAAAGAATCACCCCTGGAAGTTTGACCACATACATAAATAAACCCTGTAGTGGTACTCCAGGTCACTTTGTGCCCTTAAGCTACTTTACGCTATTTCAAAACAAGTTTATAATGATAATGTTACGTATAAAATAATGGCAATTGTTAACTTTAAAGTGTTTTATAGATATAACTCGCATAAAGGAAATAGCTGAAAGTCTTTCTGAAAATAAAATGTTCGGAACCGGTGGTAATTGCCCCGCCCGCAAAGGTCTTATACTGTCTTTAAGAAGAAACTATGATCCAAATAGGAACATTAGGGTCGATAACATCTTTTCTACCGGTTAAAATTTCAATTTTTTGCCTTACTTTACGCGACTGACTACTATCGGCCTCATAATAAATAAATATAATATAATACGAATGTTCCTACCTTAAAGTTTCTTAAGCCCTAGAAAGAAACCGAACGACCTTTCCATCAGTAGATTTAAAACTCGATTCCCGTCGTCCCCAAGTTTTAACAAGGGTTGGTCATGTTCCCACGTACCTCTCAGACGTTTAACTTGTAGCCTTGCAACATTGTGATTGTTCCGGTTAAAAGCCAAACTTGGACCCCCTTTTTGTACCCGAGACTCACACTTAAGGCGGTATGGAGAAGGCACTTTTCTATCCGCAGATCGAGTCCCACTACACTGTGTTTGATTTCTTATGCTCCAGTTGCAACTTTTAATGCATATGAGCTTTTCCAGAAATTATAGCGTTTACGAAAATACTGAAAGGCCAACGACCGTTTATTATAACAATATCGTCTTGCAAATATTGCGACATGGAAAATTCCGTCCGTGGGTCCTTTTTGACAATAATAAAGTGGGAAATTGGATATTCTATGGGAATTCTATGGGTAAATCTGGAAGTGGTAGAAGTTGAGTAGAAATGGATACCATCAATGGTGGTCACTTTGTTAATACTAGGAGAACTGAGATATTGAAATATCTATCATTTAATACCTATGAAGAAATGTATGTCCTAAATAGGTGTAAAAACTGAGAGCACTAATTATTTTCTGAGGAAAAATTGTTGAATATGATGGGTGACTACATAGGAAAATTTTTAATAATAAAAATAAATTAAAAACGTTGAATTTTTATTCAGTGGGAAAACAGGTAATAGTCTCAACACGTATGATCTGAATAGCAGCTGCACCAAAACTGAGACAAGCAATAATTTGCCCTAAAAGAAATATCTGGAAATAAAGGGTCAAATCGGTAATAACAAGAAAGTTACCAAAGTTGGCGCTTTCTTGTTACAAACATTGATACTTTCAATTTAGCTGCCAGTTACAAAAGTTGGTGCTTTTTTATTACAAAAGTTCATAGTTCCAATTTGGCTCAAACTCTACGGTTAAATTTATATTGAAAACGTGGATCTAAAAAATTGAGCAGAAGATATCTATTAAAAAATTGATAAAATCAACGATTTTTCGGGCAAAAATAGCTGAAAATGCCGGGTCAACGTATGTACCCTTTGTTAAAAAAATACCTAGATTTTCTGGCTACTCCATGGGAAATTAGCACTCTATACAAGGTGGCCCAGTTAGAACGAAACAGACGAGTTTGAGCCTAGGAATTTTTTGCCTATAAACACTGAGACACGTCAATTTTATTTTTTTAATTTTGCGATAAAAATTACTTCTAATTGTCTCACACTTTGGCGCTGCGATTACAACCCCTAAAATGTTGATAGGAATGATAGGGCAATTGAAAGGCTTGCTTCTCTGAATTGATTGCAGTTATTTAAAAACAAATTTAAAGAAGGATAAACAATATTCTCCACTAACTCCAAATACGTTTCCCTATCAGACAGTCATCAAGAAGAATTGGTCCAGCCATAGGGTCCCCAAAAATATCTGCTCATATGCTCAACATTTGAAGAGCTTGAGAGTTGACTTCTTGTAAAATTCGTGGATGATTATCTGCTCAATAGTGAGAGTTATGACGATTGACAGAAGAGTTACGAAAGAAGGTACATTCGTTGGAAAAGCAGATATTTCATAATTTCATTCACCCCCCCCCCTCCTACGATCAAAATCTTATTTATTTAATTGCTGAACTGGATCAATTTTGTAAGGGCGAAATTTATGACGCTTTTATATTCGTTGAATAGTTGTTTTTCGGATGTTATTAACATAATTCAATTTCCTCGCGCTCAAAGTTGGGTCTGCGCCAATTTGCCCTAAAATTTAAATTTCAGTAGCCTCATTTCTGATTGGAAATTCACGTTTAGGATTCCGCTTTTTGCTGGACGCTGATCCAGTGTGTCGAAGTTTTGCCACTAGCTCTAAAACGTATTTTCTACCAACATGTCTGTTCCAATGTCGTTCATTCAGCAAATGCGCTGTACGATTGCTACACCCGTCGTTTTTGAAATAAAGAGTGATTATTTCAACTCTTTCCTCTACAGAATACGTCATGGTAAAATAGGTCAATTTTCTAAAGTACTTTATTGAGTTTAAAAGTGACTGGCAAAGTTGAATTTTGGGTCTAACGTTTAACCATTTCTCATTATTATTGCTATTTTTATCATTTTACTAAAAAATAAGGATCGAAACTAGTTCTTATGAGAATTAGTGAAATGCGTTGTTGCAACTTCAAGTCTGAATAATTTTCAAACAGCATGATAAAATAAAAAATATATATATTGCACTGAATTCAGGGAAGCAAGGCGTTTAAGATGAGGTATCATTTGCCCTATCATCCCTATCAACATTTTAGGGGTTGTGACGCAGCGCAAAGGGGTGAAACAGTATGAAAGTGAGTTTTACCGTAAAATTTGTCCCCCTTAAAAATAAAACCGACGTGTCTCAGACTTTTTTTAGCAAAAAAATTCCCCGGGCACAAACTTCTCTGCTTCGTTTTCAATGGGCCACCCCGTATACGAGTCTTATTAACTGGGTAGAGAAGTTCGCAAATTTCAAAAACTCTCGCTGCGCAACATCTTTTTTCTCCTTCTTTTTAGTTCAGAATTCTTAATGTACAACTGCATAACAAACGAGGAGATTACGGAACTTGTCACGCACTCGCTGAAATGGAAATGGAAATGGAACTAACACCTATGTTTTCCTTTGAAATGCTCCATCGGACGTTGGATCCACAATATGAAATCGAATCTCCGGTACAATGTTATGGAATGGTAAATAACTTAACAGAGACATGACGATGATAATATTTTAATTGTCAATTAATATGCAATATACCCGCACGTTGGGGTTAAAGCCTTACTCGGCCATTCCATTATTATCATAGACGTTTATTCCTCGATACATTCCCCATCGCACTATTTGTTAACTTTAGTCGCATAAATTCATATAAACATTCACTTATGTGAAACTAAATATAAGTACATTTGTGACCGCAGGAGTTCGAAACCAGATGATTTTATTGCTATCAATCGATCGTGATTATGACGTCACGAATATTGATCAATGTTAAGTTATGAAGATAACATTTCAATTGCATTTTCGTGACGTGGACGTTTAGATAAGCGACCGCCCTATGTAGTTCATATAAAGACAGCCGCGAGACCACTGAAATATGAATTAAGGTAACATTGAGGGAAATGAGCAGAGAAGAAAAGAAGCAGTTAAAGATTTAATTGGAACGGAGAAATAAGAAAAATGTAATTCCGGAATTTTGATTCTGAAAAATGGCTGATTCCTAACTGAAGAATGTAAAATTTGATGCTTCTTAAATTCATTATCTAACGTTACACCATATCTACTATACGTAAAATCTATAAAGGGTGTTAGGGAAATGACTTTCGTAAATTTAATCAGTGGTTAAAAACATAATTTTGAACAAAAAAGCTCCTTACAACAGGGGTCGAAGACCTAATAGTTTTTTCGAAAAAAAATGTCAAAGTTGGTAACCGAAAAGCTATGATAAGGTTTAAAATTTGAATAAAACGTGGAGAAACGTACTTGACAGATGTTGATTGTTTGACATGAAACAAAAAAATTTTAAATTATTCAACAATAACACTGCTAAAAGCGATTGAAAACTTAATTGACGATTTAACGGTAAAAATAAACGTAAGCGGCAACGCCGCACTAAACGTGACCGAGAAAGAGGAGTTTGTTTTTGTTTTCATTGTTTTTTGTGGCCCTTCATAGGGTCGCTCGCCCACTTTGCGGATGAAGCGATAAGGCACTTGCGTGTGAAAGAATGCGCAGTAAACAGGTAGACCTGGTACCTCAATAGTACGTGAATTATGTAGCCATCTGTGTTATGCTGTGATCATCAGCACTTTATCCCATCTTATCTCGCATATGATTCTGTGCAAAGATGCCTGGCACCATGGACAAGTGGAGTCCATTAGGGACCATCGAGAAGGGATGAGATAGAACCACTCTTTGTTAGAAATTATTATTAATGTGTTGGAAGTTGTTGTGGGGGGGAGGGGAGATTGCTATATATCTATATAGATGCTTAATTTAAGATTAAGTCGTCAATGGTTTTTGTGTTATTTTTGCATTTAAAAGATTCATTGAATTTTTTAAATACAAATAACTTAAAACGGATCGATTTAGACAGCCTAGGCAAGAATACCTTGTCTCTGTAGAATTGAGCGTTCTTTTAAATTGTCGACTTGTTTTAAGCGTAGCTCAATAGAACAAAAGTATGTTTGAAATTACTTAAACAATACTATGAAACTAGCGCCCTCTAGAAGCAAAGTCAAAATAAACTTAAAATTCGTAATTATCATACCAAAAAACATAAAACTGCAAATTTTCAGATTTATACTATCAAAATTTTCTTAATTATTGAGAAATTTTAAAATAAATTTTAAACTTTGAACACGCTGTATATCTCTTAAACCAGCGACATTAGTATAGGCAATGCTGAGCTTAATCACAATATTTTGGTGCGTAATATCTCCAGTTTAGCGTTAGCCCATTCTTTCTGACTAACCCTGCATATGACACATATATGGACTGCGTTAAAGCACATTAATAAGGGTAGTTTGAACTTTAAACAGTGCTGAGACCTTTGGTTTTAGTTAATTACAGTTTTGATGATTTAACTATCTCAGGTAAAGAAATTGTGCTTCTAAATAAATACACATTAATTATGTTGTAACATTGCCCTTATGTTTCCATGAGAAAGTAATTGAAGTAATGTAAGAGGAGAACACATAGGCATAACCTGGGGTACTTTACTCATGGACAATGGTGAACATTTCGAACATTTAATGTAGCAAAAAAAATAATAAATTTGTGTTTTTCAGTCAGATGTGAGTGGTGTAAAATGTGTAACGTAATATGTTATGCTAATTGGAGATAACAATAATAATTTGAAGGCAGATCAAAAAGAGATATTTTTTTGATTTTCCGGGGAAATGGTTGTATTTACGACCTCTCTTATAAGGAACTTTTTTGTTCAAAGTGATGTTCTTAATCACCGGTTAAATTTACGAAAGTTATTTCCCTAACACCCTGTATACATATGTATCGGGGTAACATTAAAGACGTTCTCCATAGTTAACAATTTTGTATTTTTAAGGCAAAAGTAGCAAGGCAAAACTAACGAATTCACTACCACTCGACCACTTCTCTGCCTTTCTATCTCTTAACTGCCCGTTTCT
Source organism: Euwallacea similis (assembly GCF_039881205.1). Taxonomy (NCBI): domain Eukaryota; kingdom Metazoa; phylum Arthropoda; class Insecta; order Coleoptera; family Curculionidae; genus Euwallacea; species Euwallacea similis. The sequence goes on from NC_089630.1 coordinate 3,167,840, forward strand.
CGTTTTTTTGCCTTAACTTTTCACAGTTCTGATGGTGCTTAAGATCCAAGGGAGAAGTACCTGCTAATCCCGGTTTCCCATGGACAAAATCCCACATATGGCCACTTAATTGCGTCGGTAGTAGTGACCTCGTTCGACAGTGCTTTATCTTCAAGATGCCAGCCTGCCCCTTATTTTATCATCAATTCTAATGTTACATTTTTAAATTTAAGGACCAATAAATCTCTAACATATATATATACAGGGTGCAATAAATTCGAGTCTCTGTCTGGGGATCTCGGAAACGCTAAGAAATACAAAGTCAGTTAAATGGAGGGAAAGCTGCGTATTTTGGCGCTCAACAATAATCCTTTTGCGAATTTAAAAAAATCCGAATACTTTCGGAAATATCCGAAAAAAAAACCGAAAATTTAAATTTTCTTTTTTATTAAAAAACTCGAAAATCATTATTCAGAGAAAGTCGATAATAAAACATTATCTTTTTGTCTGGTTTTCTACTGGTGTGATCGGTATTTTTACTCGATGATTGGTTTTTGAGATACCATGGACTACTTTGGATTTTCGTATTGGCGCCATCTTTGATTTTTACAAAATTGGAATTTACATGAAATTTTCTTTCCAGTGATGTATTGGTTTCAGTATTTTAGTGGATTCTATACAAATAAAAGTAAAAAATAAAAAAAGTTTGTTGACTTGACATGTCAACGCAATTCAGGGTTCCCTAGATGGAAATGTATTTTTTACAACAAACAAAACAAAAAAGAATATCATCATGAGTCAATAGATTTTCGAACAAGGAATATGTGATTAAGTGTTGACCCCCTTATTCTGAGACACCCGTTATATCTTCATGTAGGAAACATCCTGTAGTTTCCTATACATACAATACCACATTCAGGAGATATTCCTTGAGTCAAAGTAAGAAAAAAGTTTTTATAAGTATATGTCTCGAATCACTTCATTTATAAAATATAGTTTTGAAATTAAAAAAAAATTTGTTTTTAAATTATTTAAAAAAAATACTTATACCAAAGTAATTTAAAATTTTGATCATTTCATAACAATATTGTGATGTTTTATTTATTTATGATTTATTTATGATAGATGATAGATATATGACTTCGTCCAGAAGACTCAAAAGCGTGCCCACGGGGAAAGTCTCTCAAAATTTTACATTAACACAGTAGCAATTTTTGTAATTTCCATAATTATTTTGAGTAAAGAAACTAAAAATTCACCTTTTTTTCCTTTGATTTTTCTGTGGTATCTCGCTTTCCTTTCGAGATTGAAATAAAATTCCAGACTTTTGAGCATCTGAATAAACTTAACAGAACTCATAAAATTGAAATGAATGGAATTAACATTTTAAAATATACAAAAATGACTTAGAATGGCTACCACTAATTAGGATGTATAAATCCAATTTACTTCCACGTGATTGACGAACTCTCCATAACACCGGGGTTGTTTTATTAACACTTGGTATTTCGTAAATGAAGTGATCTTCGACATATAGAATTTTTTTCATATGTTGGCTTAAAGAGTATCCCTTACATTTGCACCACGTGTTTTAGAAATACCTAATATATTATAATCTTACGGTGATTTCTTGATGTAACAAAAATGTTACCTTGTTGAGTCATGTCTGTGTTGACCCATTTGACCTGTCCCTCAACATGGGATACTATTAATTGTTTATGTAAACTTTAACATCGAATGGCCATTTCGATATAATGTTTGTGCACCTGTGCACGTCCTGGAGTTGTAACACAGATTTTCATTTTCATTTACTGTTTTAAACGAACTCAACTAACATTTGGCTGCTTTTATATTTAATTGTCCGAAACACATAACCACGTATCTGGTAATTGGAGTGTGGACAACAGGCTGTGGGTAAATGAATTTAAACGTAGGTGTGAAATTTATGCTGAGCAAGCTTCGAGTTGATTTGCGAAAAATATGTTACAAAGTTAACGACAACTTATTTGGACTAGCAGCAAGAAGGCAAAGAGCACCAGCCCCCCCATTAAGAGAGTCAGAATGCCCTTTGATCTAAATTGAAAACCTAACTGAATGGACATATAAGTACATAAGTTAGAACCTTCTAATGCCAATCAGTTGTGCAAAATACCCTTTTCCCCATCCTCTAGACCAAAAAGAACCCTTAAACCGCTATGTTCTCAATTATAATTTTTAACTTGAAAAAACTGAATTTTTGGCATTTTTTCAATACCGAATTAGACATTTCGGCTTTTTTGGGCATTTAATGTATTTTTTATATAATTATTTGTGAATAGAATATTTTTTCAATTCTATTTATTTTGTAGTCATATTAAAACCATCTTTAGTAGTAAAAGCAGTAAAAAACCGGAAAACAACAAATAAAATGCAATAAATAGATACTATTGAATTATAAAAAATGCATCAAATGCCCAAAAAAGTTGAAATGCTTAATTCGGTATTGAAAAAATGCCAAAAATTCAGTTTTTTCAAGTTAAAAATTATAATCGAGAAGATGGCGGTTTAAGGGTTCTTTTTAATCTAGAGGATGGGGAAAAGGGTATTTTGCATAACTGATTAGCATTAGAAAGTTCTAACTTATGTACTTATATGTCCATTCAGTTAGATTTTTTAAAAAATGTTTTAAAAATGGTGTTTTTTGCATTTTCCAATATGGGGCATCTTAAAAAGTGACACATTTTAAATACACTTAGATTTTCCATAAAAATGCCCATCATTAGAAGGTAAAACTGGACCTACTGTTCATTCTGAGAAAAAGTTATTCCGTTTTAAAATTTTAAAAATCGTTTTTAGGTTAGAATTAGCAGGAAAAAAACGAAACAAATCTGGAGAATGCGCGAGGGTTTTCTATATATGTGTGAGTTTTTTCATATTTTTTGGAAAACCAGTTTTCAAGCTAAAAATTATAATTGAAACGATGGCGGCTTAAGGGTTTTTTTGATGTAAGGGGTGGGGGTAAGGGTATTTTGCACAACTGATTGCCATTAGAGGGTTATAACTTATGTGCTGATATGCCCATTCAGTTAGGTTTTCAATTTAGATCAAAGGGCATTTTGATTATCTTAATGGGGGGGACTCTTTCGACGATATAATCCTCAATGGACCCTCTGATTAAGTTGAAAATCGATTCTAAGAAAATATCTCTAATGGCAATACTAAATTTTATTTCTTTCCAAGAACAACTTCTGAATCGTAAACAGGAACGTTGCTGTACTCAAGTCTTAGTAAACTTAATAAATATTAACAGTCCAGTTACAAACTGTTCTTGCATTAAATGTTATTGATTATTTTTATTAATCACCTACAATAACAAAACAATAACTTTTGCTTCTACCATAAATATTCGAACCGAAAATTCGTCTTTAAACAATCATATTTATCTCACCAGCTCTAAATCTAACATCGCCTAGATGCTATTTGTTTGGGAAATTACAACCTCTATGTCAATATGTTGGCAATTCCTCTGGAAAGAAAAGAAAAGCCATTCATCTTCGTTATGGCTTTTCGCTAGAGAAAAAATTCCACACTCGATATTGCCTGAGTTCGTTGAGACTTAAATGAATTTATTTGGGAGTTAAATAGATAATCGAACTGTGTCTTCTCGTATTTGAAGCCTTGTAGACATAAACTAATGGCTAAATGAAACAGATACTTTTAACTATGAAACTCTGAAACCAATTAATGGAGGAGGCCAGAAAAGTTGTTGTTAGTAAAAAATGTCTTGCAAATGTTCAATCTGTTTAGAGAAAAAAAATCAGGAAGGAATTTAGTATTAAGTGCAAAATTAACGCTGAATTAACTTTAACAAACACCTGAATATTAGATTTTCTGTCATACATGTTTCATTGAATTATTTTAAAAAAATTAATATTAATGATATTAGTAATAATACTTCATTTGCCTGTTTAACTTTTTGTAAGTAAAAACATGCACAGACATGAGCTAAAGTTAAACCAAAAACAAAGTAACTTAGGAAATAGGATCAAATCCTGGAGATCAACTATGAAATCCTTTGAAACTACACGGAATAGTGAAGGTATACGAACACACTGTGTGGACATAGTGAAAGCAAGATCTTCCTCTTGCCCGCTTGAAACATACAAGAGGCAAAAAAACAAATATAATTTGGAAGATGACTGTAGAATTCTACCGAGTTCACTGCAAAACTTGTGATATGATGGAGTAAGTCTACTACGAGGAAGCAGTAGCATATATTTATCTTGAATCTTCATACACCTATCATAATGCTCAAACCTTCGTCACAAGATATCTTGACAAACACTGTCGAATGCCTCTGAGACGTCACAGAAGACTTCGATCAAAGATATTTTCTCCTCAAAGGTCAGAACTATATCCATTACAAATTTTGTCAAGTTATTCACATTCAATAGCCTTTCTTAAAGTCAAATTACAATCCATTGATGGTATTCATCCGATTAAGAATGCCGAAGAGTTGGGATGGAAAAGCCAGGTCAATGATGTTTGGTATTATAGACGATATTGATATGGGGCTTCTAATGATTTTGTCACCGTGATCACCCTATCTATGCTAATTCTTCACTTGCAATAGTTTCTATTTCCGAGGGAAGATTTTCTGAAGGGAACGCTGATTAATAATCATTGCCAAAAGACAAGCGAATGTCTGGTAGTTATATGGCCAATGCGGAGTTAACACCAAGACATCTTTAGAGTTGCTGTTTTTTAAATTTTTTTATAAATTAAACGACTTCTCCAGCAGATGCGTAGGGCCTCAGATTTCACCTGAGAAGTGAAAAATTCCTTTTTTTGAAATTTCAGTCGAAAAAAATTTGTTAAAAATTGTTTGAGTTATCTGGAAAAATGGTAGTCGAAATCAATTCCACATGAGAAAAATGATTCAGCACATATCCAGTTTCATAAAATAAAATTTTTAATATTTGTGTGCGTGTTTTTCTGCTTTTTAACAAGCCGGAAGAAGAATTATGGCCTTTTCAGTATTTAATCCATCCAAAGGTGAAAGTGGAAGTACAAGACGAGAATATGCTTAATTTCATTTTCTAATTAGTTATTTTAACGTTAATATTTTAATTTAAAAAAATACTTTAAATACATTTAACGTGCAAAAGTAAACTAGTAAACCGCTTTTTTGCGATTGAGTAATTGCTTCATTTTAGTCTCTCTAGTTTGCAGCTACTGCAAAGTCACAAGGGACATAAGGAACGTATATAGAATTCGATAAGAAGAATATCTATTTCGCAGTGACTCATTAATTTAATTATTTTAAGAGCCACAGGATCAAAGGGAAAAAGATGTTTTCTGTTTGAAATATCAGTCATCTGCCTTCTCATTAAATTGGAATAGTTATTTTCCTAAGAAGTGGAGAAAGTGTCACTTTCCTGCATTCAAGTGTCGTTACAGGAATGACGCGACGCAAAATTCGGGCAAGTAGTTATGTGACATAAACTTTCCGCAATAGTTAGAAACAATATTTTTAAAAAGTGTGTGCGATAAAGTGATTTTACTGTACACGTTTACTAACTGAAACTAACACTTTACAGCACGCAAATCAAAGTGACATGTGTTAGTATCAAATTTTTTGTGTAAAGAGCCTGTAAGAAACATTTTATCGCACGTTAATGTTGACTGGAACTTCCATGAGACAATAAATGCGTGCGATGTAACACACGTGTATGTATAACGATTTTATCTAACGATACGAAACATAAGTTAACGATAACATTTAATTCGACTTACAGAAAAATACGTAGTTAACATAGACGCTCTTGAAAGAAAAATGTTGTATTCAGCAGGTGCTTTTATTGCATTTGATTGCTGAGTTCTGATTGCTCTACGTCTTTCGGTCAACTGCAATCGACATAAGGTAAAGTATTAGTTTCCGCATTTGTTAGGTAAATAACTACTTTTTACAAACATATTCTGACCACAGATACTCTGATATCTCAGCTACTTTCAGATAATAAGTCTGGAAATCAATGTTTCTTTTGCAGGAAAATAACACCTGGCTTTTTTCCGCACTTGTGTGGGAAAGTAAACATTCCACATTAAAATGTGAACGAAAATGTGTGCTTTCCCATATTCGAATAGAAAAAATAGAACCAACGAATTTACTGAATATGGAAAGACGTCGAGGTTGAAGATGCCCAAATGCCCATTCGTCAGTCCAAAATCCAATGAGGTCATTCTTTTCAGGCAATTTCTCAATTCAAGTTCGATGATTCCAAACAACTCATATTCGAGTACCGTCAAAACTGACCTACATATGGAAATTCTAGAATTTCCAATATGAGAAGAATATCTACCTTCAATCTCGGAATTCACTGAATGTGGGAGGGAAGGCGAAGTTGAAGACGTCCAAATGCCAATCCGTCAATGTAGCATCCTCAACCTCTTAAGCCCATTTCCATGTCTTCTCACTCTGAAAATCCAAACTTTTCACTTTCTTGTAAATCACTGTCCAGAGGTACAGTCATTCTGCTTCTTGAGAGGAGGAATTGTAGTCTACTTACCTTTCTTTACTCTAAACATCTTTTGGTGATGTTTGAAGGAGTTGTTGTTTGGTGGAGAGGTGAATCAGGTTTTACTTAATCCGAAAAATTTATCATTGAAAATGTTTACTGGCATCCTAAGGTTTGTCTATGTTCATCTAGGTAATCTTCTTAAACTCATGGCCAGACATTCTGTAGATGAAATTGAAGAATTTATTAGATGGAACTAGACGCATCAGTGGGTCATCTAACAAGACAAAAATTTCATGCTTCAATATCTCCTTTTTTGTTATGTCTTGCTGCACCTTTTTATACTGCTCCTCCTTGTCTGTCCTTTCGTTTTCACTTACGACAAACTCTGTCCAAAATTCCTCTCTTCTACGAACTGAGCAAACCTTTCCTTTGCAATGGAAATGAAATTACACTGTCAAAAGGAAAACGTTTCCTTAAATTCCACTCCATTCATTTAGTAAAGGAGGCCTCAAGGATAGGCAGATATGCAAATTAAATTATTCGTTCTTTGATTGAAAAGGTAAACTTTGATGAGATGAAGGACCATTCTGCAGCTGAACAGCAAGAATTTAATATCTCGAAACCTTGAAATTCCGTTCAAAAGCTATAAGTAAACGATAGATTTACTCGTAAAACTTGGGGTTTTACAACAATGGAATTCGGCCATGTCCGACTAAATGCAAGAATCCATAAATCCAGAAATTTATAAAAGGCGCGATCTAAATATTTATTCTGGAATAGACGAGCTTTATTCGCATTCTTAGCATAGTTTCAAAGACGTGCGTTGTTAGCACGCCATTATTGGCCAAAACGTACTGTAATTTTACACTTTTGCATTTTGTTGATTTAATCATTTTCTACGTTATGAAATACCTCGCCAGATTTTTAGTACTTTCGTCATTAGTCAATGCTAGCATTTTTTAGACCCTTTTGCCGGTCTTTGAAATGGAATCTTCTCGAGTCCTATTATTAAAAAAAGTAGGCGTTAACTTTATTAATATTTTTGAAAATTTGCCACGAGGCTGACAAGTTATATTAACAGCACCATTAATACTTATGACCTATTATACTTACATTGCAAATTGGAGTTTTCTTTTTATAGCTGGAGTTACGAAAGCCAATTAGAAGACCACTATTTTTTATGTGGTAATAGTAGACTGTAGCCAACTGCGCATATTCATTTTATTTAACTAGTGGATTTTTGATATTTAATTTAGAGCTGGTGAAAGTGGCGTGGAGTGTACTTATGTATATCTAGGTCTCTAATCGTATGTGAATCAGTAACATGTGAGATTGATTCTATGAAAGTGATCTGTGTTTTAACGATGTAGTGTTGCAATACCATAATTTTTAGTTTTCAGATCTAAAATTGAATTGATGATTTATTCGTAGTAGCAAATTTTCTTACATTTTGTTATACTCAATAATTCCATTTTACGGATTCGTAATATAATGTTTCTTCGAGGTTTTCCTTTTGTTCCTTGTGCACCGTTTAATTAGTAGTAGGTAGAGAATAGAAATGCATTTCACTACTTCCTTTCTATTTCCATCACAGGAAATTTTCGAATTAAAGACTCTTTTTAAATTTATATAATTAAAATTCTGTGTTTTTTTTTACAGTTTTTCCCATATTACTGTGTTCTGTAGTATAAATACCTCTAAGCTAAACTTACTTAAATTTCCTAACTATCGATAGTAATCATCTTACTTCCTATCATTATAGCTTTTAATAAAATATCCAGAAAAACTGCTATGAAATATTAATTCCAATAATGAGAAGATTCAAGTAAATAATTTAATAGGGTTAGAAATATTTCTATTTTTCTTTGATTTTGAAGGATGTTAATGTTAACTACTTGCTGTAGGCGAATATGAGGTAAAACAAGCTACATAAACCGACTATATTTGACTATTTTCAATGTTAACGTACATGTTTATGAAATTTTCTAAAATGCATGCGAAGTGTTTGAATCCAAATTTCAATGTATAGGAGGTAATATTGAATTACTATTTCACCTTTTTTGGATTTTGCAGGTATCCGAAAAAGTAATCTTTAAAATTATTAATGGATTATATTAAGAAAAGATAAAAAATAAAGGACTGATCACTTTTGAGTTTATCTACGATATCAAATATGTTGAGTTAAATTTTTTTTGTATGAAAATGTTAGGTATGTAAACTTAAAAAGACTGGTAATAAATTACTTCATATTAATAATTAAATGCATTTTCGTTTCTTGGTTTCAAAAATTGTGTAGAAATATTTAGTAAGATAATGTTCATATAAATACTTAACAAATAAATTTTCGCACGATATGTTCTTTTAGACTAATTACACGGTACACCCCCTTCAAGAAATTAATTTTGTGGAAAATTGAGTTTGTTAAGATGAAATTAATAAATAATGATTACTTTCCGAAATATGAAAAAAACGGAAAAAATATTTTCAGTTTGATTTTTTCATAAAAGACTCTTTTTATTATCTTGGAGAAAATAATTTAAACTTACCCAAGCAACTTTGTTATTTTAATTTCGAACTTGATTTTTTTAATTCTATTAGAAAATACCCTTTTCCACAGAAAATAATCGATTATTAAGTCCTAAGTAAGTTAATTAAAAAAATGATGTATTCAGTTTTTTTTTTTGGTATTATACAGAATTTGTCTGTAAAACCCTGCAAAGACAGAAAATTGCATTACATTTTTTAAGTGATGGGAATATCTAAAACACTTTGTAGGCATAAAAATGCGTGACATATGTAAGAGCTTTTTTCAGTTAATTATTTTTCTTGTTTTCATTTATATAGAAATCTTACGTAAAAAATCTTTCGCAATACAAATTCTGGATAATTATTTCTTGAATATCTGAACATTTATTGAAATTTAAGAGAAGTTTTCAAATCAAATATCAAATTTTAACTATTTCCATTTCCATTTCAGCTTCTAGAATTATATAAACTACATGCAGAGTTGTAATTTATTTTAGAATATATCAATTATCTTCGGAATAAAGCAATCAAACTAAAATCGCTGGGACACGTGGATTAAATTTAGTGTTCTGCACATTTGAAAACTTTTTCTATTCCTACAGGGCGAGTAAAAAATCATACGATTGTCAGTTTTGATTTTTTAACTGAAACGACGCAATTTTTCTCTTTTTATTGAATGTTGTGTACAATTCTGGGCAAATTTTATGGAGCATCACCTATAGCTAACTTTGATAATTTTTTAAATGTTCAAGTAGATACGAAATTGTAAGTTGTAAGGTGTTTAACTACACATACTTACTTCTTATTGTCATGAACGTTCTACTGTAGAGGGGGTATTAAGGTCGCCAGACTTGACCCCTCTATATTTTCTTAGGAATTGTACTAAGAATAGAATGTGCTAAAGTAAGGCAATTTCGTTTGGAGGCATGTGGAAACACGACTAATCTTTATTAATGGAAGAAGCAGACCTCGACACTTTCTCTGGAGAATCTACGAGATTGAATCTCTATCAGAACATTTAGATTTTGAGTTCAGTTTCAGTGGAATGGCCTGGGACTATGAGGGAGCTCGGCGCATACGCTTTAACAGTGCTGAAAACCGGACTTTTAAGTTCGAAGTGCTTCAAATTTGAAAATAAATTTAAGGGAGAAACAACAAAAATAAATGGGAAAATATTTAGTACTCAAAAATTTTTCTCACAAGTAACAGCTTTATATGCACATAACAGCAAATGCTTGGTAAAATCAAATTTTTACAATTAATCAAAAAGATCAAAAACCGTCAATATTTTTTGAAATTGTGATACTGGTTTTCATTTAGATTTTTCAACGGAAAATTCGTGGTTACAATTTTTAACAGTTACTATAAAGCACCATAAATGTAAGGAAATAATAAATCTCTTTACATATTAAACTTACCTATTTTCGATTACATCAGGAACTATTCACTGGCACTTAATCTGTGAACTGAATGTGAACTTAAATCCAACTGTTTTTATGTTATCAATATGACATTGCAAATATATAAATTAGGAATCCCTAGACGAAAGAGGATTCATTATCCTAGACGTTTTGAAGTAATATAAATGCTCCGTTTTATTACTTTTAATTCATATGATCAGATAAATATCTGATGGAAATGTTACCACTCACTAACTTATATTTCTACTAAATTAATTTATATTTTTATTAACTATAATAGCATAAAATAAAGAATTTATCGAGATTTCACGCTGATTTTTTAAATGTAAAAAATATTAACAAAACACGAAAATAATCCATTTGAGGGATATCTCGAAAAAACTGGGGAAATGTTATAAGTTAAACGGATAAAAAAGGCAAAATAGGTAATAAATTCGAAAATATTAAAGAAAATTAATGAGGCTATATTTCAAGTTCTGAAAAAAAAAGGATTAAATGGAAGAAACCATTGAAATTTAAATGATAGGGTTTTTAATTTTGCTTAAGGATAGCCTGAAGAAACTGATAAAAAATTGAAAAATATTGGTCATTAGGATGTATTTGATGATAGTAAATTGGGTGGAATACAATATTATTAAAGAAACTGTATAAATAGAAGATCAAGGAAATCAGAGGGTTGGTTTTCGAAGTTCTGAGATAACATGAGTATGACTTCATAGAAATATTAATAAATACTGAGAGGATGATGGAATGTTCAAGATACTGAAGAAATCATAAAAATTCATAGAGAGGGTTTCTGAATCCCTTAAATAAGTTGAGAGTTTGTCTATACATCCATATCATTTGATGTTGGAAATAAATGTAAAATCTGCAGCCTAAGAAAATACAATGTTTGACAAATTTCACGTTTATACAAATTATCACTTGCATGACTTTAAATTGATAATACCCCGTGCGTTCTAAGAACTTCATAAAAATTAAACCTTCGTTCCGTAATGCAAAAATACACATAACATAAGCTTTTCTTACATTAGTTTAACAAAATACTTACACGTGTTATTTAGGACAATGAAACCATAAACTAAGAAAATAATTTTATTGTTTTTGTTGAACACATTTTACAAGTTTTTCGGTGTAGATATGTTTTTTCCTTACTATCAATATTGTTTTTTTTTTATCATTTTGTAATTCGTTAAAGCGATGTGATATTGGCAGTTATATGTACATAATTAATTAGTGGTGAGAATACAACAATAAGTAATTCCTTTAAATCATATATACCTAAATAATCGTTTTTCAACATTGAGGAAAAAATTATATAAAAAATAAACTTGTGCACATAAACCTCTTAACCTAAATGAACGTGTTTGTTATATAACAGTTATACAATCTTTGGCATATTAGAGCCACATCAAATGTATCCTTATAAAAAATTAAAGGAGGAAATTAAAGTAAGGACAAAAATAAGAGGAAGTAAATAACGGGATTTTGAATGAGGACAAGAATTATTCGGAAGCATGAGAAGCTTGCTCAGAGTCAGTAACTTCGGTTATTTCCGGCTTTTCTTCAACCTCAATTTTTTTACTTTCTGCTGTAACGAAGAAAACCACAACATCAATTACACTCCGTTAGATTAAGAACAGGTTGATGGCTGTGAATATTATGAGAACTGAGATAAGATCGCAAAATTACATTAAAAAAAATTACGTGGGTAGCTATGGAAACGAGAACGCAGGTACCGAGTGTCTGGATAATAAGGAATACTGAGTATATCATGGAATTTGTTAACACTCGACATCTCTCGAAAATTGGATACTCTGATTCGCTATAAGAAGTTAAGAAAGGAATATGAAACTCATTTCGGTCAAATTTTCGAACGCAGCTGTGCCTCCTTATACTGTCGCTAGAAAAAGACTACTCAAACTCATACTAGGTTCGAAATTTTCCTAATCAATACTTCAATCTTTATTTTTGATTAATGTAGTAAATTTGAGGAAAATTTCATTCTCAAAGCACTGACACGTTTTCTTAGTTTTAAGCGACGTTTTTCTTTCAACTCGATAATTGTTTCAATTATTCAACTGTTCATTCGTCATTTTATTGCCACTTTCGGAACCTCAAAATGCAGAGATCAGGAAATTGGCAAACACGCGGCATCAGAAGGAAGATCATGACAAGACCCGGTTTTTTGAGTGGAATCAGCAGTAAAATGTGACAAAATTGCTGGTAATAGTCATAGAAGAAGAAACGACGAAATGTAAATTTTTTAAATTTCAGAAAGTTGTCGGAAGCATTTCGAATATAACTGTGCCAAAGAAGTGGCAGCTCCCTACGCTGGCAATAGAAAAATATCGTCGACTAAATAATTAAATCTTTCAAACCGTAATAATTAGTTTTTCTTTTTATTTAGATTTTTAGATTTTCAGATTTTTTTACATTTTTAAATTTTTATTTATGACCCCATTTGTTTTACCAGACACCCGGTACGATACGACATACCCCACCAATAGTATTGCATTTTTATCTGAATGAAAATGATGTAATAACTGAAGGGATTTCATCAAGCTAATACAGCACGTGTACGGACTTTCAAACGAAGACAAAGTGTGTTTTTGCATTCTATTATTTAGTTTAGCAAAGTGCTTTAACTAATGCTTGAACAACACAAATCCGGATTCTAGAATTCTGATTATAACAATAGCGAAAGCATTTTCATCTGCGTAGCTATTTTCTCGTGCTTTGTGGCTTTACGTAGAGAAATAAGAAAAGTTCGCTAAGTTCCAGTCAAGTGCCGGATTAAACTAACTTATCCAGGTTTGAAAGTTTAAAGCAAGCAATTTGAAAGAAGTGCATTTCCGGATTTGTTGTAATCGAAAGTTAATAGTAAACATTTCTTTGTCTTGTTTCATTCCGAGTATTTACATGATCGTCATAAGTAGTCTTGACATACCTTTAGAGTCACCATTGTAAGCCTTCTCCTGCTTAAACTTGTTGATATAATAACTCAACAGTTGAATGTCGCTCTGCAGAGGATTTTCATACATATAGATATATGGTCTCCTGTCATAAGCCCTGCCTCCTGCATACGATACACTAGCCAGATGGCCAGTTCCTAAACATGGGGTTAAGTCACACTTGGGTATACCAATTGAGGGGTGTTAAGACCAGTTGCAGTGCTAAAGCGGGTGTTCCTGGCGAAGCTGTGGGGGTGAGCATGAAGCCGTAGGTTTGTTGACTGCAGAGTAATTATTATTATACGGGTTGTCCGTTTCCGGTGGTCAACCATGAGAATCTCAGTAACCACAAAAGCTTCGAGATCGGATGAATTGGAGAAAAGTTGTGCAATTTGGAACTCAGGAATATGCCGTTTTAAAATTTGAAAAATTCCCATCACTTTCGGATATGTTCGAAAAAACTGACATGGAAAAAACTTTTTATTCTTTTATCCTCATTTTGCGAAATAATTCAAATTGATTAACACTTCTTCACCGCAACTTTTTCTCTTCTGTAAAGTGACGACACCATACTTAAAATCCGACGTTTCGCTTTTTGGAAACCATCATCAATACTGTTTTTTCTTATGGACGTATACTTTTGTTCGGTAAACACATTTCTGACAGTTCAAATGAAATTCACTTACCGTGACTTATAGTTACCAAATGTAATTAAAAGATGCCTTTTTATGTGAAGGAAAATGAGATACGCTAGAAATGTATTGTTTCGCATCGAAATATGTAAGTTACTTCCGAAACGTATACAGCAGTATCCTGAAACAGAATAACTAGCTCAAAAATAAAAGCCGAATTCAAAAATATGAAAATCCATGGTGGCGCAAGGTATAAGAAAAAATAAAGTTGATGATGGTTGTCAAAAATCGAAACGCCGAATTTCAAATATGGCATCACTAATTGAAGCGTCAATCATTTTGAATTTCCTCGTAAAATAAGGAGGAGAAAATAAAAGCTTTTTTCCACATGTCAGTTTTTTTTCGAATACTTTCGAAGGTGGTAAGAATTTTTCAAAAGTTAAACAACATAGTCTTAAGTTACAAATTCCATAACTTTATCACAAATTAGCCAACCTCGTACCTCCTATGATTATCGAGATCTCCGAGGTTGCGTTCCAGAAACGGACAACCTGTATATATTTTGAGCATCTTAGAAAGGCAAGAAGTTACATTTTAAAGAAGTAAAAATCCTTTTTTAGCATCTGCAAGTTGCAAACACTTTTAAAAACGTCTGCACTGACTGCATCTGACTAAAAAATTTAAATAAGACTATATACAAACACTTAAAAAAATTATTTTCCTATGTACCTAAATCGTTAATACTAAATACGTAGATTGTTTCAATAGGATTACTTATTAAGAGATTACGAGGCCATAGAAGTAAATAGGTTGTATACGTTTAAGATAGATTTTTCTCCTATTAAAACATGTTTTTCTTATTGTTTCTAGTATTTTTGTAGAACAACGCTTCGCATGTCAGTAGGAGTAGTTGAAGCGATTGAATTGCGCACTTACAATTTTTTAATTAAAAAATCGTCGAGAAGAGTTAATTTAATCGTTTGCAAACTATTTACGGAACTTTCAGATGACATGAAATCTGAAGAAAATTTGTAAAATTTTAAAATTTTGAAGGTGTGTATAAAACGCTGAATAGTTTTTTTTAGTTTTTGAGAAATATCAGATGACAACTTGAATTACATTTAAGATCCGTAAACTAAAAAAAAATAATAATAATAGAAAAAAACTCAAAAGGTCAAAATATCCGAGGAAATCATCAAAATTGTAAGAACTTAGAGTTTCTAAGAAGGGGGCATTAAAAAATCTAAATCATTGGAATCATTTTAAAAATATTATGAGAAAATCTCCAACAGACCTGACGAAGTCTTTAAATTTGTTTATTTTTCAAGAATTTGAGACAATTCGAAGAACATTTCTAAGAAGCCTTAACAACGCTGAGAGCATTTTTTCACATTATTTGCACTGAAACCCGATGAAACCTCCGCAAAAAGAGAAAATTTTATTTAAGTAATTTGCATCGGTATTGCACAAGAAATCAGTTTAAACAGGATTTTTTCAAATATTTCTAATAATTCAGGAAGTATTTTAAAAAGCACAACCTTCAAGGGTCTAATTACTATTAATGTGATGTTAACTTTAACATCAAGCCAGCTTACACAGCAACCCAAAATATGATCTAAATGGAGTTTAATTTTAAAGACTAATTTTAAACTTCATGTGAAACTTAACCTGTAGTTAAAGCCGACAGTACGTTAGTAATTTGGCCCTAGACTACATTATGTTCGGGTTATTACAATGAAAATATATTTGTTGAAGTGAAACATTATTCGTTTTATGTGTTAAGCAACGAAGTTCCCAAATTTAATTTTTGATATATCTACATACACCTTGTTTAAGAAAATCATGGTTTAAGTAACCTTACCTAACCTGAGCCAGTTTAGGTAACCTAAACTAATCTCCAGCCGAACCTCATGTTAAAGCGATTTAAATTCACTTAAAATAAAAGGAAGAACAATTCTAAGTAATGTCACTATGGATGTCCAGTAATTCTTTTCCATTATGATCTGTTGTCAAGGGATTCGAGATATGTTTTTGTAATTTTTTTTAATTAAAGTTTTTCCATGAGTCTAAATTCGAAACATTGATCTTGGACGTCAAAAAGTCATTCTCCAAACATCTGAGGAAAAAAAAGTATTCCGGTTAAAGTGGAAACTTAATATAACTCAAATCCTAAGGAATGCAATGCGAATACAGGTGTTTAGTCGTAGGATGTATATCCAACATGATCGGGTCTAGAAAAATCGATCAAAATTTAATAAACGTGCTTTGAGTGAATTCAAAGGGCGAGGAGAATCCATAAGCATGGAAAATGGCAATATTATCATTGCCACATTTATCGCTTGTAGTCCGGCAGATGATAGATTGTCGGTTGTGCTTTTACGCAGTATTCCTTTTAAGGGGCTTAGAAGTGCGCCAATCTAATTACGAAAAAGGGCTTTTTGGATAGCGGAGGCGTGTTCTTCACATAGAAAAAATACATTTCATTCTGTTTGCTGTGTAAACTTGACATCGTCAAACGGGACTAACGATATCCCAACAGCTCTCTGGAAAATTTCTTACCCTCGATTTCAGTGCAGATCATGTGGTAAATGCGATACCCCTTTATCTATGCGGAGAACGTGTTTTTATTCTCTAAAAAGTTCCTTTATGTAATTAAAATTGAGGTGCTAATAAGCCCTCTGAAAGATCTCCTGATTAAAATCCGCCTTTATTAGCCGGATTATTACATCCACGTTACTTTTCGAATGCTCGTAAAAGAATATTTTCCATTCCATTCATCTCTAATATGACGAGATATAAAAAGGGAAGCTTAGAAACAATATTGCCGCAAACCCTTTTTCCGGTGAGGCTCCTTGTAAACTGAGGGCAACGACTTCGGAGCCCGAAGGTTCAAATTTTATATTAAAAGAGAAACGAACATCAAATTACAACTCTAAAGCTCAGATATAAAAAAAATAATCTACTCGTAGAAGCTTGTTAATGGATGCCAACCCGAAGCGTTAGAAGTAATATGCTTTGAGGGGCTAATGCAGGGGTAATCTTGCTATTGCAATTTTGAGTGTAATACGGGGGCTGTTTAACAGTATTCTGAAGAGACTTACCAATGTATTTTCTCACTGGCTCGGTGTAGTAAGTTGTGTAGCTCGATTTATCGCTCACCGGCACGAGAATTTTATGAATATAATCGGTTGTGTACCTCGCGGGCAATGGGTTGCTGTAGTATCTGGAAAAGGAAAAATTCCGGTATTTATTTTTGCATTAAATCTCCTACTGTTGAGCAAAAAGTTGGTTGCTGACGGAAAGTAGAAAAGTCAAAGAGAGAAAGGAAATTCACTCTGTGGATTTTTACTAAACACCCTGGTGTAGGTACTACAGATAATGTAGGTACTACAGATGACGTAGGCACTGCAGATAACGTAGGTACTACAGATGACGTAGGTACTACAGATAGATAATTTAAATTTCATATGTAGTCAGGTGTGAAGTTTGTTGAAGAAAAGAACGTACGTCGATAAAAGTAAGTAAAGCAACGTAATCTCCACTCGGCTCCTTTATCAAAAATTAATTTTAACGCCATTTTGCGGTATACGATCAAGCTACGACCTACTTTCTATCTCCCATTTCTCTTGTGTAAAATCCCACAGCTGGCTAGATATGAAATTTAAATGATCTCTCCGTAGTAATAGTTCTTCCACCGAGGGAAAGTGAAAGCTTAAAGGTCATCGCCCGTCTGCACTACCATTCCAGAAGTTTAAGAGACATTCACCCATCAGTATTAATTCAAAAAGAGTCCATTAGTATTCTTAGAATTTAATACTCGTCTGAGGTTAAGTTTTACATTTTCTTTTGAAACTTGCACATTATTGTTGTAAATATCTTTTATACATTTGAGGCAGATTCTTCATTCATTCTTTTATTTTTTGGAAATATCGCACACCAATAGTGGTTGTTGAAGCAGTGGAATTGCACACTATCATGAGTTGAAACGCAGTGAAAATAATATTTGCTCTCTGCTAATGGCGTGGACGAAGACCCTGGTTACCGTTACAGTAAAAATATCACTCTTCCTCTTGAAAACCTCGGAAAAAGAGTAAACAAACAAAAACAAACGGTAAATTAAAATGTATGAAAGGTTAAAACGTGAATTATTTTGAAGTTCTTTTTCTCAATCGCCGAGCTGAGTTTTTTTTGTGATGACTAACGTCCTCATTCCAAAAGGTAGAGTTCAGGTACGTTGTTGGCCTATGATTATTGCACCTAATTAAAGGTGTCTTTTTTCTTTTCCATCCTTTTTTTCTTCTTTTTTTGGTATAACGTTGACCCGTTGTCAGCAAGATGGGCCTCGGGTACATAATGCGAGGATGGTGAGGTAATATCTTACTGGGCAATGAAAACTGCTTATAAGTAATAATAGTAGTAATAGTAATATTGGAAATCACAATGACATTTTGTGGCCCGTGCGATTTCCGGATATAACTCTATTGGATTTTTTTTCTGGGGTTACGTAAAAAACAAAGTGTATACTCAAAGATTTAAAAACTAATAACAATTTAGAAAATATGTGTAAGAGAGGCATTCAATGCGATTACCCCAGAAATGCTAAACAGAGTTTTGGATTCGACGGTGAAAATAGCATATTATATTTATACTTGGAAAATAATGGTGCTTTATTTGAACATTTGTTATAATTCGAAACTTCTGTTCCATCCAAATTCAGCCGTATTGTTGTTATTAAATACATAAATTTAATACATATAATAATACAATACATGATAGTAATTTAATTAATTTTTTTAATTTTATGCTGAATTCAGGAATACGGATAAGTAAATATAATTATGCATGCGTCAAGCAAATATAAGGTTTTACAAGTTTAAAATATTTTTGACGTTTCCATAGCATTTATTTATTGCATACCATTACTACAAGTCAAAATCATAGTCGATTTATCCAAAAATATTTTAATGGTTATAACTCAAAGAGTTTCTGAGAAAAATACCAAATGTAATAAATAGTTCGAAAGGGAATTTTATGACGATTTTAAAAATGTAAATATTCGGTTTTCCGCTTATGTGAAAATTAAAAGTTTAACAATTTATCTCTAAAAGTAAAACAAAAAAAAGGCAACACTGCTAAGAAGTTCTCAAAAAGTGTTTTAATAACGTAACATTTTAATTCCCCTAATCGTAACCGTGTAAGAATTATTTGCAAAAAACAAAACGGCAAAAGTCGTTTTTGCCAGATATCTTAGTAACAATTCGAAATTTTGCCGGTATAAAAACTGATTACTAACTTCCTTAAATTTCGCAACTTTTTCCTAATTCAAACGATTTTGTATCTATCACCGTTTTCAAGATCCCCATGCTGTTCATCCTTATCTGGGACAGATTGTATAATTTAAAGAATATGAAATTAATTTAAGGAGTTTTTGTCAATTTTTTGATTTAATTAGTTTCGTTTTGAAAAAATTGACCTTTTTTAAGGATTTATTAATTTTCTCATAATAATATCCATTTACTTCTTGCAGTCGATTGATAAAAAATAATTTTAGTCGAAAAGCCTGATAAATTCCCTTTCAAACACAGGCGTCAAGGTAAGTTATATCTTTCACAGAGATTTTAAAGAATTCCTACTCTGAGCTATGGTTAATGTCGAAATATAATCTAGAGGGAAAGGAAAATCTTTATTAAAGCATGATATTTTGCTAGATTTAACTGTTATTATGGTTGAAAAACAGATATACATTTATTTATG
Source organism: Euwallacea similis (assembly GCF_039881205.1). Lineage (NCBI taxonomy): Eukaryota > Metazoa > Arthropoda > Insecta > Coleoptera > Curculionidae > Euwallacea > Euwallacea similis. The sequence goes on from NC_089630.1 coordinate 3,187,606, forward strand.
ACTATCTTTCAATGCCTCTAAAATTTGAATTTGAAAGCCATCGTTACAAACGTTTATTAGCTTCAGTAAAAAAAATCTTAAAAAGACTCTTACTATACACTTTTCAAAACCATTTAAGTAATTTTTTAAAAGATTCTTTTGGATAACATAATTAGAAAAAATTCAATAATTTTGACTATTTAGTTATTTTAAAGTAACGGATACTGGCGTGATGTGAAAAAGCATTTAAAAATTTTTGTATAGCTTTGGAATAATGCAAGCTAAGTTGGATTCAGTAGTAGTACTAACCTTTGCAAAAACAGTAATTCGTCTTAGAGAAACCAGAACTGGGTTGAAAATCAGCAATTTTGGAATAAACAGAACTCGGTTGGGTAAAATATTAAGGAATTTTGGAGCAACATCGAAACTAACCTGAACTAACCTAAGATAATTCAGTGGATACTGGAGTAACCCAAAACGATGTGATTACAAAAAGTCTGTAAGTGTGGCAACTCGAACTGATTTAAATCGTGCAGAAATTTTGAGAGTAACTCGAAAATCTTGGAGTAACCTGAGTGTAAGAGTTTTGGTTTAGACCGAACTGAGTTCCTAAAAACTTCAGTAATTTTGGAATAACCTGAAATGAAATGATACTATTACAAATATTCAATTATTTTGAAGTAGACTAAACTACATTGGATTAAATATTACTCAGTAATTTTCGAGGAACAAATTTCCGCAGAGGAACTGAGTTGGATGAAATATCATATAACTTTAAAGTAACATGATTGACCTGTATAAAGTAATTACCGTCGTTTGCATCGACGTCTATCTACTTCCTATGCCGTGCTTAACTTTTGTTTATCATTTGTATTATCTGTTATTTTAAACGAAGCTGATATTAAGGCGGTGCAAATGGCTGTTACTAATATAGGAGTAACACGAAGTGAGGCAACTACAAATATTAAGTACTTTTACCGTTTCATATCGTAATCGTTTATGGTTTTTCCCTGAATAACAAATGACGAGGAGTCTTTGAATAATCACTACAAAAAACTCTTTGATATGCAGCACTTGAGGTACAGGGGATTAACCCATGGGTATTTCTACCTTTTAGGAGCCTACCTCATAGATTACTTCGATAATAACATTGGCCTTAACCATTTAAATTAACTCTGGTTTCTACAAGATGGTACTCTGTTACATAACTAAAGGAGGGTGGCTGATTATTGGTTAAAAATGTTTCATGATAGAGTCACTTAAATCATGAAGACATGTGTTGGAGATTCACCAGATCTTTCTCCATGAGATTATTATTTATGGGGAATTATCAAAGACGTCATTTGACCGTAATGAACTGCAAAGAAAGGACATCACAACTTTAAGGATCAAAATAAGAAAAAGGGACGTTTTGAGGTCAAAGCGGAATTTAAGGAGACGCATAAATCCGTGCTTGGAAGTAGAGGGTAAACTCTTCTTATAATTCTTTGTATTTACTTGTTTCTTATTTTGTTATTTCAAAGCACTCTTTTTACAAACAGGATTTTTGATATTTCCACCAAACTGTAAGAATGAACCTTAACAAGTGATACATTGTCTTAATAAAAAAGTTGTTTTCAAACTCAAAAATGTGAAAATGCAAGATGGTGCTAATGAGAGAAAACAAAATGGATAAAAGTTGTCGAAAATCGAAGTCGGATGTCAAATATCATCACGTTGTGGAAAATGAAAATTGGCATTGATGAAGGTTTAAGAAAAACTAAAAACATTTTTTTAAGATAGCAGTTTTTTCGGATTCTCGTGAAAGTATTCGGAATTTTACTAATTTTAAAACGGCAGATTCTTGAATTTTAAATTGCCCAACTTTGTACCAATTTAACTGACCTCGTATCTTTTATGGTCACCGAGGTCCCTATTGTTAAGCACCACAAACGAGCTCCCTATATACAACAACGAAGGACAAAACACTTCTAGATAAAACAGTATACATATTGCAGTACGCTGATCCTACTGCATTCCTTTTAGATGAAAAAATGACTAAGAAAGTGGTAGAAAGACTATAGATACTAACGAACAACACAATGATATGGTTTTTTAAACCATGGAGATTAAAACCAAATATCACGAAAAACCAATTTCTCCCGCAAGTCAACAACTTAAAGCAGAATACCCAAGATTTATGGCAGACTAAAGATACAACACACAACCAAAACAGAAAATAACGTATAATATTTGGAAGTAACAATTGAAAAAAAAACTAAAATTCGCCACATATGTTTGAGATATGAGAATAAAAATGACTAAACGGACAAAACATTTTCGATCTCTGACGTATAAAGATAAAGAAATCAGCACAAAAACCACAAAAAAAATAGATAATTGTTAGACCGTGGACACACAATGAGGATAAATGCAACAGAAAAAACTAAACAATACATAGAAATCACATAACAAGGATAACTGAAAGAGCGCAACAAATTCAGCTAAGATGCCGCTCCATTCTCCCTCCAACACCTCTATTGGAGCATTTCCAAATATAATTTTGTTATTTCCCTTTGATTGCATTTCATGAATGATTATTTATGCATAGACACAAAATGGTTTTATTACACGGTCAGGTAAACTAATTGGTTGATATCCCTTTACCCTGGAAGTAAAGATATATGAGGTAACGCGGATGTAATTAAATCCATTTACTCTTTGCATATCTTTCGATACAACTAACATTCCTTCATGTTAAATGAAGTTTGAAAATTTTAATTAAGCACTTACCTTGACACGGTGGACAGGGGCCAGTTCAACCGTTTGATGCGAGGTACAGGGTCGTGAACACGCCGCAACAACGCGTTAGTTTCAGCCCGGATAAGACTTGTCTCATTATCGAATACCTGCAAAACGGATACACAGAAATTAGCGTGTTAATCTCAATAAGGGAAAAAAGGGACACGACATGAGCAAACATTCAGAGCTAAACGATGCGAATCGAGAGGCAGAAAAAGCGTTTTACATAATGTTTAATAAATGGTGAAAATCAGCTCGTGTAACCCACTTGTGAACATACCATAACGAATTCTTTAAGAAGCTGGAGAATAATATGCGCGGGAGGCAATAAGGCGATTTTATGTATACAGGAGGAAAAGGAGAGGTCTTTTTAGGATGGTACCCCGTTAAGGGCCTGGGAAGTCATTGCACCCTTTATGATTGCATAATATGTGGAATTGCGAGTTTGTGTGTCACATGAGGGTTAATGGAAAGGTTATAAGCTGGGGGGGGGGGGGAGAGTGAAGAAGGGAGGGTGCTGTGTGTAAATAAAAACAAAAATGATCAACTATTTGGTAACTTTATCAATTTTGCATATGGCGGAAATTATCCTTTTAGCGACTTGTGAATTAATACCGTGTGATGAAAGCTATTTTTGTATTCTCATATGCTCTTCAGAGGTGTATATATATATATATATATATATATATATGTATATACACTCATTTCTTGAGAAATAAGCATAAAAGAAAATGGCACAAGCATATTTGCGTTGTAAATGAAGTATTTACAGTCTAAACAAGTTCCCATGAAATACAGCATAATGTGAATGGTGCGAGAATTACAATTTTGAATGCGCCCTTTGCACAGTTCTTTGTTCGAGGTTTCGAAGAATTAGAGCAATGACGAAATGCGGTTCAATTCGTTCGCATCGGTAGCAGATAAACGGGGACAAGGCTTGATTTAAATTAAAGAAATGAAGAGTTAGTCAGGTTTTAACAAAGCGGAGCGTAAATTTTAATTCCAGCTGTAAAAGCTCTAAAAGTTTTATTTTTCTGTGGTTTTACTGCCTCAACGCTGCAAACATGCCTGAAGAAAGCCAATTTCTATTTTAGCGAGATACAATATAGGAGTATTTAAAACGAGTCTTTGTTTCGCTTTTTCGATTAATTACGAAGATTGTGTCTATTTATGTCTTTGTTAATGATGTTGATGGAGGGTAAAAGTTCTCATGCGTAACACACGATCGCATCTTTTATTAACACCCACTAATCGCTTCATCGTTTTCAAGGTCTTCACGATGAGTCTTAAAATTGAGAAAGTTCTATATGTGGTCTTTCTTAAATTTGAGAACTAAAATGGTTTGTCATGCTGCGGATTGGTCAATTTTCCAACATCGCGGCATTCTACCATCCGATGTTGTATTTTCCACCTTTCGTGGGTAATTTTTCTTTTCCTTCTTTTCCATTTACAACTGCGTAATTTGTCGTCATTCGGAACTCCCTTCAGAGCCACAACGTTATTACGTTATTTTTAAAAATATGTTGTATACCTTTGTGGCGGATTGTTCGTTATTTCTTTTATTTTATGGGAATAAAGCCCCACACACCAGTAGGCGTTGTTGGAGCGGTGGAATTGGACATTATTCTCAATTAAAAGTAACTGAGAATAACATTCACTCTTTACGGAGGGCGCCAACGAACGCCCATGTTAATGTTTCGGTGGTAAATCTGTCACCATCTTTGGGACAGAATGAAAACGAATAGAAAACTAAAATATGTGGTAAATGAAGAATAAATTAACGAATTTTATTGTTTGATCCACACGAATAAAAACTAAACAGTGTCGAAAAGAGGAACAGCGCAGTGAACACCTGAAGAAGTGGATCACACCATTTGGGTGATGTTGAAGCGCTTTTATGTTCGGTGGCATGCCAGATTAGGCCAGGTAGTACAGATTGTTTTGCCGTTACTCATTGTTACACTAATACAGTACCCAAAAACCCATTAGCTAATATCAAATATCAACCTTCCTAACTGCTATATTTACTCCGCTTTATATCCAATAGAACTTTTAACAGCCTTTAAGATCTTTATAACAAATATCCAGTAATCCCCACGGAAAAAATACTTACTTTCTGCAATCGAGAACCCCCTCGGCTGGGCAGTTGATCGACGAACGAACTCGCTGACCGATAGAGTGGCCAATACGAGCTGTTCCAATACAAAGACCTAATCGGCTCGTAGTAGTCGCAATATAAACCTAAGGGTTTGTATATCTTGTTTCGAATGTAAGGGGCTGTCGGGTAAACCCTGTATGTCTGGCCAGAGACTGGACTGGGGAGATAAATTATCCTCTGCAAATAAAATTATGACATTTTCTGGTTTTTGGTGATTTTTAGGTCTGACGAGAGATGTTTCTTTGGGTTTTCGCTAACGTTTAGGGAACGTAAGGGATCCTTACCATGTTGGAACACTCACAGCTACGAAAAAATTTCACAAGCACTACGTTTCATTATTTTCAGCGTTGGCTTATTTTATGCAAACATTCCTGGCAACTGATCAAAAGTATGTGTAACAGGTTAAAAACATTCTACAGTGTGTAATTCTGAAAACGACTATTTGGATTTCGTAATTTGCGGCCCATAGCTGCTCTAAAATGACGTCTAGAGTGTGCACACACAGATCTCCATAGCGTATTTCAGCACGGTTTTGCGTTTGTTCCCTAAAATGGTTAAATATGCAGCCCTCCGTCAAATTTAACGAATTTAGATTAACCCGGTTTCGCAATCCAAAATTAAAATAAATTTAAACTAGAATATCCAGTTATTTGAAATCAATTCGGAAGAGCAATCATTGAATATGATCCAATTAAAATCGTAATCCTTAACCCAATTTTCGAACGCGTTTAATGTCGATTATTCCGAATCAGGTCATCATCGGGCTCTAATCGTCCTCAATTGAAGTTAAACCGTAAGGTCATTTAGTTTCACATGCAGATATCGTAAATATGAGTTTCGGTTGTAATTTCTTGCGTTTCGGTCAAGGGCTTTAAAGTGGTAAAGTTGGTTCGGAACTCTAACAATTTATGTAAAATTTGAGCAAGAACTGAGTTAATATCCACTTCTTGTCATAGAAATTGCGCATGAAGGTTCTGGGAGATGTTTCAGATGTGAAATAAGCTGGGAGAAATGTTTGCATAAAATACGAAAACCCAAAGAATATTCGCCACAGTTAAAAATGAGGCCTTGTTATAGGGTCAAAGCTATCAAGCCTGAAGGCATAAAACTGGCAGGTGTGGCGTGTTTGATAAAATATTAAGCCCAATATCTGGATCATAAAAAAGCCCTTCGGACAATTTTTTGTAAAATATTCCATAATTAACTGTTGATCAGTCTCTGGCCTCGCATAATTTTGACAAATATGATATGCACTTGTTCATAAATATTAAAAATAAAAAATTAAATTCAAAATATTTAATATTTTGGCCGCAGTATTCCATGTAGCACGAAGTGAATAACCCTGTATACAGAAAAAGTTTGGGAATATACAGGATCTGCCACCTAAAACTCCCCAAGCTCGAATTTTCTTTATTCTTTTACATGCAACCTTAAGTGATACGTCAATTTGAAGGTCCTTTTAAGCTCTTTAAAAATGGCACAACGGGTGTCCAAACATCTAGACTCTTATCAGGAACCCTTCCAGAATATACTCTACAGGCTAATCGAGACTTTTTTTTACATTTTCTATAAATCATTTCCATATTAGTTTTATCAAAATTACTAAACTGAACCACAGCGAAAAATAAAGACAGTAAATGTTTTCCTAAATGTGCTGTTAAACTATCAAAGATATCAAACGGCAAATAAAAAGAACCATAGGCATGGAAACGTAAATCACCTGGTTACTTGGTAGATATTGTCCAGCTACTGTTCATATTTTCCATGGTAATAGCTAAAATAAAGTTAATGTTATTGCGGTTATTATTTGTTATTATATTTATATATATATATATATATATATATAATCTTCATTTCATCGAAATAGGCTATCGACCATATTGGTCTTTCTGCCCTTGTTACATAATCAGGTGCCTAGGTCTACACAGAGAGTGGTCAGAACGGTATACATTGGAGATGCAAAGAAGACAAAAAAAAAAAAAAAAAAAAAAAAAAAAGAAATCGTTATTGTATATCTTCGCTCAGTTCTTCGTGTAACGTATTAGGAGGGGAGAGAAAGTGGGACTGTCGTGTTTGTCGTCTGAGGCAAAGTGGATTAAGTATTGTCCAGTTGTGTCGGTTGTTTTTCCATTTTGTCTGTATTTGTGATAGTCTGTCCGTTATTTTTGTCATGTTCGTACGCTCGTATAGTAATTGTATGGAGGGGTTGTGCAAAGGATTGTCAGGATGTCTTATTTTAGTGATGAGTCTCAGAGCGATTTGTTCTGTTGTCTGTATATGTCTTTTGGTTTTTTCGGTAGCGTTTGCTCTCACTATATGTCCGTAGTCTAAAAGGGGTCTGCATATCGATTTGTAAATTCTTGTCGCTGTCTTCGTGCTGACTCCCTTATTTTTGTATGTCAGTGCTCGGAAGTGTTTTGTTCGTCTCGTTATTTCTGTCCTTATGTTTTGTGCATGTTTGTTAAATTTCAATTTGTGGTCTATAGTTACGCCCAGGTATTTTACGTCGTTAGTGGGGTGAATTGTATGTCCGTCTGCTGTAAGTGTCGGGGAGTTTTCTTTAATTCTGTGATTTGTCAGTTTGTTATTATATTTATTCGATTTTATTGTTATTTCTACTTTTATTAGAATAATTCGCTATTAGAAAGTTAACGCAATTTATGAAATTGTAAAAAAGGTAGTTAACAGAAAATGACAGCAACGACTTTATCATTAAAAAGGAGTAAAAGCAATATTTATTATATGAGGATAAGTTAAAAAAATATTTATAAAAATTAACTTTATTTGTTAAACATCATTAACTACAAACATTTTTTGGACATCCACTGTGCTATTTCAAAGAGTTTAAAAACACTCTTAATTTTACATATGACTTAAGGTTGTCTCTAAAAGAATAAAGAAAATACGGACCTGAGGAATTTTAGGTGGGGGACCCTGTATATTATTTGTTCTTAAATGATTACATAAGGGAATACTTCTTGAGAAACTAATCCAGCAAGTTAAATGTCAAAAAGCATCAAGTACCTGTTTGATAAAAGTAGTGTATAAAATGTATTCGTGAATTTGTATCTATGTTTATTGACAATTTAATAGAAAGAAGTAGAACACTAAAGATTTTCAATAAAAAAGAGTTGAAAGTAAACTGTCCGCCCATGTTCGAGGGCTATAGAAAATGTTGTTGAATTTAAGGCATTATCTAGGATCTTATTGTGTTATTAACATTAAATACTATCGTTTTTGATTTAGAAATGTAGGTCTTCAATTTTGTAGTAAAGGAGATAATAAGAGAAAAATTAACAAAAATAAGGCGGTAATTATTTTTTTTGTATTTTTCGAGTATGTTGTATTAACATCTACAAATTAAAAAAAAATCTTTACACAATTATTCATTTTGGGGATTCTTTTAAAACGGATTTAACGCCTTTGAACAATTTTTGGTTACATGCAAAATACTATTTGACTAATGTTTTGACCTAAAATATTCCTGAAACCGAATTCGGTATGTATTTATCCCAGTTTAATAAAAAAACAAACATCTCTATGTGGCAAACTTATTTCAAATAGAAATTATTCATTGGAGGAAGGGAATGATTAAAACCGCTCTCAACTTGTGATATTACAGGATGATTTTTCATAACCCCTACTTCGTAAAATAAATATATATAAAAAGTATGCAAAACACCTTCAATGTTTTTGCATTCTATCGGAGTGATTTCCATGTAACATCGTATATACCTATTGAAATGCGATAATGGTTACATGTTCCATTTTACATATTTTATGAAATTGTAAATTCTTAACGCATTAATATAGATTAAAATGATTTTCTCTTTCTAGTGTTAGTTTTTTGGAATATCTATCAAAATATAAAGTAACAAAATTTTTGAAAATTTCATAACGCTTTTTTATTTCAAAATTTTACTCTGCTACATGGTTAAATGATCCAATAATTGAAAAGATTACAAAATTACGTCATTTATTCTGTGAGATCTTTTCTGTCTACAACTTTGAAGACTCCTGGGCACTTAATTTATTAGTTATTTTTCCTGGTCTTCAAGTAGTGTCTCAACCCATATGACCTGGAGCTTGACCCTTTGTATTATAATTTTATTGTTAGAGCTTTTGAGCACTTCTTCAGGTACCTCACTGCGAATACCTCTATTATGCCTATACCGTGGATCTGACGTAGCAATTTATTTTTGTTGCTTGAATGGACATTTAACTGAGGAATTAACTTTTTTGGATTTGAAATGATTATTCGGTCAAAAATTGTGTTTAATAACTTAGGTTTGCACTTTTTAGGTAAACATCTAAGAAATATTATGCCGGTGATATGATTTGTGAGGTAACTCAAGACTTCCAAAATCCTCTTGAGTTATCTTTCGATAGTCAGAGTTACTTTTATTTTTATTTATGAGTGTAATACATAAAAAATGTTATTTTTGATTAGCTCCAGGCTTCTTAGTACCTAAAGGTTCACTTTCAAACTGATTGTAAATTATCTGAAACTCTGACTCCACTAATGATTTAAACATCGTATTTTTGCAAAAGAAGAAAATTTTACAATATAGTCTATAATATATCAAGAATACCTAATATGTTCATAGCTACTTCATTATAATGGCTGATGATATAATAGGTATTCTGAGTTGGAGAGTGGAGTATTAGATATGGTTCTGCATTCTGGAGGAATTTATTAATTTGTAAAGATACATGATTCTTTGCTCTCTAGAGTCAAGTTACCTATTGTTTTATTCCAAGCTTTATTACAGAACTTTAAATTAGCTTAATAGTATAATTTCATAAATCGTGAAAATTATGGAAGTTTTACATAAGAATGTAAGCAACATGATAAATTTTAGAAAGCTTCATTATGCTGGATCCTTTGGATGAACTATATATCACCAATAATGCGTAATGTGAATGATGGAAATTGGCATTCCTTTAGGCGGTTGCATCATTAATTTGACACATCATACATTAACCCTTTAGCTGGAGCTGAAGGCTATGATTTACAGCTATGATGCATATACTCTCTACTTACGAAAAGTAATACATATACAGAGTGTCCCAACAATGCATAATGGATCAATATCTATTTTAATTCTGGAGTTATACTAAGAAAATAACATACGAGAATTGTATAAAGAATTGTGGCGTTCGGGACCTATAGGAAAATATACAGGGTGTTTCAAGAAGGCATGGCATTTCTACATTACAATATTTTTCAAATTAATCCTCATAACATTATTATCTACTTTCATTATGGACAGTTCTTCGTAATTCCTATGAAGCATATTCTATGCTTATGTTCCATCCATAGATCCAGCAGTTTTTTCAAATAATTAGTATAAAATTTACGGTTTTTCACAGTATAAGAAGCTGGACGTTAGAAAGTGTTAGAAATAGAGATATGGTCTATATTTTTCTATATCAGTATCCACACTTTACTGAGAGACTCCTTGTATATGGGGACTGTTGCGGCACCCTGTATAGCATTATTAAAATCTTACGAGTTACACAGGGTATAAATTGTATAAATTATAGAGAATGAGTTTTTTGAAGTGTTACAAGCCGACATGTCTAAAAAAGATATAAAATATTTTCATTACCGTTCGAGGAAGTAAGCAGGAAATGGAAGGACATACATATTTAAAAAGTTGCAGCGTATAAGAATTTCTTTTAGAAAGAAAATGAGAAAGCTTAGCTGATGAAAACGAGATTTTTTCCAGCAATTTTTCATGCATGGTAGGTAATAAATTTCTTACAACTAAATAGAAAATTATAATTCAACTTTTCATTTAAAACTAGAATTTTATAACCAGTAGAGCAAATCAAATAGTTTTTTGCACGTGTATAGTTTTTACGTACATTAAAATTTTGAAAACAAAGGTATACATATCTTGGTATACTAAGATATTATATATACCGTCACTCCATTAATATCAAAGTCACCCCTCGCCTTTAAAAATCAATGAGGGGTAACAAAATACATCTAAATAAATCCATCCATCTTCCTGCTGTACCGAAATTTAACAAAAGATGTAAAAAAACATCTTAAACGTTTTTAAAATATCGCTTAGTAACCCCTTAAAAAGCTCTATGCTCTAGTGCTAAAATATTGAACCACAGCGAATCAGACGCATAAGAGCTTAGGTGAGTTTTTTAGTTTTCTGACAAAGCTACCAGTACAAGAAAAAGTTACCCCTTAGGGCGGTTAGACCATGGTACTGGCAAATTTATTCGGGAGATAGTCAAAAACTAACCAATATTTTGCACTAATTTCCGGGTAACAATGATGAAATTGTATTGACCACAATTTTTCTGCATGAAAAATATCATGCGGCTCTAAATTGTTATAACCCCCCCCCTTAACTTTTCAAAAAATTCATTTTTTTATTCAATAGCAACATTAAATAGAACTACAAATATTATTTTTTGACATTTGTTCATTTTTTAAAATGTTGCTTGCGTCATCAGTAATACAAAATGGCGGATTTTTTAAAAGTGAAGCATGGGTCAAGTGACACCTCAAATTAAAGGTGTTCCAGATCAACATTCAATATGACGTACCAAGTTTTTTTCATTGTTTGTGTACTACGAAACTGAATTTGTATTGTATTTTTTACATTTTTTAAAAAATTATAGCTCTTTATCTAAAAATCTAATCGATCGATTTTAAACCGCATTGCATCTTTAAATGTAGGTTTCGAACTCCTTTAACTTGAGATGTCACTCGACCCATTTTGATTTTTTTTATTGCCATTTTATCCTAGCGGTGACGTCAACAGCATTTAGAGAAATAAACAAATATTAAACAAATGTCTGCTTTTTGATGCTGCTTTTCAATTTAAAAAAATGTTAAAGAATAAGGGGGGAGGGGTATAATTGAGAGTCGTACGGTATATGTACATACAATATCTATACCAAAGTGGTGGCAATATTGCCAGTAATACAACTCGCATAGTAGCGATGGAATCGAAGCAGAACTTCGTCCAATTTTCCTAATTTTGACTTAAAGACCTTTAGGCTGTGTTCTGTGCCTAAGCCAAATTACACTATTTATTATAAGAAGCAACGAAATGAGGGTGTTCATTAAGGTCATGGAATAGTAAAGTTAGATGTACTTACTCCCTTCAAGTGATAATATCTATCTGAGGGCAGGGTGTACTTGTAGTACAAGTACCTGTAGTACGGATAGTAGGGCCAGATATCGGAGTAATAATTCAAGCTTCTTACTGGATAATAATAATTATAGTAGCATGTCAGAGGTCGGTAATACCTCGTCGAATCGGGATAATAGTCGAGAGTTCGATAGGGGTAGTTTAAGTAGATCATTCTCTGAAAGCCAACACCATTTTAGTTGATAAAATACTCGCACGAAAGATTTCCCTTTCAGGGTCTCTGAAGACATTTTTTACGCAAATTGGAATATTAAAATTTATTCCCGGGATGGAGCTCGAGATTTCACGAGGGACAAGATAAAGGGTTTTACACTTTGCATATCTCTAACTGGCAGCAACTCGACTTTTATGGTTGGTTGTTTTCTGCCTACAGAGGCAATTTTCTATTTCTTTTTAGAAGGAAATCAGACAGCCCTCGGGGGAAATCTTTCACTATTTGACGAGAAAACTCTATCAGCACTTTCATCGGTCATTGTAACGTACTTACAGGTGTCAAAGTGTACTTGTTGGTAATACACTTAAAAGTTTTTATCCATTAATCACACCGGGAGTTTCAGGTATTCTGCAAGGTGACAAATAAGGCACTTTAATTTATGGCAAAAACGGTTTGGGAGAAATAAAATATTCTGAAGTAAGTGAGGCACGATTTATTTTCGAGTTGTTTCATCACATGGACAAATTATATCGTTCGATTCATCTGAGTTCATTACACTTAACATTTAAGGGTAGAAAAATTAGTTAGCAACAACCTTCCGCGCATTGCATAGTTACTCGAAGCATCCTATCAACATGCTCTCTATGGCTTAGAAGTAAAGATTATTCCTTAACTAAAAATAAAGGTAAAAACAGCATTGAAGAGTTGGAGTGTACTTGAGACTCACCCTGACATCTCGGATTGCAATTTCAGAAGGCTTATTATCAATGTAGTGCTGAAATAGTCTTCTGGTGGACCAATAGTAAGGGAACCACACCCTGGATCTGTAGCTCCATGGATCGAAGATGCTGACCGGAGGGGCAAATCTGTAGTTTTTAAAGTATTTTGAGTCAGGCCAATAGGAGTAATCGTACCCATAGATAGGGTCCCAACGGGTCTCGTAGTCCAGCATCTAAAATAAATTTTTATGTGCAATTTCAGTTTATGATGTTTTTACTACTTACCTTCAAAACTTGGTTCCCAGACCCAAATGCCACAAGACTATTCACTAAAGTGCTGCACTTCACTATTTGCACCTGATTTGTGAACCGAAAAAATGTTGGAAACAATAATTTCTGAATGAGTGCCAATTACTGACTGGACTCCGCCTCTGTGAAATTTCGCCTGGATGAATCAGATGTTTGGCTGCCTTTTCCAAATTTTGGGGGAGCACACGCCTTATTTTTCAGCTGACGTATCTTCAGTTTATTTATGAAACAGTGTAAAGTGTTTTTATTCTCAAGTCCGTCTTAATGAGTCAAGGTTGGAATTGCGAAGGTGAGTTGAGTAAGGTTTTGACGCATTTTCTATTGTTTTTTTTTAGACGAATATGACACTTTTGCTTGCGCAAACAGCAGAATCTATTGTCATAATTTAATTTTTTTAATATGTTGTCAAAATTTCATTCTCTAATTGTTCAACTTTGATTTGTTAAAAGTTGATTTAAGGGCTAAATTATTAATATTCTGTTAACTTTAGCTGCAAGCTAATATCCAAATAAAAAATAAATTGAAAAAAGGTAATGTAAAACAATGGTAAAACAGTAGGTCAAAAAGAAACAAACATGATAGACACATAATGGGTGAATAATTGAGACGAGGCAGGGCAATAGAACTAGAGTGTGAGTGTAAAACAGAAGAACATAAATTGATCTGAAAAAATAAACTAATGAGTCCGTAATGAAGGTAGATATATAACTTGAAAAGTAAGTGTCGAAAGGGAGCAAAACATTTTGAAAATTTATCAAAAGAGCTTAAAAATGTTAAATAAATTTACAAAATTAATAATGATATAGGGAATGTCATATGAACAATGATGTAATAAGAGAATTTAAGGATGTATTTATTATAAGCAAACCAAGATTCAAAACAATAAAGTACTGAAAATTTAAAGGAATTTTTATAATTAAATAATTTACGAGAAGCAAGTTAAAAAACAGGAAAGTGCATGTTCCACAATTCCATTGCTTTCAAATCTGTTTAAATACTTAATATGAGGAAAATATTTTGAATGTTGGTGTAAGTTGAGCTATTTAGGGATAATTCGAATTTTAACATTTGAAATATATCAAGGTGCATATTTCTCGACTGAATATGCCTATTTTACGTAAGATACATGAAAGGAAAACATCATATTTACCACAACATTCTTAAAAAATATTGTCCGTCATTCGCCAAAGTTTTATAGTCCGATAACCATTTTTGCCTAATTTTACTACTTTTTTCAAAAAAAAAATCGATACAGAAGTAAACTAGAGTTACTCTGGATTACCCCATTTTTAACCTACTTAAGGGCCTCTAGGTTAAAATTTTGCATTAGCCATACAAATTACGAAATTAAAACAATAACAATGTAATACAGACCAAAATACACATATATTTCATTTTACATTATCGTATAGAAAATATTTATTTATATTGCATTTGTTCCCATGGCTCGCTAAATGTTTGTCAAAATGAAATTCTCGTGTTTACCAGTATGTATGGACGTATTGGTATTGTCTGAGCTACAATTGAAAAATTAGGTTTAAAAATATAATATTTTAATTGATATTTAGTAAGTATATAATGTAATAAGCTATTGTTAGTAAATAGTAGGAATCACTTACTCTTAGATCTCTCAGCAACAAGTTATTCAGATACGTCCTAAAAGGTCTCAAAGTACTGTAAATGTACCAGTACCTGGGCCAACTGTCGTAATAGTCAGCAGGCTTCGTAATTTTATAATCCGGTATATCTATTGACACATATTTTGATTCTGGCCAGCAAAAAGAGTCGATTATGCCATGGTAGGGCTTATATTGGAGTTCCAACATTTCTTAACTCTATGACGAAATTATATACATATAAAATTGAAAAGAACATAAAATCACCTAAACGATTTTAGGGATGCTATAGAAATTTAATACTTACAGGTATCCTCAAGTGCAAACTGAAAATTTCTCACAAAACTATCCAAACAAAGTGGTCGTTCGCAAAAAGTTTCGTGCTTTATGATTTGAGGTATTTTCAGATTACGAAGTATTATTACAAAATTCGTTGGCAAATGCCCAAACGGTGACCGGTTTGGCAACAGATTGTCTGATAGAAAAGTAAACAATTTTCATTTATGCATTATAAACCAGCAGTGGGAATTTATTTCGTTAGCGGAATACGAGGAGCTAACTGTTTTCGAGATATTGGAAACTACAAATTATCACATTAGCCTGAGAATAAATAGCGTCAGAAATAGCCTGAATGATGTCAGGCTGCTGCATCTACATAAATGTGTTTTAACGTTTTTGAAATTTCCAAAAATAGTAATTTTTTCGAAATTTTTCGTTAAACATCGTTGATAATTTCGTTAAATACCCGCCTTGCCAGTAACAAATCAAAACTCTGCGCATGGAACTGATTTAAATCAAAATGTGTTACCCGTTTTGATATTGTTATAATTTGTTTTCAGAAAAGCGTGCACTAGAGGTCATACTTTAGGTTTGAGTAGAATTTGTAGAAAGTTCTCTAAATACGATAGAAACTGGGCAAAAATACCGCAATGAATTCAAGCCAATGGACTACTGTGTATGATCCTGGAAACCAAGAGAAATGAAGAGATTACAAACTGGTAGATCAATTATATCTCTAAATTTGGGAAAAAAACTGAAAATACACTTGTAACGAAAATCTAAAATGTCATAAACAGTAGTTCGTTGAATAGAGCTCAGAAACTAACGTTACAGATTGGAGACCGTTAAATTGGTATTAGCGATGGCATTCATCTTTAATTTGTTAAAATTTATTAAAAAATTGTGAAGATTATTTTTTTAAATGTTACACTTTTAACTCTTCGGAAATGCAAGAAAATGGTGTTGAAGCAGAGTGATTTCCTTCATGCGAAATGAGAAATTGGTTATTTCTTTAAATCTCAGAAAAAAAAATTGAGTTTTTATTAAAAATTCTGAAAAAATATATTCCGTGTATTCCAAAAAAATGTATTAAATGAAAGTTGAGTACAACTCTGAGAAAATTAAATTCTAAGTATTTAGTGAGTTTGGAAGACAGAACTATGTATTTCCTGTACTTTTCTTTCCGTAATGTTCACTTCAGTGAGAAATCTGAAGTGGGCTATTAAAACCCCGAAGAGCTTGATGATTTTTCATATTATTTTTGGTCGCTTTTGAAAAGATAATCCGATTTCAAGTAAATTTAATTTATTAACGTTGAATTACTTCAAGGAAACGTGGATTTTCACTGATTACACCTTGAAAAACTAAAATTATTAAATTATGTTTCTTTTCCAAAAACCGATCTTTTTTAGGAAAATTATCGAATTTAGAATGTGTATCAACAGATAAAAATTCTACTTCATGAACGTTTATTTTTTCTAAATAAATAACCTTCTTAAGTTCTCAGATTATTTTGTATAAACATATTATATCGTACTAAATTTATGATTTTTCAAAAAAGAAAGCGCCTGCAAAAGTATGCCATCTTTGAGAAAAATGGAAGTAAATTTCTTAAGTATTGAGAGACTATATTAAGTTCTTGAATTTTATTGAGATTTGAAGAAGTTAATATACGATTTTGAGCACTTTTATAACAAATATCGAACTCCTTTATATGAAGTCGTAAGTTGGTCATTTTAATTCCAAGAAATGCCTTAAGTTTTCAAATTTTTAGGAGGTTATTACTGACTGGGTGCAACCACGTTCACTTTTATGAAAAACGTGCCTGCAACAACGTGCCTTCTTTAAGAGAAATGAAAAGTAGACGATTAACTCCTGAGAAACTTCTTCAATTTGCTAATTTCTAATGGATTTTTAACAAGTAAGTCTGCAATTTCAGGCACGTTTGCACCCTAATATCGAAGTTTTTTATGGGAAATCGGAAGTTGGTTATTTAAATGAAGGAAAATTATTTACATTTTCAGGTAATTAGGTCATTTGAAGAGATATAAGTCTTATGCAAAATGTTGATTTTAAAAAATCGGAAGTTAGTAGCTTATTAAACCTTTAGAAAGTTCTTTAATTTCCGCATTTTCAGTGAGGTTCCGCATTTTCCAAAAAGGTAAATGTATGAATTGAAAGGTCCTGTTTCCCTAAGATCAATGAATCCATCAGGGCTCAGTTTCTACATAATATTTTTTTGTTAGAAATAAAATTTTGGAACGAAATTTCCTCAGTATAGAAAAAGCACTCTGTTTCTAACGAACCAAAACGTTATTAAAGGGTTATTTTGATAGTATAATATTGGTAGAAAACCGGGATAAGGAAAACAAAGCTAAATGGAAGATTTCATAAATTTACTTTTATCCCAATCCCTCCAAGTTCCAAGAATCTTGTTATGAGTTATGTCTCTTTCAAAGATTTCAAGTACTTAAGTATATTTCTATGCCATCATTTGAAGTATATTTCTTTATTTTTATTCACCATATTGAAAAATTTCTCTCCTTCTTTGAGAAATTGGACCCTGAAACTTACTGCTGAAAGTAATTTATAGTGGCACACTTTAACTATTCAACAATTTGAAAAAAAATTGAACAATTTGTATCTTCCATAAGAAGAAGTAGCTTAATAGAAGTTACTATTTTGTACTAAAAGCTGCTTGCACCCTTTAAAGTTCAATTGTGTAACTATAATCCCGTGTGATAAGAGCTCTAACCATTACCGTTTACCAGATCTACATTCTTATCTTTTACACACTTTGTAAAACACAATAGTAGTTTTGACTCACTTTTGATTTGCACACAGGCCAAATTAGAAAAGCTACTTTCAACTAATTGTTTGAAGAAACTTATTGCAATTTATATTATCTTTGGCAAAGAACTTAAATCGACTTGGAGTAAATTGGTAAACTTTGAATTTCTGTAGCAAAGATAAACGGAAGTTTCTAGGAGAACTATTATGCCAGGTTATGCTAGTTACATGCAATTCTTCTTATTGGAGTAATTTAAAAATTTTGTATTTAGTTATTTCATACTTATAACGCAAGTCATTACTTTTTCTCATTCTGCACAAGTTAGATTTGAATTAAAAGGTATTTAAGTTACTTTAAATGATTTAAGAGCTATTTTTTCCCACATCTAATAGTGGAGATAAAATCATCTAATGGTAATGTTATTTGCAGTCAAACAAGAATATTTCGCAATTCTTACTGTAGAACAATAATATAAAATAAATAAATAAAGTTTAAAGTCAGAAGTCGAGTTTTTTACAGTGTGGCATTTGGTCATTAAAAGTTTTTTTATTGGGGTGTAAAAGAGTAAAGAATCTGAAACAGCTCTATTTAGAGAACGTGTTTGGTAGTAGTTTAGTTAAGCAAATAGTTACTTAAGTATATTTGTACATTAGAGGGGTAGTAGAATTTGTATTTTCTTAAAATAAACAACATTTTTAGCATGTATCAATGCTGTGCATATTTTTTTAAATTATAATGATGCTTCTTGCCTTGATCTTTCAGGGATGTGCGGAGGAGACCGTCAGGGCCATTTATATAAAGATACAGATGCATTTAAGCGAAGGATACCTAAGTGTCAAAAAATTGCCATTTTTAGGGGGAATTTCGAGAAAAAAACAGCCAAAAGACCGGTATGTTTCTTTTGAAAATTTTGACAGCGATGAGAGTGAGGGTGTCCCATTTAAAACATTTCAGTTTGAGACACTTGAAATGTGATAAGTTTGTATATTTTTTTCACACCCGGTATAAAATTTCTTGAAAATTAAAAATATACGCTAGTAGAACCATCTTTTGTTTTTGACTGAACAAGTCTTCGAAAGATTCAATTAATGCTCTGTGAATTTATTGAGAGTTGTCAAAAGTTTGTTTTTTCTTCGATCTTCAGAGTATATTCAATTCGTTTAAAAACTGCAAAAAATTTTTTGTACTTTGTAATAACAGAAAATGCTTATAATTACAAACAGAATTAGTATCCCTAACAAACTATAGGGTATTCTATTTTAAAAAAATATATTTTTATCCCGCCATGGTTTTCTGGATCACTTTGTAACTTTGAAAATATTAAAAAATAAAAGCTCATAAAAAACTGAACTTTAATATTATTAAACTTTTTTTCTAAATCTTACGGTTTTTGAGAAAAGGTAGTGGACCGTCTTAGATGGGCCACTCGGTATAACCTCCTATTCACTGAAAACTTAAGATATTTAGAACAGATGAAGGAGCAAACTCTACAACTTCATCCCCATTTCAGCCTTATTTTAATATATAAATAGCAATTACACACACACCTTTTGAATACTAAAGAGCTTTATAGTCAAAAGCTTTATATCATTTTCTATGCCATCGTCGTAGTTGCATAAAAGCGGTAACATGTGGCTATGAATTACATAGGTGGAAGCTCAGGATGGGACACCTTAATGCAAAGACATGCAAAACCTTAGAAGATCTTTCACTTATAAGGTATAAGTATCTTATTTTTACTAATGCAGAAATGTTTTACTACAGAATTTATAGGAGAAAAAGTCAAGTGTTTTCCGGAGAAAGGATAGTTTAAGGATTTATTGTCACTGAAACTAAACCGTAAAATTTTTCATCAAAAGTAGTGTATTAATAAAAACAAAACATAATATCCGTTCGTGCACATTAAAAAAATAGACCTTAAATCTAAATGCATAATAACGTGTCAGTTTGAATGCATGCAAGAATTCAAATGACTTATATGCTCAACACTGCCTCTAAAAGTGGGGATTTAGTAGGATGCATATCTTGCAATTGTCGAGCTAGTGTTCGAAAAAATGTTCTGCCGGTACTGAAAAATGAAATAAATTCGAAAATATACCATGAAAATAAAAAATAATATTACTTACATAAGTAGGCGTAGTCAACCATCTCCTGATGGGCCTATTTCTGAGAGATACCCTGAGGGTATAAGGCCAAAAATCGTAGAAATTGTAAGATCTGTGGATTCTCCAATCTGGAATTGACCGGGTGTCTCCCAGGTAATATTCATTACCGTACACAGGGTTGTATCGAGTCTTAAGGGACATTTCTGGAATGATGTATGTGTTTCATAGAAATAGATTGTGGAATAAGCAACATTTTCTCTAAATTTAAGCTACATAAATCGATACTTACTCGAATTTAACCTTTCCACACACACACGAGCAACTTCACAAATAATATTAAGAGAATTGAATGTTTTCGAAATTCAGTTTTGCACGAAGCATCGAAACTGACTTATTTTTGGCCCAATGCCATTGAGAACTATTTTTGAAATTTCTGGACAAGAATTATTTGTCTTTTTGCATTCGGAATGAGCATCGTTTGAATCAGATTTTAATTTAGATTGAAGCTGGTTTATAGGGTGTGGGAGAAGTATGTAATTTGACACTTATTGGTACTTCGCGTGAGATCTATAAATGACTATTGTTGCAGATTTTCTGAGGAGTTTATTTTTGGTCTGCGTTTGCTTTTAAACTGACTAAGCTGGAGAACTCGGAGTGAATATCAATAGCAAAAATCAAAAAAATTTCGAACTTTGCTCTGGTAAAATTTGTTCGTCGTGACTTGAGAAAAATATAATCATAATATAACGTTGGAAGGTAAAAAAAGGAATTCATTTTATTTCAATATAAAATATGTAAACAAATATTTGACTTTAGCCACATTATTTACGCTGAAATAATTTTGATTTCAATAGCATTTTTTGTATTCTCCCGATATTGAAATTTTATCCAGTTTTCCATAACTAGATGATAAATCCCAGATAGGATTCCACAAAAGGAAATTCGACCTTGAGGCTCAAATCAGATTATATCTCTGTTTTCATTCAATATTTACTACCAAAGTAAATACAAAGTTTTAATTAACCTATGTGATAGTGATATGAGTACTTATCACTCGACAATTTATTCATGACTCGACACTCGCTACCTACTATGTTAAGTGCCAAATGATTGATGTATAGAGGGTGTTGCTTAATGGATGGTAAAAAATGAAATGTAAATCATGAGCTTATTTTAAGCTAAAAACTTCATATGCCCTAAATTGCTTCCATTTTGATTTACAGGGTGTTAAAGTTTTATTTTTTTTTCGATTTTCATTAATTTTTATGTTATTTGTGAAGATAAACATGCTACATGTTACAAGAACAAAATGTTATTTGTGATGATAAAAAAAAGAAAACTCAAAATTGGTAGTACACTTATTTTAGTATTACCAACAATCTGAGATAACAACTATTTAAAATACTCTACAGAGCGTCACTTTTTGGTGGTCACACTCAATATTATACATCAAAACATTTTTTATTACATTTTTAGATTTTATTCATTAATTTCATTTAATTCCTTACATCTTTTATTAAATTTTTTGTCTCTTCAGTTTCTTTATTAAAAACAATAGTTTAATTGATATTTGCAAAAGTATCTAACCATGCCTAAGGATATGATAAAACGGCAAAGTGGTGAATGCTGCAATTAGGCATAGTAACTTGTGGAATTTACATTTTTTTATATGTAATCATAAATTTTTTTAAAGTAATATTTCAAATAAAAAAAATGTCATAAAAAAAGTTCTGATGTAAAACATTCAGAGCGAACACGAAAAAAGTAACGCCCTGTAGACTATTTTAAATAGTTGTTATTTCAGCTTGTTTGTAATACTAAAACGATTGTTTTTACCAATTTTGAGTTATTTATCTTTACAAATAATAAATAAATGAATGAAAATTGAAAAAAAAAATGAAACTTCAACACCCTGTAAATCACAATGGAAGCAGTTTAGGACATGCCTTTATATGAAGTTTTTATCTTAAAATAAGCTCATGATTCACTCATTTCATTTTTTACCACCCATTAAGAAATACCCTGTATAAAGCTTTCATAGAAATTAATAACGTTTTTTATTGGCAAAGTTTCACTTTAAGCGTTGCAGAAAACGAATCTAAAAGATTCAATAGAGTCCAAAAGTGTTGGTTTCAAAGGTTCTTCAGTTTTAAAGCGGTGGTTTTAAATTGTGCCATGTGCTGTGACGGAAATTTTTAAAGAAAATCATGTAATTTTTGCGGATTCGTAATGGTTTTATCAATACGGACTTTCTTGTTAAAATCGAAAATTTAAGAACGTGAAATTATAAAATTTCAAAAGGGCGAAACACGTTAATTTGAAAATTTCCGAAACCTTGGAGTTGTGTCTTTTAAGAATTTGAAGGTCTCTATACCACCAATTTCGACGTTTCCGTAAAGAAATAATTACTGTGTTACCAAGCAATTTGATATTTTTTTTCAAAAACAACTTTAGCATTGATAATTTTGTGGGTTTCCACATTCATTTTTAATTCGCTTTGAAGTCAGTTTTCAAAACTGTTTTCAAACGGGATTCAGATTTTGATTTAAAAAAAAAACAGAAACGCCTGATATGCGCCATTTCCTATTAATTAAATTAAAAAAATAAAATTAATGAGCAAACATCAGTGCTGCGACTGCTGGCAAAGTCGTCAGTTTTGCAAACATTTTTCAATTTTCTAAATAGAAGCAAATACCTTAGAACAATAATTATAATTATATGTATTAATGACTTGTGACATATTTACGTTCCGATTTCAAAACCGTGTTCATTTAAAATTGTTTTCATGCAATTTTAACTTCGACACGATCTCGCAAATTGGCGAATCCATCTTAAAGCAAAACGAGATTGGAAACGAATTTAAAACAGGTTTCCATTGCAAAATTCAAAAGTCAAAATGTTATTCAAACTTTTCCAATTTGCATGTAAATCTAATATCAAATGCTATATTTTTGAAAAAAAAATGAATAATTTTCTGTGGCGATAAAGAATAAAGAAGTTTTTGAGTTGAATTTGTTGCCCAGCAATTACAATACTTTTTTTTTGGTATACTTCAACGATAAGTTATTTTGATTGTAGTTTCCTCAGTGGTTTTATGCAAGAATTAGCTAGCTCCATTCGCAAAAAATAGATTATAAAAATATTTGAGAATAAATTTCTTGTAATATGTTAAATCTTGATTTTTTTATTGGTTAATTAAAAAGAAAATTTCAAGTAAGTGTAAGTAGTAAGTCAAGTAAGTAAGTAAAACCTCAAGTAATCTGACCTAGCCCAGTAGCAGGTTATTGGTATTCAACTTGTATCAATAATTTTTATAGTTATCTTAACCATTTCATTATTGAAAGATTTTAAAAAAAAGTTTGATCTCATGTATGAATTTATTTAACAATACAACGCATAAGACATGAAATTCTTCAAATGCGAAAACATGTAATCAAGAAACTTGAAAGTTTCAAAAATTGTTGAGGCTCTATTGAGGCTCAGGGAACTAATAGTAAATACTTTATTGTTTGAAGTATTTTTTAGAATTAAAATATTCCGATTACGAACAAATATTGCTGCATCGACGAAACCAAAAGAGGGATGTGTATGGAAATCGAATCGAAGGAACATCAAGTCTGCATCGCAACTAAAGTTTCTTGGACAAGGATACCTAAGTGAGGAACTACTGGCTACTACTCAGAAACTCACTGAATGAACTATACCCAAATATGTTAATACAGCGATTCTTTTATTTAAAAAAAAAAAAAAAATTAACAAAATAGAAAAATATCTCATATGAGTAATATGTACGTTCTGGCAACACAAAACGTAAAAGCTTAGACTGGTCACATAGACTTTCAACCCATCACATCAGGTACGTCAACTCTCTTAACTAAAATAGAAAAACTCCGTATTAAAAACTTCAAATGAAATTAAACGAGTTATGACCCAGTTAGCATTCGAGCTCAAACTTATCTGAAGTTTCGCTCTCGACTTTCTAATTTAGATTAAACTTTAGATCAGGGCTAAACCTTGATTGTACAATTGGGTAAGATACTCACACGAAGTTCTTTATAGAGATTTCGTCTAAATCTCTGATTAGTGAACCAGTATCGATATTTCCAGGGCCAGTTAAAGTAAAATTCGATGGGCCTTCGAAGTCGATAGTCGGGAGTGTATCGAACGTTATCGGCGAAGGAGTATTCTCTCCCATATACAGGGTCGTATTTTAAGGTAAGCATTTTTTGTCTAAAAAATGTTTAATGAAGAATTACGCTATCTTTAGTTCCTAATTTCGTAATTCATTAGCTTAGACAGAAATCTGCCAATACAAAAAATTTTTAAATATCGCGTAAAATAACGATTTCGAATATAACAATCATTAAGGTGTCAGCGTAAACGATTGTAAATATAAATAACTAAAATCTAATAAACAATAATAATACTTACACGATTTGCATTTACCCAAAATAAGCGTACTTATACCCACGGTTACACACGGTTCGGACACTTAACCGTACTGTGTTGTGTTTTGAATATACACCTTTCTGTCCATTTTAATAATACGATACAAATATTGGCCTAGAACCAAAATACTTTCCACTGTTTCAAATATGCAAATTACCTGTAGCACGTAATTTAAACTTGATGTAGGTATTTTTAAAGTCTGGACCAGGTTCTTATTAGTCACGGTGATGCATTGAGGAATGTGACCGGGAGACGTGAGTAATGGCTTCATTACTCATTAAACCGTTGTTAGGCTGGAGATTGTATAGAAAGATAAAGGAGAAAGATGGAGTCTGAGTTAACATTGAAAAATGAATTGAAGAGGTAAATATCTCTGTAGGAAGTGCCCATAAATGGTATAACTAAATAGATGCTGATTGAAAATAGAGTAACAACACAATATATAGGGTAATTTGAAAAAATAAAGTTTCTTTTTCATGAAAATACAAAAATGTCTCCCTAATACCAATACTTTAGTAAGTAAATATCCTTTTCTTAACATCAACTTCGCTTAATGAAATAATATTATTTTTTCATTCTTTTTATTGTTTATTCCCCAATGGCCTATATTACGAATAATACGAATAACAACACATCATATCATACTTGTTGTATTATAAACTTCAACAGGACGAATTGGAAAAATTTTAAACAAACTGTAAAAGAAATTGGCATCAATTTTTATATCTTAATGTCATATCGAAATTTTATATTTTTGGACATAGATAATATAATGATATGATTAGATTATCATGCAGTAAAATTAGAAAAAATCATGTATAAAACTCATTAGGAAATGTTATTTTGTGTAACTAGTGCCATATTGCAGAATCTCGCTGCGCTTATTCCACAGAGTTATGCAATTATATATTTCCTAATTGATGACGTAAATAACTATTCCCAACCGGCAAGTAGTAGAAATTTTCAGATTTTGATTTTTATTAACAGATATTAATTTTTCTTATCTACTAAGTATTATTGAATTCACAGTATAAGTTTTATATTTTTTCTAATATGCATTTTTAAATTATATATATGGTGTTACAGAAACAGGTTGATCCCTATATTTCAAATAACTACACTTTCTGATAAAGAAAAGACGACAAATTCTGGGTCTTATAAATTTTTTTACTACTTTTATTACTTTTACAAGGATATTAAATAGTGCCCTTTTTTCTTTCAATATAAACTAAGACCAAAAAAAAGATACAGCATGATTTTACATCATTTTCAGGCATTACATGGCATCAACGACTTAGCTTAGGGTCAAAATCTAAAACGGATCTAAAAGATCGGTTTTCTAGAGTTGGGTACGTACCAACTTTAAAATAAACTATTTTTTAAATTGGACTGCAAAAATATAAAATTTTAACCGAGTGCAATTAACGTAAATATTCAGTTAATTCTGATTACCTGGAATATCTCGGAACATATTCAGGTTTTTGTTTGGTTTTTCTTCTCGAGAAAAAAGTTATCAGATATTTTTAAACAAATTGTACCTTTTTCTTTGTGCCCCGTATAGCCAGTGTTAGTTATCCGATTGGGAGTTTATGACATAGACTGGTTTTAAAAGCTCATTGAATAAAAAATCAGTAGCATAGAGCTCTACTTGATACAATATGGCTTTATTTTGCCAAGTCGAAAAACAAATTAATAAACATTTGGTTAAATTATCTGTCAATGGTCAGCTTAGTTGCGTTAAATTTAGAATTTTAAGTTAAAAGATTATTTACAAGTTTGGTGAATTTTTTATTCTAAGCTCGCACGATACTGATTATTTTTAATAATTTTACAGTCGTTTTCAAAAGGTTCGCAATTTTTGTTGGTTGCTCTTAGTGGTCAAAAGAACGTATCCGATTTTAATAAATTATATTGAATTTAAAACTGCATTCAACGTAGAATTAGTGACACAAAAAGTTTATCAATAAACAATAAGAATAATATAGCAGTGAAATAAATAAAAAGGTTCAAACTTTTTGAAGAGCTCTTTTTTGGACCAACAAACAAAATTCAGCCAAAACCGAAAACGATGCCTAAGTGAGGTAATTTATATATTGGTGAATTCTACAGTTAATAGTAAAGCTAATATTCAAAGCTTTGAATTTGATACAAAGGTCTAATAAATAAATATAAACAAATTTTAATTAAAATTTAGGCATTTTTGCATCACATATGTATCTCTAAGTCTGGAATTTTTAGCGTTTAACCAAAGTCAGACACAATTTTTTAGAGTTTGAGCTCGGATTGATAAGAGAAAATAGGTCATTGCATCTTTAAAGTTTCTATAATCCCTGGTGACATGATTCTTAATGTTTTTATGAAGTAGTTTTAGATTTTTAAAAATGTTTCAATTTATAAAAAAAATGTTCTAAGTTGTTTGAATATTTTTTTATCTGTATTGCATCTCGTTTGTATCTGTATTGCAGTTTCGTGGCTTGATCTGAACTCGTTAATTGACTTGCTGAACTCTTATTATTGTCAGACATGTCAGCAACCCTAAAATTGAATCACAGAATCGAAAACGTCGCTTCACGAAGTTGAATACTGGAATACTCTGTATTAACCCGAATTATCCTGAAGAATATTTTAATATAAGTTGTTTATTCCTTAATAAATTTCAAATTTTGGGGTAAATACACATTTCCAAGAATAAAGTTTCGCTCGTCTATCATGCAAATGCCTATAGGTACTTAAACTGGATATACAGTTAAATGCTTCATGCCATAGTTATTTAGGAGGGTATTATTAATTTTCTATGGTTTTAAGTCGTTAAAACGAGAATTAAATGTCATCGTATATAAAAAAACAATTTTATTCGAACATATTCATATAATAACTAGTGAAAAATAACAAAAATAACTTAAAAAGCAATAGAAGTTGTTCTCAGCAATTAACTTCCTTACTTCATGTACAGTAATTCTCTATGCTAAAAGAGAAAAATTATATTGAAATCTTTTTGGAAAAAATAAAAATTCATTATCAGTTCTTGAGATACCCACACGAAGTGCCCGGCGAGTGTTTAAACTCATTCTGGAAGACGGAGTATCGAACCATGATCGGTACTTCCAGGGCCAATGAAGGTAATGATCAACAGCTCGTTGAAGTCTATAATCATGCTTGGATCGATAATCATCAACATAAGAATAATTTACTCCATATACAGGATCGTAGGTTACGTTCAGCATTTTGCCTAAAACGAAATATTCCTGAAGGTTAAAAATGTTGGAAAGCGAGTATATTTTGAACTTTTTAACGTAAAAAAACAATAATCCGACCAGGTGGATATACAAATCAAGGGGAATTGACGTGTTACATTTTTAAAAAACCCACTTCAATATAATTTTAGATGGAACAGGTTCATTTTCGAAGTGCTTTTGGATTTCTCTTTTAGATTTTTCACCGTAGAGCCATTTTATTATTAGATTTTTATTTTCAAAAAGGTTATATCACACTTATTTTAAAAGCTTAAGCAACTGTCATTTTGGTTTTTGTCATTTTTTTCATGATTACGTATTGGGGTGGATACTGATTAATTCGCCTTGATTTTCCAATCCACGTACCTCCGCGACTTTGTTTGTATGTAGGAAAACAATACTTACAGTTTTTTTTTTTGAAAATTTCCCAAAAATCTGCTTATAAACCTACGTTACACACCTCGCATTCACCGGATCGTACTGCTTTGTGTTTTAATAATGAAAATAAAGCTTTCCACTCATTTTAAAAACACGATACAAATATTGGCTTAGAACCAAAAAATAGGGTTCCCAGTTTCAAATATGTAAATTACATAATGGCTGGCATGTCATTAAAACTTAACATATTTTTAAAAGTTTGAGCTGAGGATTGTTTTGTCGGTCAAGGGGATTTTCAATTATCTCTCACGGAAGTTTCTACAAATTAAAGGTGGGAAGAACTTCTTTCTTGTCGACGTTAATAATAATACTAATTGTTTTACGTAGACTTTCCAAGAATTCGAATTAAAAGTTCGAAACTTCAGCCTACGGTTTCATAAACCCCGCCACGGGGCTGATATTGTAATAAAAGTTCAGATGAATGATTGCCAGAAGAAATGTGAAAGGTCAATAAAAAGTGAATTTCTCGATGAAATATGGCTTCGAATTGAATACTTAAATCTAGAATTTTAAATGCATTTGACCCAACAGAAAAACTGAAACCGACTCAGGTCTTTTCAGATTTTTATTCTGTTTACAGGAAACAATACAATTAAAATTGAAAACACTCTGGTGGAATAATTGCCTTTTGAAGAGGAAAGATTAATTTAAAAGTTTTTCTCATTGAGCAAGAACAATGCTCTGGCGAAACGGGGTTACTGGAGCTGCAGGCAAGACATTTGAAATAATTCCGCTTAGAATGTCGAAAACTCCTTATTACCTACCCCAAGGCATAATAGAGAGGATCTTTACCAAGGAGTTCTTTGTCGCATAATAGGCACGTTTTCAAATAAGAGGTAAATAGGAAAATATGTTCGATATTATATTTCGTTGAGTCAGTGAGCAATTTTAATATAAACTTGATACACCCTTGGCAGTCAACTCAATAGTGTCACGTTTCTCTGTTATGTCGCGAAAGAAGTTTTCTAAAATAGAATAGAGAAATGAACGATCCTCCTTTATATAAAAATTTACTTTATGTGGCTTGATTGATGGTGCTGGAAGCCCCAAAGGTTCCGTTTTAATCGTTTCAGCTAACTTCCTTAATCATCGTTGACAATTGTTAATTCTTCCTTTATGGGAAGGAATACTCGAAAAAAATCCTTACAAGCAAAATAAAAATTTAAATTTCAACGTCAAAAGCTCATGTGGATTTAGCTCCACATGTAGTAAAGAATTAAATGAAGTTAAAACATTGAGATGAAATCGACTTAAATCTCCTTTATCAAGTACCTCTTTTCTGCATGTTGCTCTCTTTTTGTCGAGTCTCTTTTTATCCATGTTTTCGTTTAAATCGTTCAAACTTTCTCAGTGGAATCAGTTTTAAATTTTCCGTTTTTACATGCTTGAAAATTACGAAGAAATGTGTAATAGGTTAATTTTAAACTAAAATAGCTGGCTACAGATAACGGGGAAATAAACAAAAATGCTGCACAGGGAGTAAAACAGTAGTGATCATGAATGAGGACAAACATTAAACAAAACCAACTTAATTTTACATCTCTCTTGTAACTCGACTGTTTGAAACTTGCTGAGAAATATCTGATAAGGTAGTTTTTGGCAGTAACAAATAAATCTGAAATAAAGGCAATAATTGACGTTAAGACAATAAGCTGAAACTGTGGGTACAAAAAGAATGAAGAGAAAATTTATTGAAAATTTAGATATCTCTGTTGTTGTAATTTGCGATAAAATACTTAATAAATGAATTTCAAGCTGAAATAAAGTCAACACAGAGAAATCTGAGAAAAATGCTGCAGAGTTAATAAACCAGTTTTATAATCAAGAATGAAAGTAAAATATTTAGACTTCCCGTTTGGAATCTCTTGAAACTCGTTTCTTTGAATTTTAAGAGAAATATCTGATAAGGAAATTTTTGTTCGAAACCTAGTACTTTCTAAGATAAGGAAAGCTGGAAAAAACGCTTCATAGTTTGCATAACACTTTTATAAGTAAGGTGAAATTTGTAGAAAAGTCCGTTTGTTATGAGTTAGTTTGATGATGAAATCTGAAACTTACTACACATCAGTAAAGAAAAGATTGAAGCAAAAAGTACAAAAATTTTAAATTTCTCCATGGTAACTCTTTTTTGACATTTATGAAGAAACATATCTAACGATTTATAATTTGAAACTGTAATAAGTAATATTTTTTAAAACTGAAAACTCAACCTATTAAACAAAACAATTTCATAACAAAAAATTAAAGTAAAACTTCATCGGAACATTTTCATTTTAGAAGATGAATTATAGGTAGTTGGTTCCATTTATCTTCATAGGTGTATATTCGACTGTTATTTTCCAAAAGACTCCAATCAATTTCCATGTAAGTGCTGGTTGACAAATCAGTTTATTTTTCATTTTCCAAACCTATTGCTCAAGAATATCCAATGTGGAGATTAAAATAATAATCAAATTCTCTATACGAAGAAGGAATTATTTTGAGATCAAATGACATGAATCTAACTTAAGAATTGCCAATTGTTTCTCGCTTTTCTACAGGAATAACTGGTTAAAAACATTATAATTCGTTTGGCATCAAAAACTTCTAAATTTCAAACGAAAAGAAAAAGCTACAAAAACTTGATATTTTGAGGTCAGTTACACTAAGTCAGGTGCGACAATCATCACAAATTCATCCGTTTTTCTCTAAAAGCAGCTACTCAATTCTTATTTAAAGGGAAAATAACTAAGCTGTATGTTTCATCGTTTCTGATTTGACCAGAATCCAAAATGTTGAGAATTAACTTATATCAATTTGTCATCGTTGAAGGTCTCTTTAATGAGTGTTACTAAAAAAGACAAGGCCAAAGCAAGACATTATCATCTGTCAAGTGAAATTAGCAACAAAAGACTTAAAATTTAAATTCACTTATTGTGAAATTTGAATGTGTGAAATTGATATGTATAAGAGAAGGAGAGTAACACTGAAACATCAGGAGGACTGAACTGAAATACCGAATTTTTTTTGTCCTTCGTTTAAATCGACAGTAATTGAAATCATTCGATACATCCAGTTCGAAAACTAAAATGTAGGGCTAAAAGCGTATGTAGTAAATTAATGAAGCTTTAATCGGTATTAAAACCTCCTCCCCGCTTGGAAATTTTTCTAAAAACCTCTAAATTGGCTGAAAGACTGATTTCGATTCTACACATATCGACGCTGGAAACCCATTTTGGAGCCTCTATGGAATAGAGTTTTGTGAAGCTACATACAGGGAAATCCAAATAATGAAAATATGTATCCAAGTTATATAGTAACTCGGAAACTAATGTACATGTTGATGGCCAAAGTCGCCGTCTAGACGTTTTCGTTAAATTGTATAAATTGTTTGACCTTGTGTTTCTCACATAAAACCATTCATTCGAATTTCTTATCGATCCTGAATACTTCATATGAGGACTAAATAAATCCACATCTTTCGGAAAAAACGATATATTATTTCGTCGAGGGAAGAATCTAACTTCTCGAAATTCATGCAATTATATGAAAATTGCAAGAGATTTTGGTATTCTCACACTTACTCTTTCTTCGAATCTAATCGAGCCACATCCACACACCACTCAATACACTAATTATTATCATCACAGACGCTATGCACTTTATGCATTCGCAATCCCAATTGTATAATCACAATCAAAAAATGACTCCAAAAAAAAAAAAAGTAGGCGTCTCCCTACAGTAGCTATTTAACTCTAGCCAATAGCAGGCGATTTATAAGTTAGTACTGCGTGTAAAAATAAACATAATGCAAATGACTTAAGCTACGACACTTCCGTGAATTATACTATATGAGCAGAAAATACAGTTTGTCAATAAGTTGAAGTGGAATTTTAAACCATTGCACAACTAGAAAAGTGTATGAAAGTGTTGATATTGATTGGTGCCAAGGTACTAAGCATTTGATTTGTTTGAGCTTGATAATTAGTAACTTACGATTTGTTTTGTAGGGATTTCATTTTGCTAATTTCTTATTTGTATTAATCGTAGGTTCATCATTTGGTTCACATATCTCACATAGAAGGAATCAAATTTGTTAAAGAACCTGATAATAATTGCACAAAGAATGTATTAAACTCATGCTAATGCTCTGATTTTTACCTTTATGGTACTCATTTGTACCACCGCTAGTCCAGGAGCATGTCGTAGATTTCAAAGAGAACACACCAAATTATGCCAAATTTTAATAGGATTTCAGCAGCACTCACTTTAGGAATTGGCCATATGGCCCTTCTCTAAATGTCCAGTTTTATGACTTTTTGGTAAATTTTGTTACGGAATAATAAACGTTTGCAATTGTGTTTGTTCTTATTATCACAAAATCTGGTTTAGAGGAAAAGAATATTTGGGTTCTGTGTGCAGAAAGTTACTGCTTGAGATATGTCAAGTTCGATGAAGGGATAGTGCACTGCGTAAATGATAAAAACCTCGAAAAAATATAAATAACTCTATATTTTCTTTTTATATGTTTATCACATTAGAAATTGCCTTATCACAATAGTAAACTTACTAAATATAAGTATAACTTAAGGAAAACTAGTTTATATGCAAGTGTTTCTTGCCATCATAATGGTTGAAATACATGACTTTGCTAGTCTAAAAACATAAAAAAAGTGTTTTAAAAATACGAGTTATGCGTAATTGAAGGCACTTACCCTTTGGATGCCAAATGGAATTCGTGAAGGCATGTAATCACAGAATACTCTTAGTCCCCGATAGGGAACCCACACCCTTGTCCTGAAAGAGGAATTTTAACGTCCATAAGCCATTAAAGTCTTATAAAAAAACCATTTAATTGCCATTAAATACTGCTATTACCTGTAAGGATAGTCATAATACCCTGAGCAATTCAGTCTCTGAATTTTTTCATCGTAATAAAATCGAATGTCTGGAAAGTATCGGAAATTATAGCCATCTTCATCGGGGTAGTATTTCAGCTGCAGCATCCTTAAAAGAAATTTATTACTTTAGGAGGAATATCGAATTTAACATTCAAGAAACTTATAAGAGCACTGAAGAGTATTTTTGAGGGTACTTACTTGAATAATTTAAATGCACTGACAGGCGATGTTAAACCTGAGTTAACAATAGTTTCAGGTGGAATGCTCACACTCTGGTGATGGGCCAAAATATGATGATTTCACTCTTTGGCACGCTCAAATGCAACAGAATTAGAAAATACTTAATTTATCGAAGTCGTGTAGTGTTTATACAAATTTCGTGTTTACGCAATAGCTTATTTAACACAATAACGCTCTTTGATTTGAAAAGCTCTAAGGGCGAAAATAATGTGTGGCGATGTAAGGGGACTACATAAAAATTGACCCGGGCCTTGCTCCATTTTTCAAATCTCACTGGACCCTTTCTATAACGAACCAAAATATTTCTGCAAATATTTTTTCAAGGGAAAATAAGATTTGCTCAAAAAGTGGGTCAAGTTTTTAATACCGAAATACGCGGCCTGGGGCTTACGAAAACGATGATTCACTTCATAAGCAATGATTTCTATCTGCCTGTAGAGCTTTCTAGGAATTTATAATCCTGATGGATGATTTAGTGGTCTCAGTGGCTCCAGAAAGCGACAACCTTCTTGAAATTTGAACGATATAAAGCATATTTTAGGGGAACTTTCATGAAGCGAATAAGATATATTGTATGTACGTGTGTGAAGTCCGCATGGATTTGCTATTTCCGGCACGTGTGCGACTGCTCTTTTCTTTAATCTTTGGCAAATAGAGAAACGAGGCCATATGGCTTAAGATGGATTTTGTTTCATGGAAAATTGTTGTTGACGTTTGAAGAAGCAGAATAACGTTCGAAATACATTGAATGCAATTAGGTATACAGGAAAACGGTGAAACCTCTGGAAATTGTCGAAGAATTGGGAAATGTCCGAACAATGAGGCTCAAGTGTCCCATAATATTATCATAGAAGTAAACAATTTTCAACACATTACGGGCCAATATCAAACAAAACAAAAATAACGAGGTTCGCAATGAATTTACATCAACAGAACTGTTGTGAGAGCAGAATGAAGAAATCTTGTAAATCAACGCGCTACTTTGTAGAACAGGACAATAAGATATTAGTTTTTAAATAGGTATTTATGTCCCACGGGCGAAAAACTTAACTTTTACACCCGCAGCTGAAACTTGTTGTCCCTGGTGTGCGAGGGGAACAACCACGTTTATGGACGATTTTCTTCGTCCAGCGGGGATGAGTAAACTACCGTAGAATTACAGTACTTTGTATATTTTTTCAATATGTATCAGGTAAGTATCCTCATCACTGTATCTCGTATCATCTAGATTTGACTTGTTAGTGTTGATGGCTAAAAAAGTTGCCAAAGTAAAATAATTGGAAACAAATTTTACGTCTTCAGATGTAATTTTTATATTTCTTTAAAAAAATTTTACGCCCAAAATCCGGCGTGTAAAATTGTACTTCACTTCCTAGCTCTCAAAACGAAATTTCAAGGTATATGTAGCATAGATGAATATAATTATATAAGTATGCCTAATAGACACCTAAAGATAGATTCAGCACCAAACTAAACCTGAAAGATATCTCTGGACATCGCAATCCTGGAAAGCAGGCCACTGATTTCTGTCCTTTTGGCCCGGTTTTTCAAAGTTCTGGTCACTTTGCCAGAAAG
The DNA here is from genome assembly GCF_039881205.1 of Euwallacea similis. Taxonomy (NCBI): domain Eukaryota; kingdom Metazoa; phylum Arthropoda; class Insecta; order Coleoptera; family Curculionidae; genus Euwallacea; species Euwallacea similis. The sequence continues at coordinate 3,222,496 of NC_089630.1, forward strand.
ACAATTTTTATGGAAATGAAAAATTGACCAATGTTTGGCTTCGGTTTCATTATTTCTATAGAAGTTATCTTGCTGGCAAAGTTGGCAGGAATTTGAGAAAGAGGGCCTTACGATCAGTAGATCAAAACAGATTATGTGAATTGCATGCATGTAATGCACATAATACAGACAAAATTATCAAAAAGACGTAATATTTAATGCATTTTTCCTTTAAATTATTCGAAACTTCAAATTGTGGATATTTTATTCAACTGAAAAGAGTTCAACTTTTATGGAATCATAAATACAGGGTGGCCCAACAAAAGTTTTGCATCTCGATATTCAGTATTTAAAACGAAAATATGTAAAAACGCTCGAACCCATCAATCTTTAATTCGAGGGGGACAATTTTTTATTATATTTTCAACTCCTGAAGAGGAGTGATAATTACCCATAAAATTTCCGATTGGAAAGGGTATCGAGTGATATATCATTTTAAAGGTAGTGGTACCCTGATTGTAGCCTTCAAGTTTAAAGTCACCGCCATTATCACCGTTGATATGACAGTTTGTCAAAGTCTCTAAGGAGTTTATCACAATAAGAGGTGCAGACTTCAAAATGGGAGTAGAAAGATTTTTAAAAGTGAAATAATCACTGAATCGTTTAGTTTAGTTAGAGTGATGTCTCATATTTAAAGGTCTTCCTGCTCTCTTTTTGAAGTCTACAGCCCTTATTGTCATAAATTAATTATTACCTAAAAGCTTTTTTCCCTCAGATTTTAACACGTTTTTATATCAACGGGGATAATAGCAGTAGCTTCAAACTTGGAGGTTGTAATCAGGGAAAAGGGATACCTTTAAAATGAGATATCACTCAACACCCCTTTTTATTAGAGATTTTGGAAGTAACTGTAACCCCTGTTCAGGAGTTCAAATTGAAGTGTTGAAAATATAATATAAAATTCTCCCCTCAAATCAAAAATCGACGGGTTTGAGCATTTTTTCACATTTTAATGAAAATCGACATGAAAAGTTTTCGTTGGGTTACCCTGTATATCATATAAGGACGAAACAGTATGGGATCAAATCATAAATAGAAACATTAATTGATTTGTTGACTAACGATGCAATATTTTTATGAACTTACGAATAGTAATTTATGTTTAAGAATTAAAAAAATATGCGAATTTTATTAAGTTTTATGTTTATTGTGCAAAAAAATGGGCGCATTCAAGAAACAGCAGCATCTTATTATATTTCAAATACATTTCGCTGAAGCGCTGACCTAAAACGGTAATCTGCCATTTTCATAAAATCAAATTAATATCTTTGATAAGTTGATAAGTCAAATTGTCAGACAAATGCAATTGGCGAATTCGCGCTTCAAGTGCTGCAATGTTCGATCGCCGTAAGTTCTTTGAATGCGCCCAATGCGCTTTTTTACAAAAAATTAATGTGAAAATAATTATTGGTTTTGAATCGAGTTATTTTTTTTATAGAAATATTTTGAGAGAAAAATAGATACATACATAGATGGATGTCTCTAGTTTCGAACAGGTCCGCAACGAACATACAATGAATTGAACTCCGAATACTAATTTAAACGAAGGAATAAACTGGCAGGATTTGCAAACCCCTGTCTCGCCCTGTCCAAATTAGTGTTTTGTTAAGCATTCAAATTGTCAAAAATATTGGAACTATATGCATTCATGCAACCTGGATCAGGAAACAGCACGAATGCATTACGAGCACTCGTGCTTTTTCATTCCAAATTGCATTCATGCATATTGCCCTAAAATGCATCCTTAATTGTCAAAGCACTGGTTATATACATACGTACTAATCTTTTGATAAATGAAGGACAAGCTTATTTTTCACATTTGATTGACAGACATAATTTTTTGGTTCTTTAACACTGGTAAGTTGTTGAAAGTCCTTCTACATGGCGAGATTGGTTCAAATATGGTTATTTCGGACGTAAACTGAGCCATCCTTATCTCAAATTCGCGTTTGTACAGATTAATTTAGCGTAGGCTTTTGAACTCTTGAAGCTAAACAAATTTTTGAAAAATGATTGTCAAAGGGAAGAGCATTGAACCCGTATAATCTTCTAGAATATCTTCACAAAATCAAGGGACATTTAGGCTAGGTGCGCATGAACGACTAAAATATTGGCCGATTTTTTGTGTTCGATTATTTATCGATCAGTTTTTTATCGGTAGGATTAAGATGTCCTCGGAATAATCTGATTTTATGGAAACTGCGTGTGTTACTGCTTTACTTCTTAAATTACGTAAAAAAAAAAAAATTTTAAAAGAGGTACTAGGTTCGTCCTATAATCAGTACAAGGAGAGAAGAGGGTCAGTTCTCCCAATCTTTTGAGAAAACAAGGAAACATCCGGGAAAATTTTTGGACTATACAAAAATGTCTATCGAAAGTTTCGATATCCTGCATGAAATGGTTTCGATAGGTCTACATAAATCAGATAAAATCGGGCTCTTGTGCGTGACTCCATTAAAAACTATAGACGTAGGTACATGGGCCGATCGCAACCGGATCGGAAATTGTCCCTGGACTTAGATTTTCTAATCGGCCAGTCTTTCAATTGTTCATGCGCACGGTTAAGTATAAATGTATTACCGCTGGTGACCGACTCTTAAATAGGCCGAGCAGAAAATCGTTCATGCGCGCCTAGACAATGATCATTTCTCAAATATCTTTTAAGTCAAACATTTAAGTACAACTATCTGAAATTAACTCTGATTAGGAATTGGACCAAAACTGTCAAATCTGGACGTTGAAAATTGTTTAAATTCGACAGAATTCTGATCGATATTTCAACAAATGTATTTAAAATTTTGCCTAGATGGCATAAAACGTGAACTTTGACTTTTCCCTAGTTTCAATTTAACGCAATTGCAAGGTTCATTTTCGAATCAGCTCATAGACTATAATGAGTATGGACTCACTCCATCCCATAAAGTAAGCTACACTCCCTCACCCCACCTGTCTTAGACACGTAAACAAATAATAATTTAATAAATATATTAAGTCGATTCCTTCCAAATGTTATTTGAAAATCGACACATTTCATCAGGACACGTTTGTTTGCCCTCAGTCCTGCACAAACAAAAACTTCTAGTGCACTTTTCAGAAGGAAACATAATTTTTGTTTATCTAGACGTGAAAACATACATTTTTATGTAACCGAGAAAGGCTTTAACAGGATCAAACAAATCGTTTTCTGAACGGGAAATGTTTTTCTATGTTTCCTTGAACGGATTTCTGTGTATGGCAATTTGAGTGTTAAAATATTCCATAAATAAATCTCTGTTACAAATAAGTGTACCTTGGAACTGAGGAAATATGGAAGGTAAGGTGAATTATTTATCTGATGGAAGGTGTGAGAAGGAATACATTAGGACTCTTTTAGAGTGAATGCGTAGTTGGAATTTTTATTTTGGGCCTTTTAAGGGTCGATATTAGACAACCCACGCAATAACGTCCTAGAGTGATTAATCGGCAAATAACCTAGAAAAATGACTGTTTACAGCTACTTAATCAGAGGCTTGGCTTAGTTTATTGGCAATGTGTCACCTAGTTTCTCAAACGTTTAATAACCGAATCATTCAATCATAATAAGTATGTATGTCTTTGGCTCTGTTCCAGGATCTTGAAATGCGTCAGTGACAGACATTTTTGTCCAGGTGTTTTTAGATGCTAAACTCGCACTACCACCGAACGAACCTCTATCGGTAAGTAATCTCTGCTTTTAAAATTTCACCAATAATTTTAAAACAAACTTATTATAGAAAAGCAATGCTGACCATCACCTACGACCCAGTTTTCGGACATAAATTTCGCCAGCACGTCCCTTTCTCTAGGTACTACACTGAATACAACATCAAAGGACCCATGGACTTTTACGAGCCCACTAGAACGCCCGGATGGTACCCCCATTACTGGCCTGCTCATTTGATGGAGCGTACCCCTACTAGTTACTCAGTAAGAAGCTTAAGGGTATGTCCAATTGACTAGAACCAATTTGAGGATTAGCTATAAGACATTTTCAATTGCAGCTGAGAAATCACTTGTACAAACTGTCCCCCAAGCTGTGAAAAGAAGCAAATTCATAAAATTTTTATTTCGATAATTATTTTTTTATTGCGCTAAGTGCAGATTGCCAGTCATGTAATATTTCATCCTATTTCGAAGTAAACATGTTTCGTCACAACACGTTTGTATATGTTTGTCCTCCCAATTAAAAATAACATGTACACTACGAATAAATCGAAATGTAATTTTCCTCCATCTAGAGGTAAAAATAGATGTTTTCACGAAGGACACAGAAACTTCTTTTTGTTATTAATTTTCTGTTCCCGATACATAAGGACAGAGAAATACGCTTTTGTGTTAAATGGCCTACATTTTCAAGGCTTTTCCCTCTATTTATAAATATACCAGGGCAGCAAGTCCCAGCCGAAGAGCTCTTCAACCTGCAGTAATAAATTTTTCATTAAGTGACACTAAATTTTGCATCTGCGATAGTCTGTTGGTGTGAATGCACGTATTTTTTTAAATAATGTAATAATTATTATATTCCTTCAGGTTGTGTAATTGGATACATTTGGATTGATGTACAGTTAGTTCGGATTTTATTGCCCTCATTTGATGGTTGTTGAAATTAGCAGGAATTGTCGGTCTAAAAAAAATTATAAAAATGTTAGTTTTTAGCAGCAGAAATTAAGAAATAAAGATTTCCAAGAAATTGAAAATTAGCTGACGGATGCTTAATATTGACGAATCAAGAGAGTGTATTCTGTATAAAAAATAACTTTTCTTTTTTTGTAAGTTATGCATTGTGTCCCCTTAATGAGAAGGAGCTGTAATGTCTCGAAACCTCTACATCTGACTGAAACTCATCCAAGAAAACGAAAGGCTGTAGAATAGAATTAATAGTGATCACGCTAAAATCAAAAATTGCTTTGATGAATGAGATTGATGAAAACGATTTTGATGAGGAAAAATTAAAATAAAATTCCAAGATTTCCAATATTGTTTTCTTTGACACATTCTTTTCCGGAAAACTAGATTTCCTATTGGATGTCAGTTTCACCATTTGCTCTATTAAGATCTCGGACGACTCCAGGACACACTAAAGCCTCTTTCTTCCGACTTTTCTACTTTTGTTATAATTCAATTATTTCCTATACAGGGTAATTTAAATTTGCACAAGCTATTGAGATTTCTAAAACCAAATTCCCATTTGGGGAATGCAATTATCGAAAATTTATTGCGGACATTGCTGGGAAAATAATGATAATTACCGGTGCTTTTTAAAGTCTCGCTTCGAGGATGATGCTTTGGATAAAATACCAAAAATTAGCAAAGAAAGTAAAATCAAATATATGAGAAATTTATAAGGAATACTTACGGAGCCAACTTTATTCGGGTAATATTCCACTAAATACCTTTCGTGCTCCAAAATAACTATAATTTTTCATTCAAGCAACAAACTGCATTTATTCATTTTCTCTTTCACGTTTCACACAAAATATGAAAATAAACTTATGCATTTTTCAGCAAATTTTATGCAAAAAGTGTCAGTGCCTTTGATGCACTTTTGCTATTACCCCCTATAATATGTCACCTTCAGGAGACCAACAATGGACTCTGAAACTGCATGATGTCCACGAATGTAATGTACTAAACTGAAACGCTAGAGAGGTAAGAGGAACAATAGACTGAAATTTAAAAAAATCTTTATGGGCACATGGATGGCACTTTTGGATAGAGCTAATGTAATGGATGTAATATAGTGGATGGAGCAAAATATGTTCGAATGACCTAGAATCACGAAGATATATGGGGAGACAAAACTTAATTGTGAATAGGGCTCTCAGAGTTTTGGAGACTTCAAATTTTGATGAAAGGACATGTCAAGTCTTAAGAGTGGAGGACGAAGAGAGAACCAAGAGAATGCAAATTTCATCCAGCTTTCTGCTACAAATCATATAGCGAGTGATCTAATGTAATGATGATTAATAATCGTTCAAATGGCTTGTTCGATTTACCAAATTTATATGAATCTATGATGATAGAAGATATTGGATGGGCTGATAACATATTATGTGTCCATTGGGCATTTTGCGTCAGCGTTTTGAATTATCCGCTGTTTTTAGGATTTTGTACTGCTTTCGTGTCATTTGATGTCAAACTTGTGGCAAAGCTTCTAGCATGAGTAAATTAATAAAGCCGTAAATTAAATAAGCCAAGTGAATTGCTACAGACTTTTAATAAATATATAAATTCAAAATTACGATCTATATTCTCAAAAATAAAATTTCTTTTCCACATAGTTAACTACATAATCCTAAAAAGAAACATAAATTCACCTTAATGCAATTATCGTGTACGCATACTAATTGTATAATTTGAAAACTACGTTATTTTCAATCTTGGAAGCCCCCTTGCTTTTCTTCAACGAACTCTGTACAAGTTGTTCCTGACCTAAAAAAACGTGCGATTTTGGTACCCACTTAAAGTATTCCCTGTGCAACTTTAAAATGATCCAAAATCGAATGTTACTCAGTTTGAGTGAGTACTTACACGAATTTTTCTCATGTGATGCTCAGTGGGCCACATATCCAACAGATCGAAGGGCAAATAAGGGAACCTGGTGCTTCTTAGGGGCCAAAACAAACTCAAATACTTGTCAAAATAATATCTGTGCCGAGTACTATAATCCAATTTGGCTCCATATGTTCGATCGTAGTTTAGGACCAACATTATTCTTAGTAGTTAATTTTTTTTTAACCGGACAGCATTAATTTACAGACTGTTTTGAGTGTCGGCACCAAAAACTAGCAGTACGCTGGGTACTATTATAAAATTATTTTCATTTTACGGTTTGACAGGGTGCCAACCTGCAAAAAACCAGAAGCTTTGTAACGACTTATACTGGATGTTACGCAAATGCTTTTCGGAATGTTTAAAATAGCTCCGTTGTTATTTGCACAAAAGTACCTACGACGTGCTCAACTGGAGCAAAATAGATTGAGTGCGCTCGTCGGTCGTTAAGTAATAATTTATTTTTCGAATTTTTTGGAGCCGAGCTTTGCCAAAAAGTCGGAAATACACTTGCTTGGTAGACGAACAATCAGATTGTGCTTATGCAGATGTTTTAAGTTTAAATTTAATATCGCGCAAAATAAAGTAAAAGCTCAGCTGCATATAATACAGTTTTATGTAAATCGCGAAGCAGGGGCAAATCGCTCCACGTTATTTGTCCTTGCTGAAATTTATTTTGGAGGCAAAAATATAATATGAGGGTTACTTGAGTCGGGAATTTTGGATACTTTTCCTCCATCAAACTGGGCATTTCGCGTTTTGTTGGAGTATTCTCGTGAGATTTTAAATTAATTTAGTTTTATTCCACTTAGTTTCATAATTATATTCGAGAATTCAAAAGACAAGTTTATAAGTTTTCAAGGTTAGCTTGCAGATTCACTCAGAAAAAAACAATTATTGTTATATTTCAGATTGGGCCACACTAGCCAGTGCACCGTACTCGTAGAGGAATATAACATTACTCCATAAAACCGAAAAACTGCACTTGAAACATGTAGAAGATATACAAAATGGGGAAGTGCCCACATTTTGCCAGTTGTGCTATTTTGAAGTTTTAGAGGAATACAGGGTGATTCATGTAAATATTTCATTAGAAACTTTTGGGCTATTAGTAACTATTTTTAATTTTTCATATACAAATAAATTTAAAATATTACTGTTTGAATAATTACTATTAAAGTCTATGATTCTAAACTGCTGGGCGAACTTATTAAACCAACAACTACATTAATGCACTTTTAGAAGAAGCAGCCATATTCTTTTCAAAGCCAAACTAAGATATTTCGAATTATTAGTGTCTAATATTAAAAAATCGCAAATTACGGCAAAAGCGTTAATTTTAAGTATAGGGATACTTGATAGAAATCAATTCAGAATTAAATTTAGAATCTAGACATGTAAAAATATACTGGGTGTTCCATTTAAAATAAGCGACTTTTTTCCTTTCAAAGTTCTTTAAATTTGACACTATTTTTTGGAGACCCTGTATAATATCTATAAAAACTTTTCTCGTTAACCTAATCTACCATGTTTGGCTAACATGTCAACAAATTTTCATAAAGCCAGTTTCAATGATAGCTGAGAATTTTTTATTTTAAATAAATGGTGTTTTATAAAGATTTTTCTTTTAAATCAAAATATCTTTAAAACGGTTAGGTTTAGGTATAGGGATATCTAATAAGAATTTAATTAAGTTAATTCTTAAATTTGAAAAATATAAAAATATACCGGGTGTTTCATCTGAAATAAGGAAGTCGACCTTGACTTCCGGTATAACCGAAAGTAGTGTGCATTTCAAAATATAAAAAAAATAGAGTGAATTTATATTAGTTTAACTCCAAAATATGAAAAATTAAATATAATTACAAGTCCAAAAATTTCTAATGAAACACGTACGTGAACAACCCTGTACATCTGGTTATTAAATCTTAAACAGCTTTTGGGCTAAAGTCGTGTAAACTAATTTAAAAAATGTTAACTTCTACCTCAAGTAACCAGCATCCAATAATTCACGTCTCATACATATATCTAATATTCAAAAAGTACTTTCGTTAGGGCCAATAGATCAAAGTCATGGCATCTTTGCCAAAACGAGAACTCCATAGACGCTTTAATGTAAAAGCAAAATATTGGTCAGTTTCCATGGAAATCATCTTCCAGGTAAACTTGTCAGTGCATTGATCTAGCGGCCCTTAGTTGTATGTAAAATTGCATTTGCATCTAGAAAGTCTGTACATACGCAAATTCAGCAGGGATTAAGTGATTTGGAACTCAAAGATCTAATGCATAAGTCAGCTGAACTCAGCTCAACTGTTATTAAATAATGACAGTCAAGAAGGAATGAGCAAAGATAGTTGAATATGATAATTAAAGTCGGGCTTGATTCGATATTCTTGCAAGAAGGGCCTTTATAAGATGTCATGTGGGTTTCACGGTTGGCGGAATAAATTTGAGAATTTCACACACCACTTGTTCTACATTAAAGATCAAGTACTTCATTACTAGGCAGGAATACACACTGATAGAATTTTTTGTTGGAATAAAATTTCCGCCAACGTCTTGTGAAAATTCTACCAATATATCACAAATGTGTAGCATTAGATTCGTGAAATTCTCCTCCGAATATATCTGGTGCATCGAAAACTCTAGATAATTCTAGCATCTAACATTCATGCAAATGTGTATCAGACAAGAGTGTCGGTGTATAATGCGTGCTTATGTTTTTTCAGTTCAAGCTCGTTCATGCATATTAACTCAAAATTTATCGATAATTTTTAATACACTTGTCATGTGATATACAGTACTGTTCTAAATTGCCCTCCCTCCCCCTTTCTAACTTTTTAACGGATGATATTTTTCAAAATTCCAAAAGAGGCTTTAAATGAAACAAAAAGGATTATCTTTTGACGACGTTTTTGCATAAAAATTACTTACCGTGTCGCCGCTAGGCCAAAAGGGCCATCTTTTTAAATAGTGCCATGGGTCGAGTGGCACCTCGTTCGAAAGGTATTTTAAAACTGTGTACAAAAATGAAGTGTCTTTTGAAATTGGCCGATTTGTTTTTTAGAGAAAAAAAATTTTTCTCAAAAATAAAATTTGAAAAAAAATTATCATTCTATGCATTTATCGAAATTTCTGTTCAGCAAAATACAATTAGACAAAAAACTTGTTTATTGATAAGCAGATAGATTTTTTGTGGGGTTACGTAAAATCAAAAGTTTATGCTACGTCATCAGAGTGTTTGATGGAACTGAGGTGTCGAATTACAGAAGTTTGTAGATCTATTGACCAACAGACATTTACAAATGTAAGAGAGGAATTTTCTGACAGGTCACATTTTTGTCAGAATCAAAATGGGGGACATTTGGAATATTTAATTTACCAAGGTAAACAATTTATTTTTCAAATTTTATTTTTGAGAAAGAATTTTTTTTCTAAAAAACTAATCGGCCAATTTCAAAAAAAACTTAATTTTTGTACACAGTTTCAAAATTCCTTTCGAATGAGATGTCACTCCATCCCAGGTGCCATTTTAAAAAAATGGCCCTTTTGGCCTAGCGGCGACACGGTAAATAATTTTTATGCAAAAACATTGTCAAAAGATAGTCCTTTTTGTCTTGTTTAAGGCTTCTTCTGGAATGTTGAAAAAAAATTATCCGTTAAAAAGTTAACAGAGGGGGGGGGGGGGGGGACAATTTAGAACAGTACTGTATGATAAAGTTTCTGTCACTGCGTACAGGTCAAAAATTCTACAAAGCATTTGGTTCATGATATTTTGGTTCCACTAGAACTTCAGTATCGGAAACTCTAGACAATTTTATTATAGTATGCACTCATTCAACTTCAAGTATCTTCTTTCAGCAAGAGACCCTGATATACAATGGAAAATTTTTACCAAGGTCTTAAGCTTTTCGTGTTGGAGTTTTTAGTGTTTTTGGATATTTATTAGTAGGATTGTAATAGTTTGAAAAAACGTTGACATACTAAACACTTCCATCAATATTTTTAAGACTTTCTGTGGTATTTGAGGCAATTGAAAACTAGATTCAATACGGGAATCTCACTTGCGTCTATCAACGAGTAGCTTTTCGTCCGTATTCAACTAGGGAAATGTTTTCAGAAATATAAGATTTCTGGGGCTAAATTACTTTTATTATATCTCTCTTTGCACAGTAATATTGACAACCTCCATATACAGAAACATTATACATTATAAAAATATATCATCTCTTATAATACCGTAACAAGTATACACTTAAATATCACTTTTTCCATCGCTGTGTTCGAGGAACAAATCTCATTCTAGCATCTAACCTAATAAATATTTAATAAGATTATTAAACAAAAATAAATCCGATATTACGTATACTGTGCTGCATTAGTTTGTTACTTCTGTGCATTATCTCATTAAAAACTTGATATTAGTGGCACCAAAAGAACGAAATTTGTTCCTTAAATTGCAGCCCTCCATTGGAATCCCTTCGCGTATTGGGCGTGTTTATCGATCGAAGTAGAGATCATTATACAGCTGAAACAAACAAATATTACTTTCGATTATACTAAATGAATTAGTCGGAATTGTACAAGATTGAGATATTTAAGCATAAAAGATAATTCTCCAGTTAAAAAATTAAATTGCCGCGCTTTGGAGCAGGCAAAATGAAAAGCTTATCTAGCGGTAAAATTTATTATCATACCTGTAGGTACTGTTAAAAATTCCCCTTCGTAACCTACATTGTAGACCTAATTTGTACAAAAAAGTCATTTCGGAGAGGATTTATTGTCTCTATACGAGTGGCTTATGAAATAATGCTCAAAATTTAATCATTCATTCGACCTTTAAAAGCCAGCGTTTCTAGGTAATTTCTGAAACGAGGAAGAAATTATTTTCCAGCTTATTATATCTTATTTGCTTCAAAACTCGTAGGAAGCGACGATTACGTGCTTAGGGCAAAAATAACATAATTGCTGGCACAAATGCTTCAGACAGTTTCATAAAACGGGAAAAACTACCGTGGTGCTTTTTCAAAGGTCAAAGAATGAATGAGACCTTTAGCTGAAGAAACATTTTTTCCGTGATTTGGAATCGAATCTGGTCAAATATACACGACGTGGACAAACCGTAAAGACAAGTAAAAAGAATTGCTTATGATATATTTAACAAAACATTAACCTACATTTGAGCATTATGAAGTAATGCTGTTGTAGTAACTCTACTAATTAATGTTTTAGTTTGTGATAGTTTTTATTTGTCAACTTAGGTTCTGCCATAGCAGGCGTTAGTTCAAGTCTGTATGAGCCAGTTTTTAACTGAAATTTTTTTTTTAAATGTCAATAATATGTCACAATAGATGTTCAAAATGGATGTTATTATTATCATCAATGTAACCGGTTAAGTCTTACAATTATTTTTTCGGCTTTTTAAAAGGTCCACAGAGTCGTAAGTTGCCTTCTAAGCGTTTACATTTATAGCAATTAGGTACTTCTCTGTTAGAAAAACGGATAGAATATCGACGTAATGCTTTACCTGAGTTCTTATTGCTTTGGAAATGTGCTTCAAATACATCTGTAAATTCACTGTTTATTTTTAAATATTTTCAACTGAAATTCACACTTAACAATGGTCACTAATAAAAAATAATAATAAATTGATTAAATTTTTTTTTGTTGAAAATTATTTTAAAATTAACTGGTTATACATCATCAAATTCAGAAAAATACATTCTATCAAAAAATGTAAAAAAAACGCGAAGTTCTATTTAAAATCTGAAGTTGACACCAAAAGCACAAGAAATTGAGTTCTAAAACAATCTACTTTGACGTTATTTAGTAGTCCGAAAAATATCATTTTATTTGGTTTTTAGTTCATAAATAACTGAGTTATAGCTTAGTCCGTTTTTCATGAGACAGATAACAAATTATTACACATTTTTTGTGATTTTTAAAAATTTTTTCTCCTTACCCTGATTTGCCTAAAGGCATCTTCGGATGGAAAATCGTTCCAGTAGTACGAGTAGGACCTGTTTGAAGGCCAGTACTGTGGGAATCTTTCCCTCGCTGTAAATGGCCAGTCTACATAGAAGCTGAGGGGTCGGTAGATTTTGTAGTGGTAGTAGAACTTGGAATCGGGCCAAAATGACCATTCATAACCCTGTTTGATAGGGTTTCGCAGGTAGGTAAGCATTTTGCTAAAAATGGCGGAACAATAATGTTGGTAGAAAGAAATGCCTGATCCTATGCCTTGTAGTTTTGTGCCAAAATTTATTTCTGCTAAGCTCAGTTTTTGCACTTTGTAGATAAATATAAACAAATACGGAAGAAAGTTGAAATTATTCTTTAGAAGGAGCTACAAGTCGTTGTTAATTGAGATAATCATTACTGTTATCACCGAACAAATATTTATCAAAGGAAGTTCAGTCATACTCCAAGCTTTGACCTGGTTACATCAAAGTGCAACATCGATGAAACTTGCAAATACCTTTATTCACAATTCCGTCTCTTGTAAATAAACAAAGTTGCAGTTTGTGCTGATTTCAGCGGGTGTGCGAGATAAAAGGTAGAAGCAATCGAGTTATGAGGGACGTATTGAGACGTTTAGCCGAGTTACTTCTATGAAGAATATATGTTAGGTGTCATTATGTTCTATGATAAAAGAACGAGTAAAAGAAAAAATATATATATAGCGAAATAAGAAAAGCGTTGTATTATTTGCCTCTATCTCCTGATCTGGGTTTCCATGATTAAATTTTTTTTGGCCCTTTTAGGACGTGTGGAAAATATGGATTCTTATATTGATATACTCATGATAGCTCATTTTTTCAAGCTATTTTACAATTTTGGATGAATTCACAAAATATCGGAGGTCATACCTGCCTATGGGCTCCATTTTCTTTCCATTTTTCCATCCTTTCTAGGCTATATTCCATAAAGTGTGCTGACCTACTTTACACATACGTATGCCTGATAAGACCAATAGATAGAATGTATTGCCCAATATCCTTTTTTCTTCTCTACTTGAATTCTCACGAAATTTCGTGGAAATGCCGTCAACACTTTCCTGACATGTTCGGTCATTCGTGAAAATACGTTTTTATTAGTCAGAAATGGTACATAAAGAATTTTTGAAAACCATTTTCATATACAGTAAAATCTCCCTTGACGGACACCTCCGATAAGCGGACCTCTCTAATAACCGGACAGTTTTCTGGGGACCAACTCTTTCCCATAAGATATTCTAATAAATATTTCTCTATTAAGCGGACTGTCTATTAAACGGACACGGACATTGAATCTAACTCCATTTTTACATTTTTTCTCTCATAAACGGACATTTATTTAGCCCGCGACCAGGAAATAATTTTCGAATGAACGTTGCCGTTCCTTTTAATATATTTAACGAATGGCAACGTTTTGCCTGGCCGCACGTCTTTCGTAGGGGAATTACCGGACTCCCGAAAGGCATATTATGTATGTATAACCATGCCACTATTTTTGTCTACTACATTTGTATTTAACGCAACGTTCGGAGTAGTCGTAGTAGTAGTAGTATTTCTCCTTGTGTGTTTTTAGTGTTTATATGTTAATAATGGCTCCAACAAAACGTCTGTTAACTTTAAAAGAAAAGCTGCAAGTAGTGGAAGTTTACGATAGAGAAAAACTTAGTGTACGTAACTTAGCGGCCCGATTTAATATAGGAAAAACCCAGGCAAGTGAAATAATTAAGAAGAGAGAACAACTATTAAACAGTTGTGTTACATCATTTAACTCGGAGCAGAAGAGATCATTCTTCAAAACTAAGGGATTTAACATCGACAAACTAACTTATGAATGGTTTGTTAAAGCCCGGAATAAAAATTTTCCTATATCAGGGCCTATAATTCGATCAAAGGCGAAAGAACTTGCAGAAAAAATGGGGTACCAGGATTTTCGCGCTTCTTCTGGATGGCTTGAAAAATTTCGGATTCGACACAACATTACGTTTCGTTCAATTTCAGGAGAGGCTGCTACTGTCAATACGGAGCACGTCGCCATTTTCAAGAACAATATTTCGGTGTTACTGAAACACTACGAGCCAAGAAATATCTATAATGCTGACGAGACTGGCCTTTTCTTTCGTGCCTTACCCGAAAAAACATTCGCTTTAAAAGGTGAAAAATGTGCGGGTGGAAAAATGGCCAAAGAACGCCTCACTATTTTACACTGTACAAATATGGCAGGTGAGAAGGAAAAGCTTTTAGTTATCGGAAAATCAGCAAGGCCTCGTTGTTTCAAGAAGTTGGACCTACGTACTTTACCTGTCACGTGGTATTCAAATAACAAATCTTGGATGACAAGTAATATCATGACAGAATGGCTACAAGTGTTTGATCACAAAATGGCCAGGGAAAAACGGAAGATTTTATTATTTATGGACAATGCCGCTTCTCACCCAAGAGACCTCAATCTGCAGAATATCAAAATAATTTTCTTACCACCAAATACGACAGCTTTGTGTCAACCATTGGATCAGGGAATAATAAAGAATTTTAAAATATGTTACCGCTCAATTATATTAAGACACATTTTAATAAAAATGGACAGTGTTAACAACGCTAATGAGTTAGCCAAATGTATAAATGTACTGGAGGCGGTGTTTTTCATTCATTCAGCTTGGAAACAAGTATCTTCTACGACCATAAAGAATTGCTTTACTAAAGCTGGGTTTAGATATGAAGTTACACCAATATCAGGTGAGGGTTGGGACCCAGATGACGAAGTCCCGTTATCAAAACTTGCGGAGGTGTGCAAAATGATGAGACATGCTGGACATGAACAAACTGATACAGATGCTTTTATTAATGTTGATAACGCTGTTCAAGTTGAAGATCAAGAAATGGAAGTTTCAATTTCTAATGAAAACACGGAAGAGATAGACTCTGAAGATGAATCGGATACGATGATATACAACAATAATATGAGCGATAGTAAAATACATTCTTACAGTGACGCGTTTAATAATGTAAATAAATTAAAAGAGTTTTCTTTGAAGAACAGTGATTTGAGAGGATTCGAAATGTTAAGTAAGTTATAGATACATTTTGAAGAGGATTTTATGAAGAAAAAGACCCGTCAAACTTCAATTACTGAGTATTTTACTTCTAAACTTTAGTTACCTAAATATGTATGTATATATGTAGTACATACATGTACATACATATACGTACTTGTTAATTTCTCATTTTAAAATATTTCTTTTTTTGTGGCTGATTAGTTAAGATTATTCTTATTTTACTCTCTTAATTGAATAAAATATTTATTTAATAAATAAGTTTTAAAAAACCCATCTATATTTTCACATTTTCTAATAAGCGGACACCTCCTATAAGCGGACAAATAGAAGACGACCACCGGTGTCCGCTTATGGGAGATTTCACTGTACTTATTCCCAAATACAACATACAACGGTGTCATGAAACTGATACCATGAAAAGAGAAACATTAAAATTGTTCATCAAATTGAGTTTTGCAAGGCCGTTTATTTTTTTTGCCTGCTAAAAAATTTTAAAAAATATATTTTTCACCAAGAAGTTCGTTTTAGCTGGACACTACCCAATATCTTGGCAGTTGAAAAGAGGAATTCCATTTCACATTCCAATTTCACATTTTTATGACGCCAATTATGTTATCAAAAAAAGAAAAAAATCCAATTTTTAATAAACATTTTTGTCCTCTATTAGCTTTCAAAGACAGCATTATTGAGAGTGTTAAATGACTGTGTAGTACGTTTTTTCGCCTTTTTTTTAATACAGTTGAATAACAGAATATGACATCTTTATGACGGCAGACACCCATTATTTACCATACTACTTTTTAATCGACCATAATATTGTCATTATTCCATTATTGTTTTATTTACGGCTACCATGAAAAGGAATATTAACTCAAACGTCATTGTTGATGCTATACTTCAAGACACGTCGTCTTTTTATATTTCACATTTCATTTTTGCTTAATTTTAGATAATTTTAAATAGTGCAATAATTCTTTACTCGCCCGCATATTCAACTGGGAAATTTCCAGTAAATTTAATATTATATGTCAAAAATTTTAACAGTCACTGTCACTTAAGCCATACGTGTCATTAATTCTGTCAGTATTGAAGTTGACGGTTAAATTCAAAAATCTCCTGACAAATTTAATAGGGCTTGTTCGTGTTGGTTAAATATCTCTAAGGGAATTTACTAATCGGACAGCTGTCCTGCTATTCTGCTTTAGAGTGAATAGTCCCTGTCCCTGTGTTCCTAGAATAATGTGACAGTGCAAATTCACTTAGGGTGATTAGATTGATTTTTAAATGCAAAGCAGAAATATTGTACTTTTTGATTGTACGCGATACAGTCTACTAAAATATGTTGTGACCAAGAGGTACATTAATTAGCGATTATAAATCGATGCCATTAATAGACTCGTTCGTTAAATAACTTTTATCACACTCTACTTCTCTAAAACTTTCGCTTGTATATTTCCTACTTTGGAATTTGTTATGCGACAAGTTATAAGCTAATTTTCATATTTAGGCAAATTCTACAAGAAAACTCTGATCACTGATTTACAGTAAGGAAGTTTAGATTTAATTGAAAAAATACACATAATTGGAGGAGAAAAATCTCGCGAATATAATATGTCTTTTAAGTAATAAGGGTACGAAAAACCAGTAACAGTTGAAAGGAAAATCGTCAACTGAGACTCAGCTGCAGAGCAAATCAAAGAATACATGCGCTGCCTTTGTGTTTTTAATGGGAAAATTTATTATATTTATGACGATTAAATTGCATATTAGATGAGATATTTCCTTCACAAGAAATCTTCTACTAAATTTCCGCCTAGTTGATATAGATGCAGCAATAAACTTGGCTTAATTTGGCACATAACACAAGTCTAGAACAATAAAATTCATAAACACTTACTTACCTTCAAAGATAATGCAACCCAATCAACAGCCAACTTCTTTCAATGACTACCACTCGGATTTTGATTTCGACACGCTACAAACGCTCGGTTATAACAGATTTATTTTTGGATACTATCCAGACTATTTGGATACGATTGTGCATAGTTTCTGAGTCATGTTTAAATAATCCGATAGCCAATTTATCAAAAATTTCGTCGATGTAAAACGTAAATCGTTAAGTATTCCTATAAACAGAATTTGATAAAAATAGTTTGTTCTGGAAGAGGTGTAACTGAAATAGCGCTTTTTCCAAAGAAATGCGTCCTTTGGTCAATATATACTACTTTGGTAATCTATGGCTAATGGCTGTTTTGCAATGGCAAAATTTTTGGCTCCGCCCACATGCCGCAGGTAAGCAATATCGTTTTTGGCTACAAACGGTGACTGATTCATATGTCATGAAATCACAAATCAAAGTTCTATTTTTTATTTGTCATGGGTTAAATATGGCAATTCAAACTAAAATA
Organism: Euwallacea similis; assembly: GCF_039881205.1. NCBI lineage: Eukaryota > Metazoa > Arthropoda > Insecta > Coleoptera > Curculionidae > Euwallacea > Euwallacea similis. Next base: position 3,240,562 of record NC_089630.1, read on the forward strand.
AACTAAACATCCTGTTTGTTATATTCGTACGGGTTTTAATTGACTAGTGTTTCAAGCTAGTTTTTCAGGGCTAGCATGGGTTTTCTCTGGCTCTGGAAAGGAAAATATTAGTGAGTGTTGCGCCGTATAAATCTACTGGGTGGTTCATTCTGTTGGTTTGTCAATTGTCAAATTTTCAACTAACTAAAACTCCACTTTCTACTAAATGTGTTGCGCGCAAAACTCTACAGGAATTAAAACGGAAAAACGTGCCTCATGACTTCCGTCAATTAAAATTGATATTTTTTCCTATTTCTACACCCTGTAGACCTGCGCAATTGCTAAAGGAGACAGAAAAAGAATAAGAATAAACAATGACCAATGACCAATGAAAGTGCAAAATACCAAATAAAAAAACACACAAAATACTCACGCTCAAGTTATTAATTTTATTTTCGAGGTCGTTGAATTCGTAGTCCAATGAACGATAATACAAGGAAGGCAAATGGCTCAAATAATAGTTCCTGAAGTAGCTGCCCAAATAGGACCTATAGTAGGGCCAGGAGTAATAGTAGGGCCAGTAGTAGCTTGGCCAATAAGAGCTGGAGTACCTACTGGGCCAGTAGTAGCTGGGCCAGTAGGTGGAGTAGGTTCTCGGCCAGTCGTAGTACCATCTGTAGAGCTTGGGGTAGTAAGTGCTGTTTGGCAGGCTTAGTGTAGTGTAGTAGCTCGAAGAGATTGGGTAGCTGGAGTAATATACTCGCTAGAAGATTTTGAGGAATACGTGAAAGCATAGTTTCTTCAAGAACTGAATTTTATTCAATTTGAGGTTTTTACACTATGATGTTCCTGTTGAAATGCCTGGTAAATTAGTTTCAGATTGGAAAGAAAACGTCTTTGGAATTCCTGCCTCCTCGTAGCAATTTATGATGAATTAGTAAAAGGTATTAAAACGTTTTGGTTGTAAAGGGATTCAGTGATAAACATTTATCAGTTCATGAATTGATAAAGTTATAATAATTATTGCAGACATATACTGTCTTATTTGTGTACATTTGGACAATTATCAAAATGACAAAACAATTATTTCCAGATATGATCCACAATCCTTACATTTTGCCAACAAATTTGAGAACTTAATTTTAATAAATTTAATATTCAATTTTAATATTCATCCATTATCTGGTCCACTAAAACTGATTTTTGTACATTATGCAGATGATAATGTTCTCCGTCATTTATTTATTGTGTTTGTTTTATATTTTCATTTTATTATAAATCAGGTTGATTTATTCTCTACGAATTAAATTTGATATTTTCTGCTTATAATTTCTGTTCTATTTGGTTTCATTCTATTTGATCCTATACAGTTTTAGTTCGCTTCATCATTTTATTAAAAGGTTGTGACTTTTTTTACTAATTTCTCGTGTATTAACATTTTTATATCTGCGTCATTAGTTAGAAATTTCTTTTAAATTTACGATGTTCATCGATATTTTTATCTCAAGTTTTTCTCGTTAAATTGATAATTCGTTGAACAAGTTCAGAGTTTTCCGGGCAACTTTGATTCAATTATTTCATTTTAAGTTCAGTTCTAACTCACGATTTAATTACAACATTTTTCACTTAAAATTTTTTTCTAGTTTTTTATCTTTTATGTAGTTTGGCTGTCCCTGTTCTGGTGTTATTTATTAAGTTTTGACTGATTTTTATTTCATTTTTTTGTTGTTATTAAATATTTAAACTGCTCTTTGATCTTTTAAATGAAATACGTATTGTCAGGTTCCTTGTTTTTGATATTATTTTTCACAATTAGGTTTCTTCTTACCTCGATTTTGCTATTTTTATCACATAAATTAATTATTTGCAAAATTTTATTTTAAAATTGCGGAAAAATTCCCCTATCCAATTGTGAACAATAAGCTAGAATTATCTAAGATGACCTTCTGTGTTTAAAACTTTGGCATTAAAAACGATCTCAGGTGGGATGTTGGCATTCGTCTCTTAAGAGATATGTGATTTAAACTTTAAAACGTACTTTTACCATAACTTTTCCGTTGCGTCGCCAACAGATGATTGTTAAAAAGAAAAATCTCGCAGAAGGCAATGAACCATGGACGTAGGTCGTTGATTAAGCCATTTCCTTGTTATCATCGAACATATGGCTCACAGCACATAAATAAGTAAGTTTATCCAAGAAACCCTTATCATATTTCAACACTTGCTTGAGGTCTTCTTATGGTGGTTTTTTGCAAATTAATAAAACCATCCGCCATCATTTAATTCCTGATCTTAACAACCCAACACTAAAATTTCCAACGAATTCTTGACATAGTTTCAAGTTATTAAAACCTTCTGCGTTAAATTGAAACACATCTGGAATCTCCTATTTTCATAACGATTTCAAGGTCAAATATTCCATCATAAATTGCTGAAAAAGCCCAAAATAGAACTCGAAGAGGCGGATCTTGTTCTTGTTACTTACCATTCAGCAGGCATATTCAACAATACTACTACGATATTAAATGATGGCGGACAGTTATATGATAATATTGGCTGATCTAGAAAGCTATTATTTCACAAGGGTTACAGGCATAATTACCACACTAATGTAGATATTAATGTTTGCCGAAATTAGGTGAAGTGGTGGATATTGGACCACTGACTAAACTGCCTAATTTGTTTTGGTTTGTAAGTGCTTGTATGTAAGTGTTTGCTGGGTGTTGTCTAGACCTCACACCAATGAATGCTGAAGTATTTCAATTATTGACCCATTTATAAGAGCATTTAGCGGCTTCAACAATAAACACTCCTAGGGATATGTTGTTGAGCGCCAGCCTACCTACTTCATCTTGAGCTTTGCTAAAAGCCTGACCTTTGCAATTAATCTATTATATTCCAATGCTTCTAGAAAACCAATAAAAAATTGAAATATGAAAAATCCTCTGCTTCTCGATATCGATTCAATGCAATTTAAATCCAATCATGTTTTTTATCTACAATAAGCAACACGTGTCTCTTTGCAGTTCTTTGTACTCAATACGCATAAAGTGAGTGCACGTGCTAAATTATAATAAGTGTCAAGGAAACGTTAATGGAGTTATCAAAATGTGGAACTTCCACATTTTACTCCGAAAAGTGAAACCATGTCAAGGGCTGTAAGACGTTAAGAGAGTCCCGTAAATGGGGAATAAATGATACTAAACAATAAATTGTGCATGGGGTGAGAACAGAGCCGGGATGAGGTTGTTCCAATTACGCTTCTTTTGGGATTTTAACGTGTCTCAGTTGCATTTATATTCAGATTAAGATTTACCCACGTTAAATAGGTTTATATGTATTAACATCAAAACACCTGAAGATTATATTGGTCCAAGAGTCTAATCATATATTAGTTATTTTTAGATTAAGATGGAAATTTGTGTACTTAAAATTTTAAATTCAAGAATTAGGATAATAGGAAGAATAAGGAGGAAGCCAACGGAAACCACTAAATAAATAAAACGCTTTATTTTTGCTATTTCGCTAATTCTTTTTGTTTATCGCTTCAAATTCTTTTCTGCCCTATTTTTCCCTACAATCAACGGAACAGCTTCGAAACAGATTTGTTTGCAAATTTCCATTTCATAATTTTTACTTCTTTCATATTAACTTCTGCCCTATCGTTTCCAACCCCTTTTCCATCACAACTTTGATAGTTCCGAAAGATGAATTAAAGTCAAGCATTATTTAAAATTTTTATATTCAAATTAAGTTAGAAATGGACATTGGCACATGCACATGTGCAGAAAACGATTCTACAGTTACTCTATCCAAAAATGGGTGTTGTGGTCCATTTATCCATATGATGACTTTTTGTTCAATTCCTTCAATTGTCTGTTTTATTTTCTGACGGTTTATGCTCAATTTCCTTCTAATATTTACCTATAGCAATCAATTACAACCAGTGGAATGACCGCAAGGCAAATTTGCTTACAAAATTCTATTTTAGTACTTACGTCATATGTATCCTATCTACTGCATAAACGCTAAGAATTCCAAACTTAAACTATTAACGTATGTTTAAAAATTGCTGTTCCTGCAGCATGTTACGACTTGAGATATAGTAAACCAATGAGATCATTTCATTTTTTTTTTTGACAAATTCGAAAAAAGAGTTAACTTTCAGTTCTACGGTACGCAAAAATGATTATCAATATTACTTCTAAATAGTGCAAGTTTCAAAAGCCTGATTAAAAGTTACATTCTCCAAATTTCAAAATTTATTTCATTTTTATTAAATGAATTGTATAGTCTATATTCAAGAGGGTATAAACAAGCTAAATATATTTCGTTCAAAGGAACACATTCAAACAATTTATAAGACCACTGATTATTTTTCGTTCGCTTTAAATTTTATATTAGTTTATCTAAAAGGCCGATAAAATTCACATGGGTTTTAATATGTACGAAAAGATTTTTTGTTGACAAGCAGCTTTATAGGTTTAAATTTTTTAAATTATTTCAGACCAACTAATTTTTTTTACATTTTTTCAATATTTAATTAACAGTCATCGGTTTGTCAGGTATTTGGCTGAAATGTTGAATATAATAATTAGACTCTTAAAAAGTAGCATTTCGCACTGTTATACCAGATGTTACATCAGTGATCCTTATTTTTTTCTGAAATTAATTAAATATTAAATTTGAATCCCTTTTACTTTTCACTTTTTTTTGATAAGTCGGTAACTTTTTGCAGTAATTTTTTATTTTTGCTTGTGAAGACGTAGATTAAATTTTATTCTATGTATTATCTCTGATAACTATTTTAAAATATGTAATGCACAACGGAACTATTGAAAAAACTTTTTTTATAGTTGGTCTTCATTCTAGTTCGTATGAACTATTAAACAATTTACAGCAGAAAATTTCCTTTTCTCGTAGACTCTAGGCTTTCATCACTTAAATTCTGATAAGGTATCATATGCGAGTAGGGTATAAACAAAATATTATTTTCTGATTAATCTTGAAATATTAAAGAAAAATGTAAAAATGGTAATCATAATTTCGGTTCTTCTTCAGATTCTTTCAGTTACTATAATTATTGAGCTTATATAAGACATCAAAGTTAACACACATACGCTCATACGAAACCTAGTGGTATCTATAAAACAAGTACCATATTGTCTTTAACACAATATAAAAAACACAAATCATTGTTCCGTCAGCAATGGAGTATAGTGAATGTCGAATGTAGTCAAATGTCATCAGCACACGGTAAAGTATCACTTTTCGTACTCGTTAGATAAGTAACTAACTCGAGAAAAGCTATTTTAAAAATAATTCAACATATAGAAAATTATACTTATGTCCCCTTTTTAGTAAAAAATCATTTACATAAAATTTTTATGATATTTAAAAATCATATGCATACGTACATTCACGTTTATGTTTGATTTATGTAATGCATAAAAATAGGTACTTTCAAAAATTTACATAATAAACCAATATTTTAAATAGTTTTTTAAACTATTATTGCGACATTACTCTTTTATTTTTAAGTTTTTTAAATTTTAGGTTTTATATAATTTATTTTTAAGTAATTCATAGAAAATCTCGGTTTTGTTGCGTCGGTGAAAAGACACCTTATGCATGAACTCAAAAAGAATAATAATAATGCAAGTTTAAATTATATTTCTAAATATAGGTATTATATTTTTTCAGTATAGTAAGACCTATTTATTTTTCTGTGTGTAATTTAGTGTTTATCTAATCAAATTACAAATTTTATAACTTTCGTTTGCATTTGCATAAATTATTGCGCAAAGGACTTATAGCAGTTCCTTCTTACTATTGTCGCAAAACAGTGTAAAAATAATTACCAATGTAATGTATTTGGTTTGGTATACCTACTTAATATTTACGACAGTGGTTAATAATTACGAATCAAATCCAAAAATAGTATAAAAATGTTAAAGCGCAAGCGCTGATGAAGAGGATAGGAAGCACGATGAGATAAACTCAAAAAAATCTTCCAAAAATAGGAAAAAATATGTTTTAGCAAACTTAGGTTAGAAGCACAGTAATAAAGGAGATATTTTCAATACTTTCTGCCATACCTAATTCGTGGTTACACTACAGAATTATGAAATCATGAAAATAACTAAAATAATTTTAAAAAAATCTGTGATCTGTGAAATTGCCTAACCAACCGCTTCTTTGTACTACACAGATTATTAACGTATTTGAAACTCATGTGAGTACATAAACAAATTTGTTAAAAATTTCTGGTACACATAACGTGCTGTTAAACCGCGTATTTATGAATTCATAAAATAAGTAAATAGAGACGCAAAATATATTCTTCTAAAACGTGTGAAATTGCCGGACCTACCTCTAACCGAATTAATATACTATATAGAAATCGTTTTGTATTTGAAGTGAATAGTTACTTTCTACGGTTTTTCTATTTTCCAATATTTTCTAAATTTATATATATTTTTATATTTTATTTTTTACCTTACTCTGACCTAGTCTGAGATGTTGATAGGTGTATTCCTCGAACTCTGAATTATAGTAATATTACTCAACTAAACTGTAAATATAGCCAGAAATGGTATTGAAAATACTCCGATCCTTTCAAAAAATCTCAAACATAAAACTTACCACAGCCGAGTCCGAGTTGAGGTACCGGTTGACCGCCGAATAACCAACACTGGGACGGACTTTACGCTCGATCCAGTCGTACTCGCGATGCAACACGGAAGGGGTAGTTGACCACACCCTAGGGGGTGAAGTCACCACTGTCAACCTTTTGTGCCCCACATACGGAACGATTCGGTCGTAAGAGTGCACGATATGAACCTGAAAGAAAAAGACTATTCTCGAATATTCATAGTACAAAATTTTAAAAAATTACTGCGTCATGAGTAGTGAATTTCTAGAAGTATCGTAAATTTAGTATGATAAATTGTATGAAAAACATTTACATATACAAGGTGTTTGGAAAAGTTGGTACAAAAATTAAGGACGTGAATGTAGAGCTAAAAATAGTAAAAAAAGTTCTTATAAATATTAGTCTAACGGAGCACCATTACTGAGATATGGTCGGCCAAAGGGGTCCTATTATTTGGATATTTGTTAAAATAACTTTCTTTCTGATTAAGATAATAGATTGAAAATTGTAGGTAATAATCATATCATAAGGGTTTTTAACTATCATAAGATTCATGAAAATCGATTATATATAAAAGTAGTGTTCTAACTATTCTTGAGAGAAATGTTTTGATTTTTTTTATTTCTTTGAATCATAAGCACATGATAAATTCTCTATTTGGAAATTTAAATTGGCCCCCGAGATCCCCCGACCTAACGGCACCCGATTTTTTTCTGTGGGGAGATTTAAAGAAAAAAATTTTTGAAAGTCCTCCAGCAATATTTCTGGTACTGAAAGAGCGAATCCGAAATGAAATTGCAATATAGATGGAGATTCCCTTTAAAGGGCAGTGCAAAATTTTGAACTTGGAATTCAAAATTGCATTGAAGTTTGTGGAGGGTATTTAGAAGACGATTTTTAAAAAATGAATAGTTATCTAAATTAATAATAAATCTCATAGAATTAGCTACATATTAGTCCATTAAAAGAATTTTTTACTTTGATTAGAAAGTTTTTACTTGTCTTTTAAAGTGCATAGTTCAATATGGGGGAACCCTGTACAAACTTCAAATGACAAAATATCTATTTTATATTATCAATAACCTACCGGAAAACACGTAACGAAAAGTATGAGTTGATGACACTATTTCCATCCCTTTTTCAGCTGAACAAGGGCTCCCTCAGGGATCGCCGGTTTCACCTTTCCTTTATAATGTATGCTACCATGATATACATATACTAACATGACTTAAGGGACATAACAGCATGCATACTGCAATACCCTGACGATACTGCACTTACTGTATATGACAAAACGACAGAAAAAGTGGTCGAAAGGCTTCAGACAATAACAAATATGGCGTGATGAAAAATGGCATAATTCTATAAAGAGAGACTAACACCAAATGCCACTAGAAATAAACTTTTACTATTAAATTATGAAATTAGGGCAGATGTATATTCGGAGCGCTTCAAGAAAGTAATATTCGGAACGCATGGAATCGCTTAATTAAAAATATCTCGAAAGCTGTTAAAGATACGCGTTTTCTTGCAGAATATCTTTCTCATATAGAAAAGTTTAGAGTATAAGCATTTATAAAAATATTGAAGTTATCGGTACTAAAAAAAAGTTAAATCGATTCTTCATATCTCAGGAAGGCGCACGTGGCGCATCCTATCAGCTAGCTTGAAAGAGATTTTGTAAACGAATTTATCGCACCCAAAAACCGTCCTAAAAGCAATTTCAAGTCTGTAAATCAAAAATTGTGAATTTTGTTCCCAATTGATAGAAAAAAAAACTTTTCACTGTTTTAGTTTATATGAATCGCTTTATTTTTTATCTTCTAGTGCTCAATACTCATACCATTATTTCTGGGATACTCTGTATATACAGTATGTTCAGTGTAAGATATCCAGTCGTCAAGCCGTCCAATTTTTGGACAACTCGTAAGAAATTTTAATGGATACGAATCATTAACAAAAACGGTTCGGATATTCTGATATCAGATTCTGAAAGCCAAATTTATGAATTAATATAATACGTCATTATCACCAAAACAAAAGAATACTTTTGGAAACAAATGAATGTGATAATGGCGTATTTGGATTGATAGTAACGTTGGTTTTTTAACACATTAGTTTAGTATTTAATTTATTGTGTAATAAGTAGTAATATTTTCTATTAATTATGTTTTCTAATCAAGAAAAGTTTGACATAGTGATACGTTCCAAAAACTAAAACACAATCAAATCATAAAATGTTATACGTCGCTGAATTTAGAATAAAGAGGGCTTTCAGAACATCCGGATTGTATTTAAAAAATGAAGTTAATGATGATTCCGTTAAGACAAAACATCGCATGAAAAAAACTGACAATGGCACGTTAGAGGGCATGAAAAGATGCTGTAGAAAAGTACCATCGGTTTTGGTCTAGGTCCGATATTAACGCCAGAAAAAAATAATATCTAAAATCGAATAACCCAATTTTTTTAAAAATACCTCAAAAATTAAAAACATTTTCGGGGATTTGTAAATGCAATTTTATTAGGCCTTTAATTCCGCAACTTCTCCGTCGTTTAACCGAATTTGTATCTCTTACTGCTACCAAGATCCTCATAATAGGCCTTCTTGTCGCTGACACAATGTATGTCAAATAAACCAAATAAATATGGTATTAAAATGTTCACAATATCTCATGTAAAAATATTTTTTACTAGTCAAATGGAAGTTTATGTGGGGCAGCAAAAAGATGGTCCATGTAAATTAGATACAAGTTTGAAGTCAGTGAGGAGAAGACTTTATCAACATACTTTTGGATCAAACCGTAATGTTACCACTAATAATTGGTTTCCTAGTGTTTCTTTTGTGCACTTTCTTAAAGATGATGGGCCCACTTTCATAGGAACGATGAGAAAAAATAAGCGAGAAATTCCTGATATATTTATGCAGAGGAATTAACGTTCAGCAGGATCAAGTATGTTCGAATATGGCTGCGGAGGTACACTAGTATCATACATCCCAAAGAAAAATAAGAATGTATTGTTATTTTCAACAACGACTAAAGGGGATGATGTGAACAGTATAAATGGAGAACGTGAAATAATTCACACATATAAAGAAACAAAAAGAAGGAGTTGACGTGGTGGATAAACTGTGTGAACAATATATTACTGCTCGTGAGACAAGAAGGTGGTTGCCCATGGTCATATTTTATAGCAGGATAAGTGTCGCGGGGATTAATTTCTTTGTAACTTATAATGGAAAAGATTGTAATTCGACGTTAATTGGAAGAAAATTCTTACTTAAGTTGTCGTTTTCATTACTACACCAGAAGAATCGAACCATGCTCACTAACATCCCAAAAACTATAAAACTGTGAAAAGATCATAGTTATCGCGGCTGGAGAAAAAATAAGAAATCAAAGTATTCTTACAAGAATTCAGGCAAATTAATGTGTCTAGAAGGCATAATCAGCTGGTGCTACTTTTTTTCTCAGTAACATTCCTATTTTAGTTTTCGGTCTGCATGGAACTTTTCATAACAATTAAAATGACTTTTTTTGTGCTATGATATGTTACTTTAAGTATATATGTATATGTCGGAATAGCGTTTGATGCGTTTTCCATTTTCGAGGAAAGGCATCTTTTTAATAGTCAAATAATGAAAAGACAGATTAGCGAATTCACTACCCCACGACCATTCCTCTGCTCGTCAATCTATTAACTGCCAGTTCTTTGTCCCTGTTGTCTTAACTTTCCCAGTTCTGGCGAGTCCTTCAGAACCGTGGGAAAAGTACCTGCTAGTCTCTATTACAAAGGAATCAATAGTTTAGTCTCACCCAAATAATTAGCACACATGGCTACTTAAGAGCGTCATGGTATTAGTGACCTCGCTCGACAATGCTTTTTCTTAAGAAGGCTCTGTCAGCCTGTCCCTCATCTTATTGTCTCTTCTAATATTACATTTGCAGAACTTAAGAACTAATAAATCTCCGACATATACATATATCGATCTCCCCTCACCCCCCACAACAATTTCCAACACATTAATAATAATTTCTAACAAAGAGTGGTTCTATCTCGTCCCTTCTCGATGGTCCCTAATGGACTCCACTTGTCCATGGTGCCAGGCATCTTTGCACAGGATCATATGCGAGATAAGATGGGATAAAATGCAGATGACCACAGCATAACGCAGATGGCTACATATGTAGCTCATGTACCATTGAGGTACCAAGTCTACCTGTTTACTGCGCGTGCCTTCACCCGCAAGTGCTTTATCGCTTCATTCGCAAAGTGGGCGAACAACCCTACGAAGGGCCACAAAAAACAATCAAAACAAAAACAAACTCCTCTTCCTCCGTCACGTTTAGTGCGGTGTTGCCGTTTACGTTTATTTTTATCGTTTAAATCATCAATTAAATTTTCAATCGCTTTTAGCAATGTCATTGTTCAATAATTTTAAGTTTTTTTGTTATATGTCAAACAATCAACATTGTCAAGTACGTTTAGTTTTTCTACATTTTATTCAAATTTTAAAGCTTGTTCTAGCTTTTCGGTTACCAACTTTAATATATATATTTTTTAAACTATTGGGTTTTCTACCCCTGTTGTAAGGAACTTTTTTGTTCAAAATTATGCTCTTAATCATTGGTTAAATTTGCGAAAGTTATTTTTCTAACAGTATGTTTTTAAACTGGTCTGCTACACCATGTGCGACTGCTCATGAATTAAATTTGACGCGACCAGTGAAGGAGTTAACTACGCATTGATAAATTAGGCAGGCAGGTAAAATTATTAAAAAGAAGCAAGAAAAATCCTAAAAATCAATAAATTGCGCAAATTACTGAGTGTCATACATCAATGGCTTTGTAACGAAAAGTTGTCTTAAAATCGATCGATAAAAATCTTAACAGAGCTGTATTTAGAAAAAAAGTTGATGATCATATTTGATAAAGGAAATCTCATAGAATTAAATCAAGACTGTTATGTTGAAGCTTATTAACAACTGCAAAAGTGGTTTTATTTTTCATCTATCTCTTATGAGAACTTGGAGAAAAATTATGAAGAAATTTTAAAATTTAGGTTTTTGAAATTAATGAAAGACCAAAAATAATTCTGTAGATCTGTTTGCAAATCTTAGACACAATGGATATATAATAAAAAATAAAAGGACATTTTCAAAATTGTTTTCTGTCATAATGTATTGTTCAAAAATGACTCAAAGTATTGGGAAAATATTAAGTTTTAAGTGAATCGACACCACTTACATATATTATTTTAACGATGTAGCAAAGCTAAAATAATTAAAATATGGAGATTAAGATATAAAAAATTCCTTTTTTCGTTTACGTAATTTACTTCTCCCTAATTTCTTTTGTCATCCAAGAGGGGAAAACGCATAAAATAAAGTGAGCTCTTATATTAATTAGTATCTAATTAAAACAATCATTGAGACGATCATTAAGAAGAAGGTCCATTTGAGATTTCACTTTAACTCAATAATGCAAAACCTTTTTGTTCACGCCTTTTTTTTTCACAAAAAGTATATTTTTTATTTGTAAGCATTAATATCAACCATTTAGACGTTTTGGCCATTTATTTACAGAAAATCTACATAAAATATACATGTAGAAATGCCTAGTTGAAGAAATTGGAAGTTGCATTGTGTAAATATAAATTGCGGAATGAAAAACGCCAACGTTACGTAATTTTTGGTTCATAAAAAATTCTGAACCAGAACCATTACTTGTTTATACTTTTTTAATATTGCCCCTCTGCTGTCAAGAAATTTATCCCAATTTAGTATATTAATAATAGCGATTTGATACTGACAAATTTTTCCAAAATTCGAGATAAACACATAATTTAATAAAATAGATGTGCTTAAAGTATGTATGTTTTGGACACCTGCTATGCATTTTAATACCGGCGCATCTCATTAGGAGCTTTCGTTCAGCACTAAAATCCTAAAAATATTTTCGTGTTGGCAAAATATCAAAGAGAGTTTTATGGGCACAGTCTTTGATATATTAGCCTAATTTCAGGAGATGGTTTAATGTCGTTATTTGGCTTGACTTTTGGAAAGAACACGTTGTTTTTGATCTTGGTATTGCAATGATATTTAAATATGTTTGTTACAAACAAATTTTTCTACAAATGCCTTCAAAATATAAAAAAACACAGTCATAAATTTAGTATGAAAAATCGTGGATTTCAGCGATACCTACATACCTTGACTTGAATTAGCGAGAGAAAAGTATTTTCGTAGCAAAAGCTTATAGATATCTGGAGGAAACACGTGCATAAATGAACCACTTTTCCCGCGAGCACATTTGGACATTGGACATAAGAATTTCCCCTTATCGACTTCTGGACCCTTATAATTGAAATATTCAAAAATACATTCTTTGAGAAATCCTGTAAGATATATCTTTCTCGTCCGCTGTCAATTTACCGAAGTTACTGTCTTTATGCTTTAAAGCTATAAAGACATAACAAGAACTCGTATTCAAGAGTTACCCTGTTCGAAATTTTTATCCATTAAGGTAAAAGTATTCAAAAATGCCTGTGTAAATCTTCTGAGGCAAACAGACGTTCTCATCCATATTAAATAATTTCAGGAATTAATATCTTTGTAGGAAATAAGAGAAATTTTGAGATGTCACCTGCCTTACTGCACCACCTGCAAGGCTAAGTCCACAGGGTCATCATACGATGACCAATTTGTTTGGACTAATTTTTATACCCGCAAATTTGCAAGATGCTGAAAATCTGCACAATGGGAAAAAAGGTAGTAGGTATTTATGCCCACTAGATCAATGTACTGGCAACTTTATTCCGAAGAAAATTTCCATAGAAACCATGAAACTGACCAATACCATGTCTAAATTTCAACATTACTATGGGTATTATCGTTGCGTTGCTTTTCGTTTAAATCGACTCATAGAGTTCATCGAGGCGATTAATTTGAGAGACATATTCACTGATTTAGATCTAGAGTTTCCCAAGACTGAGATTGAGACTTTTGTAACTTCGTCCTGAACTATCCTCGGGCTCAGTCTTGGCCTTGTATATCAAGACCTAAATGAAGGCTTAGATAACTTTGATCTTGTATGGTAGAAGCAATTGGGCGCTCGATCATTTGAGACTCTATGGTATGAATCTCTTCTGAGTCATAAGATTTATATAAAATTTCATTTAATTTTAAACATATTGTGATAAAAGTAATGATGGTACTTGATTCTAGAAAATGTAACAGGTACTGTAACTGTACTATACTGTAACAAGTACAACTAAAGGTGTCGATGGTCTGTTTTTGAATTAGTACTAAACAAAATGTTATTTAGAGCGTGGCTATGCATTGAATAATTGGCTCTTTATATATCAAAATTATAACAGGATAATACCTAATAAAAATATTGTAAATCATAGCAAAACAAAATTGTGTAACGCTCATGTTATGCTAACAACTATTACAGTCTATAGAAATGTAAGTCCAATTTTTTTATATTTTCAATACATATTAAGATGCAAAAAAACTAACTAAAACTTACCTTTCCCAAACCCGGAAGAATCCTCACTTGACGGGAAGGCTCGTACTGCACGAAGGAAGACCATAGGAAACAAAAGAAAGGATAAGTTAGTTATGTATATGAAAAAATATTTACAACTATTAATAATTTTTTTTTTTATAATAAAAAAATCATTGTCCACAAATTTGAGGGTGTGTTTGTACATTCATAGTGAAACCAGTAGTAAATTAGGAATAGACCAAAAAAGAAGAGAAAAATTAATGAGCAGGTATTATTTAAAGAAAAAAAAAACAAACAAAAACACACAAGTGTTAGTAGAAAGGAAAAAAAATTGTGGATTTGGTGACAACCGGGAATAAGAGCTATATCCAATAAAACTAAATGGCAATTTTACGACATTTATTTGGGAAAAATACAAAACAAATAATTTAGGTAAATCTATAATACAAAAATATATGCATTTTTCAATTAAATTAATTGTAGTATACAGATTGGTTAAGAAAATAAGTATTGTTTTATCCAATAAATAACTATTATTATTTATCAGTAGAAATTAAATACAAATGGGGACATATCGATTAGTAGGTAAATAAAATTAATAAAAGATCGGTCTTAGACGCGGTAAGACCAATGACGGTAAGAGGTACCCCCAGGCAAATTACCGCTGGTGGTAGAGCTGTAGCTCGAGTGGTACCCTCCAGGACCATCCCCGCGGCTACGCGAAGACCTCTCGGAGGTGTAAGAGTATCCTCCAGGTCCTCCAGTGGAGGTGCGAGAGACGCTCTCCACGGTACTAGAAGAGCGTACCTGAGGGCGAGAGAAGGGGTCGCCGGAGCGATTCGAAGAGTCGGAGCTGTAAGAGTAGGAGTAGACCTCTTCTGCCTGTCTGTTTCTACGATTGGGAGAGTCGGTCACCACATAATGACGGGGAGTCTAGGAAAAGAAAGTGTGTTGATAGGGGATGTTTGTGTGGAATTGACACGTTAGTTTATCGCTAAGTGTTGTTAGAAGCTGCAGAAGAATTAGTCGCTGAGAAACCATAAAAAGTCATTGTCAGATGATGACCCTGCAATGTAAAAATTACCAAGATATGACAGAAGTATGACAGTAGATGCAAAAACAACCCATGTCCATACATAAACTAGTTAGTAAGAATCTACTATTTGAGACAAGTTATGAACTAATTTTTTTAAAATAAAGTTCTTCATTATAAATATTTATTTCCATTTTTCCTGTCTAGATGTTTGCGCGCTGTAATTTTATGTATCAAGTGTAAATTTTTATGGTGATGTATTAGAAGTAATGCTATACCTATAAGGTGTTTTTAATATGGCGTATATGAAGAACAAGTTTTTAAAATTCAAAAAGACATTTTTTATTAATTAACTTTTCTAGAAGTTTAGTTACACTGATATATTATAACGATTTTACAAAATCATTTCTAAGCATTTACAGGGATTTCTAAAATAATTAGAAATTCACGTTAGCCTGGAGAACAAGTGAGTAATAAAATAAATCAAATGTATTTTAATCAAAGATATGGGGCGTCACAGTACAACTAGGTGGTAGCTAAAATTTGAGTACTGACCTAATGAAAAAGTGGAGTCAAAACGCCAAATGTTTAAATAAAATTAAGCATAAAATTAATCACACTTTCAAAAAGAAACCAAAGTTATTTTCAGTTAGCAAGTGGAATACATTTAGCACCTTCAATTGGTATATCCATACTTATTTAACAGCATAAATAAATGGAATGAGAAATCAAAAAAGAAGACCTGTGGAATGTGATATTAAATATCTATCACTTATAAGAGAAAAAAAGTTTGAAAAAACTGCAATTGAATGTTTGACCAGTGACCAATCTACAAAAGTGATATTTGAGTTTGCAAACGAAAGAAGGAGATTACGACAGAGCCATTTTATTCTAGCTAAAACTTGAGCATCACTAAAATATGCGTAATAACGACGAGCATTGGAGTTAAGTATAAAATTTTTATAATTTTTTTTTATAAATATTTATGATGAGCTCTAATGACTGGTTCTTCAATGTGCAGTAAGGGAGTGATAACTGTCAGTTAACAACTAACTGACAAATAAAGTCTTATCAAACTGATGGTAAGTTTACCCAAAAGTTGAGATAAGAATAGCTATATGAAACACCTCCGTAAATGACAAAAACACTTTGACTGATGGTTACCCTTTACTATAAGTTACTTCACATGCAGTTAAACAAAACGTTGAAAAATCGGTCTTCAGCCCCCAGTTGTTTTGAAAAAAAGTAGAGATGGATTATCACACATAATGCTCTCAATGAAAGTTGTCGAGGTATAATAAAAGTTTAAACTTTTGAAATCGCATTATATCTACATATAACTGAATGAAATTGATTTTTTAGTTATTTTGAGTTTATGTTTGCATTTTGTCATATTTAAAAACCCTTTTCCTTTCAAACTGATGCTCCTCGTTCGTTGGTGATTCAATTGAGAAAAACTACAAACACATGAAAACAAATTGTATCGCCCAATTCAGGCTTGTACGGCTTCTCCCAAAAAATGTGCTGGAAAATTACTTGAAAAGTTGTTTTTTAATGTTAAAATATGTCAATATGTGTGTAAAGTGGATAAAAAATTTTAATTAAATATGAACCCACAAAATTCTATACGCCGCGCTATTTGAAAAACGGTTAAATGTGACTATAGAAATTGTTTAGAATCGCTCCTAAGTGCGCCTATGGTTAAAAAAATATTTTAAAATGGAGATAGTTAATTTTCTAGCACTGTGATGTTAGTTTACCACTTAACTTATAAAAACTATACCTATCGAAAACTTTTTTCTTGGTGTGGGACATTGTATGTATAGAACTTTAAAATTTAGAGATATTTTTCTTAAAAATAAAAGAGTATTCTATTTACGAATTAATTTTTAGACATTTTGAAGGCTTTCAGAATAATTATTTACTTGGCAAATAAATAAAAGGCCTATACATTAAATTCGCCCTAATTCAATTTATGATAGACAATTTCCAGAGTTGCCTAAAATGAAAATTGTATACACGTAACACTGTTAATTTTTTCTACTGATATTCAATAATTTTTGAGAAAAAATTATAGTAATAAGTATTATGTCAGCTGAGCTAATAGACTGGGCATCAAATTTTCAAGTAAAAAAAATCTGGAATTTACTTGATATCAAACAAAATTTTAAAATGTAGGTAGTGTTTAAGTTCTTCATACTAAAGAACTTCAACACTTTAGCTTTAAATAGAATTATCTAATTTGAAGTTAACTCAGCATGCCCCTTTTTTTACAATATACTTTCGCCATTTTACTCCTATTTGAAATCGAAACTGTTTGAAATCGAAACTTTCAGCCGTCGGAAAATAAATTAAAATTTCCGTATTTCATTTTACATGTCGTTTATTCCAATTTGGACCAAATGTAAATAACAAATGCCAATGTGCATAACGGCAAAAACAAACTAACAAGAAGTAATAACCTACAAAGGCTAGAAGCGATATAAGCGTAATTTTTTCCAAACATAACATCGACTATCACAATATTATTATTAAGGGCCAAATTATTAATGTGCTGGTAATTTATACATAAAGCTAGTTTCCATAAAAACAAAGAATGTGATCAATTTGAAGGCTCTATTTCAAAGTTGCTCTAGAAATTAGCTTGATATTAAGATTAACAGCACAATAATAATTTGGTCCTAACTGGAATAAGTACTGCTAATGCTATAAAATTGCGCGAGTATATAAAGTTATGCAACATCCTGTACTAACTGAAAAAGTAAATATTTGCTATATCTACCAAACTTTAATCAAAAGCGCACCTTTTGCCTGTGAGTACATATTAAAACGCAAATTTTGACCAAAAGAACATTATGGCTTCCACATTTCACCATCCTAGAAGGTAAGTAAATTCAATATAATAGGCTTTGCTTATAATTGAAAACGAACTAAAATAAAAACTTTATTTCCAGAACCAGGAACGTTCCTATAAATAGGTCAAGTGTAAGTTGAGAGAAAAACTGACCTAATTTAAGGGACCCCGAATGGTCGCCATGATTTCAATTCTAGAAATCTTGGAAATTGCCAGCGTTTAACTTCAAAGTTTTCTCTCAACTCGTAATAAACTAAATAGAAAGAGAAATGGACTAACCAATGAATAAAATATGAAACTTTTGTAATGGTTAATGGTTTTTTAATTAATGTTTTATAAGCCGGTGTTATTTCATTCATTTATCGAGTAATAAATGATGTGGAAGCCATAACTAATCTTTTAAAGCCCTACATTTTCTTGTTTGTATAATAAGAACTTTGATTACCACACAGGTGGCAAATCAGAATAAGCAAGCATCTTCCTCTTGTAGGGTAAATTCGGACATTCTGCCACTTTATGTAAACGTGGCAACAAGACATCCATACTATCAGAGGGGTTAGGAGCGAGTTCTCTCCTCATGATATCAGTGAAAATTTTCTCCCTGTTTTGGTCCCTAGCTGACATATAGGGCTTGACGGGTTCCAGATTCGCTTTAGGCTTAATTTTGGCCCGTTCTTCAGGATGGAGAATGGACCGCCTTTCGGGCCTTTTGGGTTCTTCGCCTTTGGCTGGTCTCTTACCGAAGGCGGTGACAGGGTCAGGTACCAAGCTGGGCCTTGGGACGAACGGTACTTTTTCCCATGGGATCTCACGTTTCTGGAACAAGCATGGCATATGTCAGTGACCGTTCGTCCCAATTCCAGACTGAGGATGGTAAAGGTCTACGAAAACCGGAAGGAAGATTATATTCACACTGTGCGGGTGATATTTAATTAAACTTTAATGAACGCTTACACAAAATTACTCAATTTAGTACAGAATTCTAGTTTTCTCGTGGTTCAATATAATTGGATTTAAGCAAAATTGCTAAAATCGTGAATATTAATGTGATAAATAATTAAAGCCAAATTTATTAATGCATTGTGAACTATAATAAAAAGCTCATTTCTATAGAAACGTTTCAAATACAGAATTGATAAGATTCCTGATTTATTTCTCGATATCAATGTGAACGCCACATTAATCATTTGACCCTAAATAATGCAACCCTTCGGTTTTTAATATATTTATAGTTTCTCTCTTGGGAAATTTTGGTTAGAAAGTTGTCTAAAATCTCATATATTAAAACTGGAAAATTATATGTATAATCGTTGCAGAATTAGTTATTCAGTGAGAAGCTAAAGGTTGGAACAAAATTTCAATAAAATCTGAAACGTACCAGCAAAAATATTGCTCTGATGTCACAAAGTTATTTTTTAAATGCGCAAACATGGACAAGAATTATTGTTTAAATATAGAGTTATATTGATTAATTAAATTTACAAGCAATTTTGCGCTTTGTAATTTAATTACTTACTTAATATTGATTCTACTTATTTCTGCGTAAACGCTAAAAATTCTAAACTCAAATTATTTCTCGCAGAAAATAAATCTTCTATTCAATTAAACATCATTGTCACAGATATGATGTCACTTTTTGCTTTAATAATTGTTGTTAGGACTTGCGACGTATTGTTTTATCACGGATTAAAAGTTAGTTTAACAAACTGATGTTACGCCCATGGACAACCCCAGCCATTGGGTAATACTGTTGGAATTCCCAGCGCTTAACACCCATCTTCGGCTGAGGGAAGTTATTTTATGATTGGGATTTCCAGCACTATTCTTTGTCGGACTAACATTGCGAATTTAAATTAAAGGTACCGCCAAACGAATACAATGGCTGGGCTCCAATAAAAGCCCAGCGATCGTGCCTCTAAGTGCTACGCTTTAACGTAACAAGGTAGCCTAGAAGCCGCTAATGGGGCCCTATCGGGGGTACGTCTATGGGCGTTACACCTCCGTATCAATACTTAAGGAGGGTGCGAAACTGAAGAAGGTCTCTTTTCTCGCCACTTCATCACGGACTCGTACGCGTTAAACTCTCGTCAACATTCTTTAAATAACGCATTTCTCGATATTGTATAGTTGTTAATGTTACCAATAAACCTTTGTTAAGTTAAGAAGGTTTAGTTTCTTTTATACGCGAAAACAGTGTCTCTGAGACTGCGAACTCAGGGTGGTCCTTCATAATCGATCAATCCAGTCCACGATCTACGCAATTCACGGTTATCGTATCGAAAGGGGTGAATCGACCCAACCACGTACACGCGCCAAAATTTGGACCTAACAATTGTTTTTTAAATAAACTTATACTGCATACAAAATGAGTTTTCATAAACATTTCATAACAATAAATATTTTTGACAAAAATTATATTATGTATTATTCCCTTTAATAATAAAAGTTCTACGAAAACGTCACAAGTTACAAACAAATTAAAATAAAATCAAATTAAGTTCTCAACCGGTTACCTCTTACATACTAATAACGAGCAAAGCGATATTTAAATTTTGATATATCAGTTAAACTTTCATCATTAAGTGAATAAAAAGGAAAATATTTTATATTAAAAAATCTGTATGTAACGTATGCTGCAAATTTAAATTCATTTTTTCATTGTGGTTATAGTTGGTCGACCTCAACATAAAGAGAGCATAACAACTCAATAATATTTTATTTTATGTGATAAAAAAAGTTAATAATAAAACTCTTACATTTTGTGGAACCAAATTTCACAGAAATTGAAGCTTTATTTTTTTATCACGATACGTGTAAATTTAATTTTTTTTCCCTACTAGCTTTTAAAGTCACCATTATTGGGTGTGTTGAACGACTATAGAATACGTTTTCTCATTTTTTTCTAAAAACAGTTGGATAACAGATTAATAATGACTCGCATAGTGCTCATTATTTATCTATCGAGCTAATCGACCACATTGTGGTGATCACCTCCACCAAAAATTCACCACCTTCCTCACCAAAAAAATAGAAAAATAAAAGAAAACAGCAATGGTTTTTTGAAAATATATTGAAGCTTTACAAAAAGGTATGCCACTGCTTTTCATGTATGATACTTTGAAGTTTTCTAATAAAAATCAAGTTTCTACCGAAAAATGATTAAAAATCGAAACATCAAAGAAAGCAGGGCTTGTTTATAAGTTTTTTTTTAATCGAAAAGGTCCTAGGAAAAGAAATAGGTACCAGTCATTTTTATAGATATTGAGAATCATAATTTGACATTTTATAAATTGGTTTGAAAAGATTAGGGGAATATTGCCTCCATAGAGAACCAGATAATACAAAAAGTCTGACTACAAGGCAAGGATAAATCAAGAACAGGAATAAAAACAGAGATATAGTCAGAAGAGGCATAACCAAGATGCAACATGATCTGAAATTATTCAAAGTAAAGAGTTACAGCTCAGGTTCTTTTTTTTAATATCTGACCATTGTTCCTCTTTCAGCTGGTTGCATCTCAGGGCAATTTTTTTTTTTAAGTTAAAATATCGATTATGTTGAGTAATATCTATTACGTTAATCATTCTGTATATATTGACTTTTTGAAAAAATAATACGCAATTGCAAATAAAAATTGACGGCGCCAAACAATTTTCTCAAAATCTGTTACTTGATTTTATATCGCATTTATTCCATAATTTAGCCACTCACTGTTTAAAAGATGAATTTCAGAAATAATGAAGGAATAGATATTCAATAGATAAAAGCACTTGAGAAGAATGAACAATAGCTGAATTCCATTTAGAGAGGTAATTCTACATCCCTCTTGTTCCCTAAAATTAAGTAAACATTTTGAGTTTGATATGATCAGGATCACGCGGAACCGATGGTCGATTGATATAATCATTGGAAATACTTAGTTGATCTTTTGAACAACTTTCAATACCTGCTAACGTTCGAGTTCTTGAGCAGCTGATATTAATGTTATTTAAGTTAACTAAGCAACTCAGTTAAAAAAAACTACAACGTTTCAGTAGAAAGTTAAATCAAATTTAGTTCTAAAAAGCGCCGATAATTATACAGTTTTCGTAGATCTTTAGATAAAAATGCACTTATATAGAGCGGTCCAATGCTTGAATGCGTTTTTACTGAAAAAATCCAGTATATAAATATGTTTTTCTTCAAGGCTGGACCACCCTTTGGCAAGCAAGGAACTAAAAATAACGATCAGCCAGGAATTGGGACAAACCAGCACACAACAGTTAAATGAAAGTGTATCGTTTTAAGGAAACCAGTACTTATTTTTAGCCGCACTTATTCGCTGCGTATTGAATTTTTGTCAAAAACCCTAGATATGTTAAATTCCGAATGCAGAATAATTTATCTCATAAAATTGTAATATTATACATTGAATCTGTGTAGGAGGTGTGACATACGTTGAGATATCCATATACCAAATTGAGCAAAACTTTACTGCTAATAAATTATTTACGATATTCTTTTACTGCGACAATGTTATCAATTCATAACAAGTTATAAAATCCTATTTCTTCCACCACCCACACGCCTATCACTTCGATGTTATAAGAGTCACCCATTCAAAGGAAGTTATGATACGCTAAAGTAACTCGAAACGTCTACATGGTAAATTTTTCCCGACGTGGGTGATGGGACATCGCCTAAAGGCCTGTGACGAAACGATAAATTTAAGCCCGATTAGTCCCTAGATTCATTTTAAACGAGTCCTATGGGAGCTCTAGGGTTCCCTTAACCTAGATCAACGTGAATGACGCCTAATATAAAATTCAGGCTGCGTCATTGTCGTCGTCACATAGAAATGGCTGCAAATGGAAACGGATGAAGGATAATTTACACATGAGGATTTCGGGTAACAGTTGTGAGGATCATGTCAATGGAATAAGCTTTGTTCGTTTGTTGCTAATTGTAATGGAGTGTGGAGCGTTTCAGATTTTTTTACGCAAATATCATTTCGTTTACATTCTAGAATAAAAGGGTCATATCTCCCAAAAAAAATTAGAGGTGGAAAAAGGGGGAGTAACCCCAGGAAAAATATCGTCTTGTATAGGATTTCACAAAAACTAAGACATGTCTAATAACGTGAGTCCTACAATGTAATGGACGTCCTTTTGAGCTAAATGTCTCCAAAAATGAAGGAGCTCTTAAAAAATAAGAATATGAAAATTGAAATCTTTATATCTCAGTAGTGAAGTATTTACCGCTCTACGTTTATACCGTCCGGCTCTAAATTTTCCCCCCTGTTAACTTTTTTACAATTTTTTTAAAATTCAAAAGCAGCATTACATAGAGAAAAAAATATTATCTTTTAACGTTTGTTTATTTTTCTAACTGTTGCCGGTAGGCCAAAATGGCCGATTTTCAAAAATTGAAACATGAGTCAAGTGACACCTCAAATTAAAGATCCTTCAAAATTGCGTGCAACTATGTATTGCGATTCAAAATCTATCGATTAGTTTTTAAGAAAAACAGATATACATTTTATAAGAAATGCAATACGAATTCAGTTAAATTATTTGAGATGAAATTTTTCAGTTAAACTTGGGAAGGGTAAAACGGCCGAATGGACATTAACATCCTGTAGGTGCAAATAAATACTCACTTGGCACGTCTAGTGATAAATGCATATGGTCACGTCAAAATTTTAAATAAATGTATGTTATGGCAATTTATAAAAGTCCTCCTACAAGAAAAAATCCGAGGACCCTATATAAAACAGTTTTTAAAATATTTGCAATATTTAATTTTTAAATATTAGTTTTTGTGAAATATCATTAATGTTTAGGCCAGGGCTTCTTAGAGGCTGTCTAACAGTAGTGACTACCTCAATAAACACCCACGGAGTAATCCACTTATGCTGGTTGGGTTTTTTCGAAGGACCAGACGGCCT
Organism: Euwallacea similis; assembly: GCF_039881205.1. Lineage (NCBI taxonomy): Eukaryota > Metazoa > Arthropoda > Insecta > Coleoptera > Curculionidae > Euwallacea > Euwallacea similis. The sequence goes on from NC_089630.1 coordinate 3,264,523, forward strand.
ACCGTCATTTAAAGGAATTAGGGTTTTATGGGTTTCCCAGTTCACAAAAATATTGTCGCACAACTAATCATTTACACAACTACTACTTTATATAAGTTCACAATCGCGGATACAGTCGAAAGCACCGTGTACGCGAGATCTGAGGACTAGGTTGAGGATACGCGAAATATTACTAGAGCTGGTTGCTTTACTGTACACGTATAGGGTTTGGAGTGATTGAGAAGCGACCAATAGTCCCTGAGTTATAAGAGTAACTACTAAGTAACGAGAAAGAGAGAGAGACAAAGAGATTGAGATACCTTTCTCAATCGGGAGTCCAATTGCACTCTTAGAGGTCTTTGATCGTACTGACCCAATTCTCGCCCTGGAGGAGTCTGCACGACTTCCCCACTTCTTAGGGCTGCAAGACCGGTGGGAGAAACGCTACTTTAGAACCTATTCTAAATTACACCAACGCCGCCACCCTCTAATTTGGATGCCACTTCGTGCAATATTTATGAAGAGGAACTCCGGATAGGTTTATTGGAGGTCGGTGTGGTTCCAATTCTGGGCTACAACCTCGAGCCGCAAAGAACCAGATGGGCGGAACATATAGCTCCCATCTTAATTTGGCACGTAATGATGGGTCGAGGATGTCTTTTTCATTGGGGCGCAACAACAATTGGAGGCCCAATGGTTTTCGACCGTTTTATGTTGGGAAATTCCAATATAAAATTATTTTTTAATTTTGCATATCAGTTACAAGATCCTGGAAATTACGAAATTTCGATCCAAAACTTCCCGGTACCCAGGGATTGCTAGTTTCTAGAGTTCTAGTTGATTGCATTCTATCAAAATACTGATTTACAAATAGAGTGATGTAAAAAATTCCTATCCTTGAAGTTGCTGTTCATATCGTTTTTTAGCAAAATCATTGACTTCCCAAAAGCAGCAACAAGTGAGCATTTCAAAAACTTCTAAATGTATACAGGTTGCCGCAAAATTAACATAAATTATTTTAATAAGGTATTTCATGTTAAGTGTATCCGAACAAATTACCTCAGACACGTGCGGTAAATCTTTTTTTCTCAGGGCCCCAAGAACGTTTGGGATATTGATGTGACCCTGTCGGGAAAATAAACGGGATTTCTTCTACGTCTTGTTAAAACCTTTTACACTAATTTTTGAGACATGCTTCAGCACAGAGATTTCATACCTATTTTGCAATTTGCATACTTATTTTACAAGTTTCATTCGTAAACCTCAACAATCATAAACGATAATGGCAATTCATGCTAAAAATTGTCTCCATCATGAATTAAATTTAGAAGCAATTAACGAAGGAGAAAGATTTAATTAAGCATTGAGTAAGCACCTTGAGTAGTTGCTATAATGATAGCAATTCTAATTACAAACTGAAGTTTAAGAAACATATCTGTACAATTTAAACTTTCAGTTGGAATTCTTCTTTGATGCAAATTGAACAAAACTAGGTTAACACTTTTTGTTTATAGCTACTAGTAAGTAATATCTTCGTTCAACTATAGCTTAATCGGGCTATAACCAAAACTAGAGACAAATCTAATCTAATATAGTTCAAATGCCCCGTAATTTGTAAAAAAAAAACTCCTCACCATCGATTTTAAATCCCCTATTGATGACTGTCATTTGCTCTAAATCCAGGAAATAGAAAATAAGAAACTTCTAAAGGAATTAAATTGTCACATCGTATGATATATTGACTCTCCCATCGAATTAGAATTTCATCAATCTTTGGGGAAATGAAATTTTGGATTTTCGATTTGTCTGCGGATTTAGAGGAGTGTGATAATGGAGAGAAGTTCGGAAAAGTTAAGGGAATTATCCGATAAATTGTAATTTTACGTACGCTTGTAGAAAAAATATATTTGTAGCAAAAACCGTTGAGGAAGACGATTTTAACATAATTCGCCAATCAGAACTGATCCTGTAAACGGGGCTAATTTCAAATCTCGATGCTTTTGACTGAACCTTCTCCAATCCAATTATTCAGGAAAGGATAATAGGTGTAGGTTGGATTTAACTAATTTCCATAAACAGATCACTGCTCAATTTGCCATCGTTTGCGCAAACTAAGTTATATCTAGTGAAATATTGCTCTATATTAATATGCGCTCTATTTCCAAATATGCTCGTGGATGGAAAACGTTTCCATTATTCCATGTTGGTTTGAAATAGTGAGAATACCAATGTGAGAACAAATGTATTAACTACAGGGCAGACACCAAACGGTCGATAGCCTTTTTCTTTGTCTGAAGTGAAGATGGTATCCATTGGTGAAATAAAGTCACTTTTAATAATGGATGGAAAGGTAACTCTAAGATGATACTTATGATCAAAATCCACAATGTAATTGGAAAATCTTTACTGAAGGGGCTTTAAGAATGTAAATTAGTCTCTTAATATCGTCTAGAAACAAAACTATTAAACATTTTCTTTGCTGATTATATACTTTACATAATTTCTCTAAAATCCCTAATTTAAAGTTTATTATTAGTTTAGAATATGGGAGTCTTTTAATGAGATCAAATTGTTTCAAGATAGTCGTATTGATCCCTCAAAAAGTTTCCTAACTAGGTAAGCTCAAGGATGGAAATTACAGTTTCTAAAGTACTCTGAAAGTATACTGATATTGTATATACAGGGTGTCAATTTGAAAACTTTCCATCCCTGTTATCTCGAAACGGGATGGATTTTTAACATATATACACATATAACATATACAGGGAGTCAATTTGAAAACTTTCCATCCCTGTTATCTCGAAACGGGATGGATTTTTAACATATATACACATATAACATATACAGGGAGTCAATTTGAAAACTTTCCATCCCTGTTATCTCGAAACGGGATGGATTTTTAACATATAACACATATAACATAACCGGAATACGTTGATTTTGTTATCTAGAGGTAACAATTTTTATCTAGAATTTACTGCGCCTCTTTCAACCCTCTACCCCCCAACGCCACCCTCTCAAATATCTTAAACGGTAAAGGGGATTAAATGATACATCATTTTAAAGAGCTTTTCAAACTCTACATTTTGGTACCTCATTTGTTACATTTGACTGTTGCGTTATCAAGTTAGGTATCTCTGATTATTCTAAGTTCATTTTCCCTATTCGTGTTTCGATAACGTTAACACTAAGACTTTTTCACAAGTTTTCGTGCACAAGTTGTCGCATTCATACAAACTTTACTAAAATTATGAATAATTTCCTTTACACTTACATTATAATTATATTTGTGACTTTTGGTTTGCAATTATGTATACAGTGATGGGAGGCTAGGCGTTGGGCTTAAAATTTGCTGTCTAAACGGATTGTTTTCCTCTTAAGAAACTCTTTGATATCATCTTGATACTATAAAGAAATCAATTAATATTTTAGTTTTCACTCGAGGACATTAGGCTTGAATTTACTCAAAAGAATAGCTGATTTCCCCTAACAACTAAGGATAACACCATAATTTTAAATTTTAAAAAAATTCAAATAAGCAGTTCACAATTTGTAGGAACTGTTGGGCTGAAAATTTTTAGAAAATACTTTACTTCCAATTACATAACAGAGGAGAATATTGCTAAGTCTACAGTTCTGCTTTATGGGCAAATGGTTTACCTTAAATTTCCTTGAATTTCGGTTTCCTTTACAAGACTATTGAAGATATATTGATGGAAGGCTACGATACAAGAATTTTTCAACTTCTAAGGTTAGAAATATTTATGTGAGCTTAAATATTAATTGAATATTTGTTAAGGCTTTCAATGGAATCCTAGTAAATTCGATTGATAAGCAAAATTCTGGATGAAATATCCAGAAGAAGAGGGTCGAGTAGTAGAATTAATCACAAAGCTTCAGATGCATTAAAAAGAATGTAATCCTTCAGTGTCCTCTTTGTCGACTGTTCCAAAAATTTCAAGTGAACTTCTTTGCTGGATGAGTTGCAGTTAATCAGGTGCACTAAACTTAAAATTGTAGTATTGCTGAGGCTTCCAGGAGAGAGTCAATAATTCTGTAGAATTGTTAAAACTCTCTGAAATATTCATTGAAAGGGTGTGAGGTTCTAATTTTAACAGCAACGATTATTTGAATGTTCTCATATAATTTATATTTCCTTTTCGAGATTTTTTTTATGAATTACCTCGACTTAATTGAGATTTATAGGCTTCAAAATTATAGCCAATGTTGGAAAAGATTAAAGGAGAGCCTCATTCTATTGGAATTTGGTGTTTTAAAGATCTCTGAACGTGCCATTGGCCCAATTCGCTTTTATTCCAAATTTACTCGTAAATATTTCCTATAGAGAATTTTTTCTGAAATTTTACTTTTTCCTTAATGAAATGTTTTGACACAAACTTCGACACACTCCCCGTTCAACTGATCCGGGAATTTGATTTAAATTTTTCGGCTGCTAAGGGCATCGATAGGTCGCGTTTTCATTTCCATTAGAATTTAATGCTTGTGAAAAGAGCTGAGAGCTATTTTGTTTATGCACAAAAACCTGCTGAAAGTGATTTTATAGTCACTCTTTCCAAAAATACATTTTTTCAATAATGTTTAAAAAGCAACAATATTACATTAAAAATATATGTAGATCAGAATAATCGCCTTTATCAGTCTGTACTGAATGGCTTATTTTATCTTTTTTAGTTCCCGACATATGGACTCCTTTTAATACTAATTTTCTCAGTTTTGAAAGTGTATCGAAATGAACATTCTTCAAATTGCATTTTTAAAGTTTCAGGGCCTCAATGGAAGCATCCAGGGTCAATACATGATCCACATTTGTCGATGAAAGCAATAAACGTCGCCCCAAAATATTAGAAATTTTCCTAAAAATTTCCAAAGGGGCGGAAGACACTCAATTTTAACGCTTTTCGAATGTTTAGCGCTGATCTTTTGAGAAGCCGAATAGCACTTATACTAAAAATACACATCATATTAATTGACTCGATGAGCTCTATCAGTCTGCACTCAACGGGTTTTAATTTTTTAAGTTTTGTAGCCATTTATTGCATATGTTGACTTCGATTCACATTTCAAAGCCAAATTCAGCAAAATCTCATTTTTTTTCAGTTTTTTCAATTATCTGTTTTTTGGGACTTTGTGATCATTTCTGCTCAATTTCATACTCTATCTATCTGTAATAATCAATTGCAACCAGTGGAATACTTCAATTTCTATATAGTAATTTTATTGCTTACTTCATATTCATTGTACCTACTTCTGCATAATCGTTGAAGATTCCAAACACAAAGGAATTAATATAATCATGTACAATATATTGTATTATATTTTAAATGAACTAGGTAGATTTATGACATTTTACACTTTGACCTGATGTTGGTTATAGCTCACTTAATACGGTCTCCTAATAAATTTTGGTTTCTTGCAAACTTCACCACCTCTCTAGGAAACCTCCGGTTTAGGTCTTTTGGCCTGATAACTGCTCCTCCCAAAGGATCAAAGCTGTCTGGCAATTGCTGGAAATTCGCGTAGAATGTGCTCCATAATCTACTCATCCTTGAGGTATCGCCTTGACTCCAACTACTCAAAATTATCCATTCTGTGCAAGTGGGCCAAGAGGCCATTTCTTATATAAATCGACATGGTAACTCTGATTTGTTGCTTGTTTAATCGTATTAGCGTCTTGGGGTTAACTTTGAGAAGAATTTCTTAGAGTACACCATACTAGAAAGATTGATCCATTGCCCTTGGAATCTCCGCTCGCCCCATTTCTGGTACTGCACAATTGCCAAGTAGTGAGATATCTTAATGCTACGTCAGGTGCTACAAAGGGCAAATCCACAGCTTTCCTAACAGTATATTCATATCAACATGACTTGTTTGTTCAATAAGAGCTTTCAGAACCATGGGACTGTTGAATAAAACAACTCTAATGACAATTAGATTTGAAGTCATTATACTTAAAATAAGTTTCTTTTATTACTGCGTTAAAACTCAGTTCGGTTATATATTTCAGCAGATCTAAAGCAGTTGTTGTTTGATTATTTTTCGGTGAAATGATTATTAAGCAAAAAGGCATCACTAGTCAGTCCGGCTCCAGCAATCATTCGTATAAGCATAACATAACGGGAACAATTCTTTTTTGTAATAGTAATACGTTTATCAATAAAATAATTATCACTGTGTCCATCATTGTCCTTTTTTCTGGCAACAGGGACGATCCCAGGACGATCCATTTGAGTTTTTTGATGTCCTGAGATCAGAGACCAGCCTGTTTTTAAAATTCAGGGGGAAAGGACTTTCCGTCCTAACAAATATTTGTGGTGTACTGAAAGGGGTAGTAGCTACACCCATACAAATTCCATGCATATGTTAAACTAGTTGTGCTAGACCTAATGAACTAAAGTCTCATATCACAAGTTAAAGTGTTTTTTTGATATGATTTACTTTTGTTGTGAGAAAAATCTGAGTATTCTACTATCATGAAATAAAATCTCCAAACATTGTATCCTAACACGTACCATGTTCCCCTATAAAAAAAAGTTTCCCTAAAAATCTTTAACTCAAAACATCGATTGCAGACATCAAGCTATAGAGCAAAATGCTATTTTTAATGTTCGGTACTCTTCGTGTTTTCCAGTCATTGCAACAAACCTGGCATGATATCTCAACATATGTTATATTAAAATGTGTCATGGGCGTAGTTGCTCATATACATACCTGAATAAACTAACCTATCAAAAGAAAATCTCGAATGCGACAGAAAAATAATTTAAATATCAAAATCTCTATATTTTAAAAACAGTTTCATGCTAGGATTAAACTCGTCAAAACTGATTTATATAGCGATAAATTTCGTTCTACGCCAATGGCGAAACAATCCACAAAACCCACAGTTTTCCTTCAAATGTCGACATATTGGAAATAGAACATCTGTAAACCGATAGCAAACATTTTCTCATATAAATAGAATTGTTTTGACCAAAAAACTTTTCGGGTAAAAGATTTCAATGGTATTTTTAGGATCTTGGCACAAATTAAGGCAACAACTTCTAATTTGCCTATACGGAGTTTTTAATGACTGCCTGTCATTACTTTAATGGGACTTCAGACACTTGAGATCTCACAGTCGAAAAGGCCTATTATAACCAGCTTATGTAGGCGTAAAAGGGTAATTTTTGTTACCCCTTAAATACCAACTTAGTAAAATAATGCTAATTTTGTTCTCTAATGCTGTCCGAGAGGGTTTTTTGGTCACATGTGTTAACATGAAGGTGGATGTTAGAAGGATAACTTTTCAAACCTATAGAAGGGCCAGATGTCATCACTATGACTCTATGGTGACGTAGCAACTGCATCACAAGTGATGTCATATAACCCTGAAGTAAAAAAGGGCAAAACGATGCTTACCGATGAAGTGTAGGAAGAGTAGCCAGAGGTGGAGCGGTAAGGCCTCCTGGTCGTATAAAAATCGGACTCGTACACCATTTTGGTGGGCGGCAAGGGGCGGCAAAAGGCGACGAAAGTAGAAACTAAGAAATTCGGCGTCGGGAGATGTTAAAACTGGACTGAGGCGCTGGCTTGCCTCCCGGGATTTTAACATCAAACTTTCAACGGTGACGATCTGTTTTCGCTATTAATAGATGCAAGACGTATAAATTTGATATTTTGCTTATCTTTTTGTATTCGGGAGTGGAATTATTGGAGGAGTTTGGTGGTTAATCAGCGTCTCATTGCGTCCAAAAATTATTTTGTTGGTGGTGATATCATGGGCGGTGATGCTGCCCTACTTGGTTAAAAATAAGTTTTTAAAATGCTTTTAAAAATAAGTTGGTGGGACGAGTTGGTGAGGTCATACTTAAAACTTGGCTTCTCACAGTTTCTAGTGTGTATCAATGTCATGTTTTACAGAGCGATTCCAAATTCAACGACACACGTTTGGAGTCGGACCTGACTATAAAATTATTATTCTCCGAAATAATAGAAAAATTTCGAGGCAATTCACAATGCAAAAGGAGGTGCTCTTACAATTTTTAAACGAATAGCAAAAGTAGACAAGGCAAATCTCCCATCCCTAAACAATCCCCTAAAAGAATGTCTACACTTCACTGTTCTCTACTTCAACGATAAAGTGCACATATTCCTAACAGACATACATCCACATTCAAAAATAGAGCAAAACATAATGACAAAATCGCGTCTGTAGAACTATGCTATTATTATAGGAGACTTTCACTGAAACAAACACACAAAGAAACGGACAATTTTTCAAAAAATCTCGATTTTGTGAGGGGACAGACACCATCAACATTCCTAATGCTCAAAAATGAAAACTCAACCCCAGACATATTCCCACATACACGTAACCTTACTAACGATCTAGGCAAAGTGGAGGAAAAGTATTCAAGACAAGATGATTTATTTAGGTCACATCACTTCATCACCTGTAAGCTGATTAATGGTGTTTTTTTCTATTGTAAGGTATTTATCTATTACAATTACACCTAGTTTTGATTATGGGATATGTAGTAGTACTGTAGAGAAGCCGCAACCTCGCCTTACTTAAACTGACCATCGTTTACAATTCATAAAGACAAACGGTGTAGTTGAATTTCCGTAAATCTGAAGGCGCACAGCTGCTTGATGAGTACCAAATAGCACGAAATCGGTAGCTATCTGGCATGGGATTCTATGTCAATTGCAATGTGGAATGTTTCTAAATGTAAAAGTGTAATTTCCTGTGACAGTCACTGGGGTTAGTGCATTTTTTTGTTTTCAAGCAATTCGGTATTAACCCTTGAAGTAGATATTTTTGCTTGTCTCCTCAGTTTTAAAATGTGAATAGAATAAAAACTAGAGCAACGTGTCCTAGCGATTTTAGAAAATTTACTTTATATATTTCATTATAACATTGAAAAATAATTATGAAAATACAAAAAAATGACTTCCTTTTAACTATTTATATGAAGGCGACAAGTGGAAACAGTAGAAATTGCGAATAAAATCTCTGTAATGTTAAATCTAAAGAGTAAGCTGTTGTGATGAATCTCAAGCCCTCATAAATATCTATTATTTCTACTAGAACAATGCGAAAATGTACGTTTTCCTATATTTATTCATCTAAAAACCTTAAAACAGTAACGGTGTTTGTTATTCTCGTCGAGACTCACGCCTACGCCGCGAATGGTCCGAATGAAATTTCTCTTTGTGTGAGGTAATTAGTTAATTTTAGATGGAAATTAGTGTATAACAGCCCTATTACGATGGTAAATGAGGTAGAATAATGGAGTCATATTAGTCGAGTAGGAGCGCTGTCCTTGTAGCTGCCTTTACCTAAGCATTTCTTATAAGGCATAAAGTCGTCATTTCCTAGTTTCTACAGATTATTTAAACTAATGAAAGGCATTTTTTTAAATCATAAGAATTATTCTGATATAGGTGAAAGAGATTACGATTTTCAGGGAAATGGGATAATAAAAATCTATTATTAATGAGAGCTATTTAAAAATATTTTTCTCTAATTTTCATAAAAGTGACAATGTTCTTAATCAAAACCGAGATCTAAACACGTTTCATTTTGTAGCTACTTACATAGTGAAAGCAGGTACCTTCATGCCATAACTTAGTTAGCAAATGGTAACCATAATGGTTGTTGAAATGTTCTTAAAATATCTTTATCTTACAGCAAAATTAGAATAAAAATATGTATAAATCTCATTAAAACGTTCTATTTTATATAACTATCATGTGAAGTATCACAGATCCCACTCGTTGTTTTTTACAACCTGGTTACTGTATCTAAACAAATAGATAGCTATGTATAGTAATAAATTAATAAAGTAAGACCAAATTATTTACTTTGTCAAGTAGATAAAGTAAGCAGAATGTACGTAATATTCATAAGAATTATTTAAAATAAAAAAATGTCAAAACATAGAAACTTGTAAATACGATTGTTACGATGTAAATACAATATTGTACACTTAATTTTTTTAAAATTCGCATTTACACCACAGAATCATTTTTATTCTGAAATAAAATGATGCTTACATTTTTGGCCTTAAGATGAGAACTCCTTTCATTAATGATTAAATCTGTTGAGCTCAACCTTCTTTCGATTTTGATAGGAAATGTAGAGATACAGAGATATTTTGAGCTTATCTCCAGAATCGGTTTGACTACGTAACAACGACCACAAGTGCTTAAAAGTAAAAATTAAGGGATCATTTTCATCAGCACCATTATGCTTTTCAAGGTATTGTTTTTCTTATTATCATATTTGCTATAATGGGTTTAAACTTGACTATTTATCAATTCTTTAAAAAATAAATGAATAAAGACATTTGGTGTCTGCAGAATTTGGGCAATTTGATTTTGATTGGTCCACAATGCTAAGAGTCTCATCAGATTTTTCAGCATATAAGCTGTTCTTATAATTCTGCATCTGCACTATTTTCTGATCCATGACAAGTGAAGATGAATCAGCATTTTCAACAACCCTGAAACCCTCCTTAAATCTTGGATTCAATAGTGTCGAGAGTTTTGTTACTGATCTCGTTTGATACAGAAATAGTCTTTTTCTGGCAGATTCAACTAACCCCTCAGCCTTGTCTTCCATTGTACTAAGACTTTAAAGAACATTTTGCAATATAGTATAAATTCTAAATAATAATGAAATTAGTTGAACCAGTGTTCTTTTTGGTTGCTTCCTCCAAATAATTTAAAGACTCAAATCTTTAAGGGTAGATAACTGATCTACAGTCAGAGAGAAAAGTACTTTCCTCATTTTTAATAAGGATCTATTTATAGCATTATTTTTTTAAATAATTTTTTGTATTATATGCAAAGAAATGTTTCATCACGTCCAACCTTTGTAAATCAACTTCTAAAAAAATATAATTCCTTTCCCTGAATGGTAAGTTGTTCTTTGAATATAGCAAAAACATGTATTTTCTGAAAAAAAATACAATTTTATATTTACATACCTGTTAGTTCTATACTCCTTGCTACATGTCACACATTATTTTACCAAAATGTGATCCTTACATCTAAAATATTTCTACTCTTCTCCTTTTGATCCCCTGCTTGGGCCCACCCGGAAGGCTCCGATTCTGTTTAAAAATTTTGAATAATTTAATATATTTTATAAGCTGTAAACAAAATATTCAAAACATATTAAAAGGTGGTCCTCAATAATAGTTAAAGGGTATTTATTGTTATGATTAGATACCTAATATTAAAAGAAATCTTTAACCTTTAAAAATTCTGTATGCTTATGACTAGTATGCCTTTTTAAAAACTTGGCCATTTTCAACTCGTAACCACAGCTAACATATTACTTAAATCAGGAATAAAGAAATAAAAATTTAATAACATAAAATATAAAATTTATATCTATACATAACAAATAAACTAAAAAGCTAAAAAGTAAATTAAAAAAATTGAGGTTAGGTTTCTTCATTTCATTTTTGTCATTTTCTATCATGTCATCTTTCGTTACTGACAGAGAGAAAAGAGAAAGAGTGGCGAAGTAACGTCAAGATGTCGAGATTGTCGGACTAACCAAATGAAGTGTAGTAATTAAAACTACAAATATTAAGGAGGATGGACACGAAAAAGGAAAATAAAGTTAAGAAAGAGAAAAAGAAGGAATGCAGAAAGGTATTATTGAAGATACTATATCATCGATACTGAAACAAAATATTGATTAGCTACGATAATCACAACTATCGAATGTTATCGACGGTACTATCGATAGTTTTCCATTTCTACCTCGTGTGCTAAATAAATAAACAAATACACCAAATTCATGTTATAAATATAAAAGAAAATAAACAATAAACATTTTCATTATAGTTATAAATTTAAGAACTTTCTTTTGACCTTTTATGTTTTGATCCTAAAAATATTGGTGGGTTTCAAACGACTGGTCAAAAAGCGAAACAACCTTAAACATCTATCAAAAGAGAAATGCCTGCTGCTGTTGAGGAAACAGCCCCCAATAATAGTGCAACAGCCTCACATTCCATGGCAAATCAAAATGAGGCTAATGAGCAAGAAAATGAGGCGAAACCTGATAGAAATCAACAGATGCAGAAGGTGTTAAAAGCTTACATTTTAAGAGAGAGAGCTCGAAAGAAACAGGAGCAGGAGGCTGAAGTAGAGGAAGAAAGGTAAGTTTCAAAAGTCTACATAAGACGTTTGCCATGTTCGGTAATTTTATCAAGAATACACATTCCCTCACTAATTACCCTTCAATCACTAATCTCTAACTTCCACTATTTTTCTCGCCTCTTCACATAAGTGTCACAAGAATAATCTCATATTGACTTAGTTAGACTAGAAATTTAAAGATTAGTTGAGCCTGATATTAAAGTCAGAGATTTCTAAGGTAACTTTTTGCTTCCTTTTACTATTATTTCTTTCAAGTATCCTATATATTGTAGTACCTGAAATTCATAAACTTTCTCATAGAATGTGAATTGAATGTTTGACTAAAAACCATTTAGTTCTATGAGGAATACATACAATGAATACCAGGCAATAATCGCAATATGTACTATGAAAAATGTGCAGAAAAATGTATAAAACTTAGCAATAGCACAAAAATACAACCAATACTATAGTTATGACTGAAAATACCTGGCAGTGAGGTAATTATTGTATAAAATTTAAAGTGACAGTTTATTCCCCATTTACCTATCATTCTTAACATTCCTATTTTTTTGTTGATAATTGGTATTTTAACCAATTTTTTGCTACTATTGGGCAGGTAAGAAGTCTCACTTCTCTCTATTTTAGATTACGTAAAGAAAGAGAGGCAAGAGAACAGCAGGATGTAATGACTCTTGGTGAAACTAGAGAACAAATTTCACAACTGGAAGCTAAGTTGCAAATGTTCAAAGAAGAGAAACATCAACTGTTTCTTCAACTGAAAAAGGTGCTAAATGAAGATGATAACAGACGTAGGCAATTACAGAAAGATGCAAGGTAGGAATTTGTTGACATCAACTATTAAGAGTATAATTTACATTCTTTATATAAAAACTGTATACTCGCAAGGGTAAAACATACTTTATTTTTCAAATAAAATTACTTACCCACTTTTTAAGAAATAATGTAATGTAATGGAATCACCTGGAAGAATAAATATGTAGTTCAACTTCCAAGAACAGCTTTATATTATTGATATATAAAATTAGTTGCCTACAAGATTGTTGCTATCATTTTTATTGAGAGTTTTGTCTTATTTATGTACAAACCACCATTATATTAATTTATACATTTTCCCATCACAGTGAACAACAAATGGTACAATTCCAACAACTCCAACAAAGCATGATGCCCCATCAAACTCAAGCCCTCTACATACAACAACCACCTCCAGGAAGGCCTCAAACAATAGCACAACCAGTGCCTGCTCCCTTGCCACCTGCCATCTATAAAACTGCAGTAAAGAGACCAAGAAGTCCTAGCCCTCCTGCCCAAGTGCCCATTTCCTTGTATCATCAAGGGTACAATACCTATAAGCCTCCTGCAGTAGCTGGTGCATCTTATCAAGGGACAGCGCAAAGTAAGTTTTTAAACAATGTTCTCAGGTTGAATGTGTTTTGAAATCTTGGTGGTAGTTTAGTCAAGTAATAGTGCTGTAATGTGTTGATCAGACCTGATTATATATTATAGCTAATTGACACTTTGATTTAGTAGTTGAAAATATTCTAGTTGTAGATGATTTTTGTAGAACTAAACCTAATTTTGTTTGCAGAAGATGATGGTAGACGTAACGAATTAGTCCGAGCTGTGTTATGGAACAGTGAGTTTTCATGTTTGATTTTTTGGTTGTTGTTTCCTGCGTTTTTGACGTTTATAGAGGATTCAGTTTTTGCATTTCATCACTGGTGGGTGGTCTCATATGTGCATGTTTTGTTTTTTCGTTCTCATATAGGGAAGCAACGGTTTGTGCCTTTAAATTGCGTTATTATGTAATAATATGCATATCGAAGGTTTGGTTTACAATTTAGAAGAACTCACTATTATTTAATGTGCTAAATAGGAACTTATTTGAATCTCTGGCTAATTAGGTTAGCTTAGTAAGATCTCCTATATGAAACAAAAAGTTGGCTGTTATTATAAACAACAACCAACTTTAACGTCTTGTATTTTACACCCTCTGTGTTTATCTGAAAAATAGTTAAATATTACACTACCGTCTTGAAGAGTTGCATAAAAACTGGCACAGGTTATTAAAAATGTACGAAAAATATCAACATCATATTGATCTGAATTTAAATAAGTTAGTCCCGAGCATCATAATTAAGCGACATATGGAAATTTTGTTGACAAGAATTAAAGCAATATCGGCAGCTTTATATACAGTTCAAAAAGATAACTGTGATATTGTCAAGTCTCTGTTAATATGGAAAGAGATAGTTCAGGTTTTTAATGAGCTTGAGCAATTCTTTAAAGGAAAAGAGTAAGCAACGGAATACACAATTTGGTACATCTTTTTTCCATATTTTGAATTGATACATTTTTAATTTGATCTTAGATCCTTTTGTTTTGAGTGAATCACCTTTGAATCGTTATTAATCTTTTTAAATCCATAAAAGGAAATTTCTACATAGTTCATGGCACTACCTTTCAAAATTGCTAGCTATTTTCAGAGTCATAGTTGAATTAAAATAAGTCTTATATGCCTAGAAAATATTTCTTATTGTATTTTGAATAGTCGTGAAACCTTTCATAGTCTAATATAAAGTTATGTATATTAACTAATATGTATGATGTATATTAACTACGAAACTTGATTATTTCCTTCAAAAAACCTAATCAACTAACCCATTACCACCGAGGTATAGTCAGTTTTAACCAGTTTTGTCTGTGATTTACCTGCTCAGTTTTTATAAAAACACTCGAGCAGGCCTCCGGCGATGCAATAGGTGCTCTCTTCTGTGATAGATATAGATCTTACATGAATTTGTTGTTAAAAAAATAAAAATCATAACATCGCTTTGTTAGACTTAATGTTTATTATCAATTAAACAAACATGAAAAATAACATTAATACAAAATACGAGTTTTTTCGTGGACGTTTTTTTTTTGTGTAGTTTTTCTGAAATGTTTGTAGTTCATAGCCACAAACATTCAAAAAATTCAGCCAGAATGTTTTTCACTTTGGCTTTCACTGAGTGTTTTAGCTAGAAAATACCACATGGTTTTTCCCAGTTAAAGTCCACATGGAGTTTTTCAGGTACAACAAACATCTTTACCACTCTTGCACTTCGATAAAGTCATAAGCAGTGATAGTGAACATTCTATGAGAGTTGATAAAAATTGAAATTTTTATCTTTCACCAACCTGCAATATTTTTGAAAAGCTATGAAATTTCTGGAATGCTATTTTATGATTATTATGATTTAATTTTTCCAAATCTATTCATTACATACCAGTAATGCATAGATTTGGTAGATTTGGAATGCGATTCTGTCAATCTTCAGGCAAGTTTATGTTATTTCGGAAGCTTTCGTGAAGGCATTTCTTAAACAAGATTTACACATACATGAATCATTAGCGTTATTTAATTAGTGCCAGTGATTTTGCATGTGTAAATACGCAAATTTTGAAACGTCGGTAAACCAGCGCCAATAATTGTATTAATAAAAATGTTAAAAACATGGAAACTTTTAGGCGTTAATAATTATACCGAATTACATTCCCTGCTTTATGTTCCCTGAAAGATTTAATTCTCGAAATTATAATTCACGGAATGTTTTCGGGTGCCCAACTCAAGCTTCTATTCTTCTTACATTTCATATAGTAACAGCATTAAACTCCATTCTCTCAATGCTTTTATAGAGGCTCCGCAATATTCCAATCAACCATCAGCCTTCTATCCAGTAGCCCCACAAGATATATCTATATACTACCCAGGGCTCTCCAGAGATGCGGGTCGACCGGTTTACGATCAACAGAGGCCACAAGGGTTCCAAATTGATCATAAAATCCCTACGGAGCATTATAATGCCTTAAGGACAGCGTCGAGTCAACACGGACATGTTATACATCCAGGTCCTGGATTGGCTATTAATCCTGCTCAAGCCGCTCCAAAAGGTAAAATCGTAAAATTCGGAAGTCTGAAATTATTGGAAGTATATAAATTGAAGGGTCTGAGTGATTTTTTCAAAACTTTTTAGTACCTGATTTTATATTTTATTATTTCATAACGTAGCTTCTCTTCTATTTTTTTATTTAGCGGCTCGGTATATATCTTGCATAATATTTTCTGAAAGAACATGGAGAGACAGAACAAATGGAATATACATAGTAGAGGATCAGAATTTTTTTCAACCAATAATTTCAAAATTATTGAGGGATTTTATCCCATAACACAACGTAATTTTCTTTTCAGATATAAGGAATACTGATCATTATAACCTTTCAATAAGCTTCTAAATAAAGAGTTCTTTCCTGTTGATAAAACAATACTCTTTCATTAGGTCAATTGGTCTTTACAATTGCCAGTTTTCTTTTCTTTTGTAGCGGCTGGAAGTATCACCGCTGGCTATCCCATAAGATCTCAGCCTCAGTACCAGCCAGCAGCTCCTGCTTCTTTATACACTACCCAATCTCGTCAAATGTATCAGAATTATGCTCCTCCAAGAGAATAACATACTAACAATAATGCATAAGATAAGCGTTAAATGTTTCGTGTAAAGTAAATTTGTACATTTCGTAACTATGTATTGGTTTAAGGGTATTCAATTTTGATTTATTTAATCTAACTTTGAAACTGTGATCTATTTAGTTTCATTTTATAACAATATATATATATATAGGTTTGCGCACTCTTAGTATTGCAGGGAGAATTAATGCAGATATAGGATTCAATATTTTAGTTGACAGATTATAAAAATCTGTATCGTAAAACGAATAAGCTTTTTGGAACCTTTAAAAGTCAATAGTGGTTATCCTTGTACCTATGGTGATTATGCTTAAAAACGATAAGGGTTGCGAATAGACAGTAGGTAGGCAATTTTTGGATCTTAGAATTTTTCGGTTTATCAAACTTGATATTGAACTTAAATGTTTTATTTTCTTTCTATTTTCAAACCCTTATGCGAATTATGATTTAATAAAATAGAAATTTAGTTCCTCTTAACTAAATTGATATAGGAAGTAAGAAATATATTCGCTTAAATGCAACAATCAAAACAAGCATAACCAGAAATGTACTCGTTTTCACTGTTGTGAAGTAACGACAACAATAATGAAAGTTTGGAGCTTTTAGCGTTTACCCAGAAATAGGTGTAATGAATATGAAATAATAAAGTTTGAAAATAAAAATTTGGGAGCAAATCTGCTTTATGGTTATTTTATTGGTTACGATTGATTGTTGAATAAAATTGAACATAAATAGTCACAAAATAAAGCAAATAATTCTAGAAATAAAGCACTCAATGAGATTTGGTTTTTAAATGTGAGTCAATATGTGGAATAAATAGAAATAACTTATCTATATTCGCACAGGGTGACTGAAAAATCACTTGTATATAATGCAGATAGTCGCAGATAATATCTTTGAGACTATCAACACTATTTGTAAAATTTACGATATTTCAAGTACAGAAATTCTTGTATTGGCAAGAATCGGTCATCAGGAATACGTTGTTTCAATTGTTGAAACGGAACAATTGGACTGCAATTTATGTCCTTGATACTTTGATTCAAGTAGTGTCTGTGACAGAATGTGGTTTTCATGTTTTCAAAGACTTTTCGTAATGCAAGTGATACATCGTGCTTTAAGCAAAGTTAAAAGTCGACAATTACTCTCAGAGTTTTGCAAATTTGAATTTACATGCCGGAGAGAGCGAACGTAATCGGAAAGTGCAGACGAATACAACAATCAAGTGCTTCAGCCTAGAAATGACAACTATAGGAAGGAAGAGAAGGTAGATATGTGCAAGCTGAACAGAAGCGGATCAAGAATGCTGCCGTGTAGTACTTCCCTTTCAACCCTCGAAGCTCCCAAAATACTATTCTCTATCCGAATGTAATACACCGAGATATTACAGAACCAGTGCAGTAACCTTACCTCTATCATTCGCCATTTCAGTGGTGTAACTAGTCATATACCTCACTAAGAATCCTGACTGCTCCAAAGGGAGGATTTCATATGTATTTACATGTTGTAGAATTTGCGATGAAAGTATCCTTTTCAATATTTTACAGAGAACTGGTAGAATGCTAACTGATCTGAATTGACAGTCTAACAGGTTCATTTACTTTCGGCAGTAGCGTCCCTAAGGCATCCTTTCATGGCATAATCAACTATTGTACACAATGGTTCATTATTGTTGTATAGACTAAAGTGATCAGATGTGAAGAGATAGATCCAAAGTGAACAATTTTAGTTTAATTAATGTGTCGAGAGTATCAGTTGCAGTTGTCCCATTACTGGATAAAGCAAACATGTCGATTAACAATGGTCGTCAGAGAATGTGCATCCCAACAACTTAAGGGAAATTTACTAGTACTAACAGCGAAACAATGTTTAGTACTTCTGAAACCAGTTTCCAAAGGAAATTTTGGTAGACCATACAGTTTAAAGTCTTCTACAGGACACAAATTAACGCCGCAAAAAGGACACATTAATCGCATCAGTGAGAACAGGAAGAACATCGTCTATCGAAGCAGATAAAGCATTGACAGAAGTCATGTTCCAACCAGAATAATTGAACCACTAGATAGATCGAGGCACATCACAAGGAACAAATATCTACATTCAATACCTACATGTACATTTTAATGGGACATACCACGTTTACTCTGCTAAGATATCTTCCTGATGGTTTATATGTTAGAAAAATAGCTTGGTATATGCGTGTTCTTAAGTAAGGGGATTAATTGAACACAAGATTTGGTTAAGTTATAACTTTTAATGATAATATAGCCAAGAATTTTTTGAAGTGGCACCGCCATAATTACTTTGACTAACTGCTTAAAAGTACTCTGTTGATTTTATCATGTAGTTATTTCCATAGAAGCGATGAAACACCAGTGTAAAAAGACCAATAAAGTCAAAATCCATAGATATGGAAAAAAATCTATTGAATTTTTTATTTACAAAAATTTCATTAATCAAAAATGTAAGTATTCCTAAAACAACATTCTTAACTACCTCTTTTACATACGAATCTACATGCTTCCGATGTCACTAACTATTATTTAATAAAGCATCAATGATTACGAAATTAAAATAGGTACCTACCTTTGTTTTATAATTCAATATTAATAATATTAAATTTCGATATACTTTTTTGCAGTGTGCCCCCGCATAAGCGAGACGACCTTTATAAAAGATAAAAAATTCTCGATTTAAAATTTTATTTTCTCAGGTTCAGCCCTGCTTAGTTAAAGACTAATTTTCATCATAACTGCCAAACATAAAAAAAATACTTTTTTAAATAATGCTTTTTATTTGGCGAATATGACAAAAAATTATGATTAAAAATAGCTATTAAATTATTCTAAATCAAAACCAAGGCACCTACTCTATATTTTAAAATCCTTGGCCGGCTCTAATCTCTTACATATTCTTTTATATCCATAAAAGAAAACGCTAGAAATCAAATTGAGATCTGCAAAGGCTTTTAAAAATTGGTAAAAAGGACTAAATATTGATTTTAAAGAACTTTTCTTAATCATTTTTTGTCTTATTTACCACAAAAAGGCACTACAGAAAAATACATTTTTTAAAAGTTTCTAACATACTTTATTTAAGAACACAAAAATAATGGGGGAAATTATTATTTAGCCAAGCACGGTTAAGCCTCTAAAAAAGAACCTTAATTCAAGACTCCTTTATTTTTAATTTCAACTTTTGCGAGAATCATTTCACCTATATTGGGACACACTGTATATACTTATGAAAATCAGACACGATTTTTCAACAGCAGAAGGTAATTCAGCATTTCTCTATTCTAGAATTTAGTTTGTTTAAGTACTAGTGCTAAAGTAGGTACACATCAAGTAAACGTACTTATGCCATCAAGAATGCTCGTGTCCTAGTCTTACTTATTTGACAAGATTCGTTATAAATTTAGGAGATTCGTAGACCCCTACAGGACAATGGTTTTTTGATAATAATGTGGATTCAGTTACGAGGATGATTAGTTTTCAGTGTATTCTGGAGGAAAAGCAATGAATTCGTTATCTTTAGGACACACCTCCTCGTTGAGGTTTGAGATTTATTTGAAGTATAACTAGAAGGCAAAATTTCAACGAATTTTCCATTCTATATTATAAGTGATAGAAGTTTGCATAAGAATGTGAATTTAATCAGAGTTCTACAACTTTCTTCTGAGTACCTACTTCGTGTAAAATGACGTTTCGAACTGTATGTACTACAGCCGGGTTTTACAGATTTGTTCTTTATTTTGAAATAATGCGTTTTTATATTGAAAAATATTCTGTGTGCTTTTTTACACTATTCTAATTATAAAAACTCAATACACTTTAAATTTAGATCCGTGTCAGCATTGTAGCTATACTTACAAAATTTTACAAATCACCTGACAAGTTCCTAATCTTTTTCTTCTGCTACATTCTAGACTTATTTCTTTGCGGTTACTTCCTCGAATACAAAAAAAACATTATGCTTATATACAGAAAATGCACGTCTAAAACTAGATATGATTAATGTTGCAAATTCTCATTTCAACGGGCAAAACAAACTTTCAAGCTATAATGTAACTCTGTCATTTTTAAAGCAAAATTCAATTTACAGCAAAATGAGTGAACCTTTTGAAGTAGCACTTTGCTTTGTCTTTGTACGTTTGTACCTACACAAATCTCGTGTAACATTAACAACAGCTACCCTACGTTTTGTTCGATTTGAGACGCAAGAGGACAAAGGATTGAATTTACAAAAGAAGTTGTTTTATATACAATTTTTCCAACTAATTTGTTTTCTAGCTCTATGTGGTTTTACAAAAATACTATCAGGTATTTTCGATAATAAAAATATAGAATTTTTAAAAAACCGATTTGTGGATCCACCATAAACTGGTGTGGAGTTTATTGTAAATCCTTTTTTTATGTTCTTATCTACTTATTAATCTAAGAACATTCATAATTACAAAGAAGAATACAGCGATTTTACACCTCGTTATTTGAGTGCTGTTTGTTTTTCCAAGGTTTTAACTGATGTAATTCTGTTTCCAACATGTAGTCATCTTCTGTTTCAGATGGTTTCGGTGCTACAGCCGATACAGAGATGTAAGCTCTAGGGTTTTTCTTTAGATGAGCTGGTTTTCCTAAAGAAAAATATTATGAAGTATAATCTGCCCAGGTCTATTAAAAATCACGTCGTCAAGCATATGCAGTCCTAAAAAGTTATCCAATTTCTGCGGGTGAAAGACGAAATATTTGCATACTGCATACTGTATGTATGTACCTACAGGGTCACTCAACGAAAACTTTACCCCCCCCCCCCCCCCCCCTGTAATCTTGCAAAATAAGGACTTTTTGGAAGATTCCCAAAAATTCGTCAAGACAGTTTTTAAGAGGGATGAATTTTTATATAAAATTCAACCCCCAAACTTCACCCTTATGCGCGTCACAGCAACCCTCTTAAAAATTTTAAATAACAAGAGGAGTCATGTGACACCTCAAATTCAAGATCAATGGGACATCAAGTTTTCGTTGAATGACCCTGTATATCCACACGCATATTGTATAAAAATTGCATGTAAAATTAAAAATTTGAAAATAAAAATGGCAATAACATTATAACGGTATTTCTCCTAGAACTTCCAGAAATATTAAAGTTCTTAGGATAAATGCCACATTCATTTCATTCAAATTCAGCTAATAAGAGTGCTCTTCACACCTGTAACTTTATGATATGCAAAATTCTTCTGATATGTCGATTTTTCACTATAAGAATGTGCCTCGGGTTTCGTACTCGACGTAGGATAATCATCTTCAATGTCATCAAATGTAGGCCATTTCATGGTTGTAGAGTCCGCCGAAGGTTGCTGCCTCCATCTAGTTTGATATAGTTTTCCTTCTTGAGATTTCCGTTGTAATTCCGAATTTAAATATGGGGAATTAATGTTGAATTGTTGCTGCTGTCGCTGCTGATGTAAAATGTGCTGAGAGCTGCTTATGTCTTGGTCCAGATTTGCTGAAACGATAGTAAAATCTGAGAGGCGAACACTTTAAGTTGAAAGGGAAAGAATAGTAGGTACTTGGAAAACTCTGTGTTTAGATTACAAACAGAAACAGGAGTATTAACTTCGGTTAATTTAGATTTAGGCAAAACTTTCATGTTTATTTTTGCAGATTTCGCAAGAGCAAACATTCTAGCATACGAAAAGTTTATTTTATTATCTCAGCCACGAAGAAGACTTTCACGTTTATATCCGCAGATTTTTTTAATGAGATGAAGATTTGAAAAAGAAGAATTATATTCGGAAGAAAGAGAATTAGTTTCAATTAATTCAAAATTGAAATTGAACTAGCAAAAGACTGTTTCTGCTGATTTTCAATCAGAACAAGATTTGGAAATGTAGAAAACGTGAGGTGGAATTGCGAACATAGCTGAT
Organism: Euwallacea similis; assembly: GCF_039881205.1. Classification (NCBI taxonomy): domain Eukaryota; kingdom Metazoa; phylum Arthropoda; class Insecta; order Coleoptera; family Curculionidae; genus Euwallacea; species Euwallacea similis. The sequence continues at coordinate 3,287,118 of NC_089630.1, forward strand.
AGATGTCCAGAGTACACATTTACCATTTTTCTTAATTAGTAACATCAAATATCAAGTCTTAGTAAGATGGTGTAAACATCTTACTCAATAACACTACCGTTACAACTACCACAGTCATTATTCCCAATGCACTCAAAACACATTGGAAATTCGAAAAACACGGAAAGCACTGCCGAACCAAGAACCTCTCTTCAGAATCTGATTTCAAGGGACTTAAAGCGCACTTAATAAAATCACCATTTTCTTTAAATTCTTCTTTATCTATAAGACCAATCGACTCCATTTTAATGCCAACTCAATTAAACTCGCTTGGTAAATTGAGATAATAAAACACTTCCCACACAACCTATTAATCACCTATTCTGTTCAATGTGGAAAGGTTAAGGCTATCGGGTCAAATTAAATTCACATTTTAAATTCCATTTATGTATAATTAGTTATTATTAACTGTCCGGAGGTTACGACACTTTCACTTTATGAATTTTATTTTGTTAATTTGTCCCATGTTTTGATTACCTTATTAATAGGCATAGGGATTAATATAAAAATAGGACATAAATTGCAGAAAACGTGTATAATAGGTATTCAGCATACACTATGAAGATCCCAAAAGTATCCGACTTAACGCTTAAAGAAAAAAAAATGGAAAATATTACAATATTTCTCATCGTAGTCTCCTTTAGGATTGACATATATTTCCCTGCGATGTTCTTTGGCTTTTATGCCTGTTTATACTTATAGTAAAAAGCTTCGAATGTTTCAAAATAGGCATGAACCTCGGACTCCACCTCCTCATTATTGGCAAATCTCTTTCCACCGAACCATTTTTTCAAGTTTGAAAATGGAAAATAATCTGAGGGGGCTAAATCTGGCGAATAAGGTGGGCAGTTCGAAACCAAGATGATTGATTTTAGCTATCGCAATGACGGAAATGTGGGCTGATGCTTGGTCTTGATGAAAAAACATTTCCTTTTTCGCCAAATGCGGTCGTTTTTTTCTAATTTCTTCGCTCAAACACTACGATACGTTTTAATAATATTCTTTGTTTATTGGTTTTCCTTTAAGGAAATAGTCAATAAAAATTACTCCACGTGCATCCGATTACGCCATCACCTTTCCTGCAGATGGAACGGTTTTCGCCTTCTTTGGGGCCGATTTTCCCCTTTGATCCCATTGTTTTGACTGCTCTTTCGTCTCAGGTGTGAAGTGATGGACCCATGTTTCATCCATGGTTATGAATCGACGCAAAAACTCGGCTTTATCGCTGCGAAGCTTTGTCCTTGAAGCATCCTCACGAAGCTGTTTTTGTTCAAGTATGAGTAATCGCGGCACCCATCTTGCGCACAACTTTCTCATATCCAATTATCCGGTCAAAATGCGACGTACAGTACTCTTTGAAATGCCTGTTATGTCTGCTAACTGGCGCAATTTTAACCGAAAGTCTTCCAGTATAGTTTAGTGGATTTTCACCACAATTTCTGAAGTGGTCACCTCGGCGGGTTCACCACGGCGGAATTCGTCTTGGAAACTTAAACTCTGCCACCCCCTGTTACTGGTCTCTTTTTGTTTGAAGAAAATTTAAATGGTAATAGATATTTAGAATTTTTAAACACGGAGTCCCGGGAATATTTAAGCGGTATTTCTATGGACAGACTACTCAGAATCTAGTTCCAGTTCCAGGGGTATCCCCCACAATACAAGGGCCGTTCGAAATTCCTAGAATCAAAAATTTTCTCAGATGGATTGGAAATGGTGGCTTCACAGCTTGGCCACCTGACCTTTCCGTTTTAGATTTCTATTTGTGGGGGACGCTGAAAAATATCATTTACAAAACCCAAGTAAAAACTTAGGAGAACTAAAAATAAAGAAATGCTTTTCGCGTGACAGCAAGGCATTCTGTTCAAAGAGTAGTAAATAAAATAGTTAAAAAAATCGACAAGTGCATTCAATTTAATGGTATTTTTTTTAAATATCTAGATAATAGTAACATGTTTGTCAATTTTTAAATAATGTTACAAATAAAGTAATATAGAAAAATCCAGGTCCGTATTTAAAAAAGAGTTCATTTGGGTGCCTAAAAACGAAGCAATTTTTAAAAAACTACAAAATATTTTTTAAAGCGTACAAGTTTCTGGTAAGTGTGATATATCATTACCTTTACTAGATCACACTCTATTGATTGGTGAAATAAAAAATCCAGATTCGTATTAAAAAAAAGTTGATGACGATATTTAAAAAACGAAATGTAATAACTGAAAAATAAAATTAGTTTCTTGAAGAGCGTAAAAAAGTGCCTTAAGAAAGAGCTCTTGGTTTTTTGAAATAATCAGCAGTAAAGTCGTGAACATTTTTTCTTTAAATTAATTAGATACTTTAAAGTCGGTAAACCAATAATAAATATTGATTAAACAAGGGTGTCTCAATATTTTGATGTTCATCAATTTTCGAAAAATTCTTTTTTGATCTTCGTCATGAAAATGCGCCCAGTACGCCTATGTTTTACTCTACTTAAATGCTTAATTATTATATTATAGAGTCCTTCTAGAGCATTTAGTCATTTAAAAGTTCCAAAAATGTCCGTTTTTTTATGTCCATTTCATTTGTTACCCGTTTATTACTTTCGAAGTTTGTGTTCTTTAAGTCCTTTTTTTATTTTTCCAGCTTTTAGCGTGGGGCTTGCTATGTCCATTATCCATGAGTGCCTATGCAGTAATCAGAAAGCTACACGTGGCGGTACTGCATACTTACTCAAAATTTTGTGAATTTGATTCCAATGTTCGGGATACGTAACTATCTTCGCCAGCAGATCCAGCAGGAGCTTTGTGGCTTCCGGAGAACCACCCTCGGTTTTCTGAAATGAAAACATGGTAAATATAAGTAATTACTTAAAAAATAAATTTGTTTACCAGGACCCCCAAGTCAATTAATAAGTTTCAGTCGCTTGATTGCCTGAATAATCCCGGTAATAATTTCCCAACTTAATCCTTGTTTACCAAACTGTCTCTAAATAAGCTTATTTTCCTTAAAAACTCTTGCAGCAGTAAAAGCGATTACAAGTTTTACAGCGCTCCACTGCTGGCTTGTTGTGGCAAATTCCGCAATTTCACTAAAGATTTATCAGACTAATTTAGGCCAGTACATTCAGGACCTTGCTCACATCTGCACAACTTCGTTAGTCCATAATAATAGCCGAAATTTGCTTGGTGCAATTTAAAAAATTGCATTTCTCCTAGCAAACATACCTGCTTGCACTAAGCAAACATTTCTCCTATGACATGCCTTAGGGCTGTAACACATTCCATCATCATTAGCAAATTCCTGTGTTAAAACGGAATTGCCGTAGTTAAAACATGGCTTCCCGCTTTGAGCATTATAAAATTCCGCACTTTGACTTTATAATGAATTCATATTAAAAGGAACGACACAATGAAGTTTTGCATAATTAATTTTTATTAAGCCTTTGTGTCTTGTATAAATTAGAATTGTACGAAGGAAGAGGGACAGGGAGTTGAAAAATTTAAGGGGTAATTTAGTGGAATGTCCCCTTAAATTTTTACCGTTGCTGCAATGGGGGTAGGTTTTGATGACGCAGTATTATATGGAGGTAATCTAGTTTCTACACGTATAATGCTGAATAATAATCACGCATCGCTGAAGATTTACGGCCACCCCAAACTTGCTACCACCAAAACAAAACTTTGTTTGGACCATATAACTCCAAGATAATTCGAATTTAGCAACTAAATCAAGCTTTTCCACTGCAATATATATTTCCGAAACTTCATACCACTAGCAAATTCGTGCACGCCGGACCATAAACCAAGTTACGCCTAAATTATGAGACGGCATCGTGATATATACACGAGGAACGTAAATTCTGCCCAATCAAATCAGGCCCTCATAAATATTTTGCTCGCTCTGTATGTGGACTAGAGTGACAGTGATAATTACGCTTTATTACCTTTGCTACTGACAGGCATGATGGACTGGCAGTGGGTTTAAAGTGTCTATCTACGGGAGATATTTGGAATTTTGGACTGGTTAAACTTGGATTGGAGAAGATTTATGAGCTAAACGACAATTTCCTCAGGCTTTTCAAAGCCATTCGTGGATAACCCGGGAAGCTGGTCGGAGGTCAGACTTCCCAATTTTTGAAAATAGTACTTTTCTTGTGAGCAACATGAGACTTGAATATTCTGTACCTTAGGTTCAAGAAAATGGCACTTGCAGGGTCAAATTAGAGTTGATGGGCTTCTAATCTTACTACACATCTTGTCAATTTAAAGATGAACCACTTTATACAAAATATGTAAATATGCAAAAACACGTTGGTTCTATTTTCAAGGGAGACATTCTTTAAGCCGGTTTTCTACTAATGCATGCACCCTCTAGCGGGGGTGGAAACGACTACTAAAATTTTAAATGAGAAGGGGAGTTGAGTTGTACCTTTTTTGAAAGATCTTTCAATTACCTTTCCAAATGTACCTATTTTTTTTTTATTGAGAGGTTTTCAAAAAATCATGTTCAAACTTTAAACAAGCTTAGGTATTAACTGTATAGTAGAGAAGTTGTTTATTAACGTTTTAAGTGTTCAAAATGCTATTTTCTAAACAATAATAAAGTTTGTTTTCAAATTCACCTCTAACATCCACGAAAACTTCTACTCGAATTTCCACACGCAACTGTAATTCTTCTCTTCAATCCTTCCAAATCTTGACATTGGGTTTTTATAAACAACAGATTTAAAATACTCCAAAGAAGAAAATCCAGAAGTGTCAAATCAGACGATCACGGTGGCCACTCAATTGATCTTCTTCGATCAACCCATTTGCCAGGATACCCATCATGTACCTCTGTCTAATAGGAATAAAATAATGTAGTAGGTTCCATCTTGTTGAAAACGAAGAAGACTATAAATGCTATTACCAACCTTTAACTCGCGAAATAATATTTACAATAATAAAGGATAATTCAAGAAATAAAAAAGAATTCCATTGTCCATTTTTTAATTGAATAGTCTTATTCTTGCTGCTTTTTCTGCAACTGAAATATTTAAATAAATACATTCACAAATACAAATAAACAAATAAAAATCAAAATAATCATCTGTTGTTTATAAAACCCAGCTTCAAAATTTGGAGGGATTGAAGAGAAGAATTACAGCTGCGTGTGGGGAAATTCAAGTAGAAATTTTTGTGAATGTTATAGTGGAATTTGAAAACAGACTTTATTATTGTTTAGAAAATAGCATTTTGAACACTTAAAACGTTAATAAACAATTTCTCTACTATACAGTTAATACCTAAGCTTGTTTAAAGTTTGAACATGATTTTTCGAAAACCTTTTAATAAAAAAAACAGGTACATTCGGAAAGGTAATTGGAAGACCTTTCAAATGAGGTAGAACTCAACCCCCCTTCCTATTTAAGATTTTAGCAATTGTTTTTACCCTCGCTAGAGAGTGCGTACTATTTAATAGAAAGCCGACTTAAAGAATGTCCCCTTTAAAAATAAAATCAATGTGATTTTGCATGTTTATAGTATATTTTCTACATGGACCGATCTACATATTTTGGCATATTTATAGTATATTTTCTACAAAGATCGAAGGTGGTTCATTTTCAAATTGACTCGCTGTATAGTTCAATCCCCTAGAAAGGATATTGGGTTTGGAAAACTTTTTCAAAGAATATACCATCGAATTTATTTTGGTCTACAATCAATATTCTGAGAGAACTGTGAAATATGACGAAATTGATAAATAATAGTAAAGAAGTTGCCACCCATCAAAATAAATAGGATAATTTTTTTATCATTTTCATTTCTAATATCTTCGGATCGTCCGAAATCTGATTTCAATGATTTTTAGAATTTGGGAAATTTCTGAAAGTTTAATTCTTACATATATAGGGTGTCCGAATATTATGCATGCAAATATTTTGGCAGATAGGGGATTATTAAAGTTAATTTAAGAATAAGACGTTTCTTTGTTTAAACGTAATGTTGCAAACGTTTCGTTATTGAGATAGTGTGTTAAAGTTTAAGATTTTACTTTAAAACCACTTTTTCAGATTTTTTGATGGATATTAAGTTGAAATATGCACGATAAGATTTTAAAATAAAAATCATTGCGACGGTCTATCGGGTACGTACTTTTTCTGGAAACAGTCCTTTTTGTGGTAGGCCAGTGCCCCCACACGTTCGAAAATTCGAATTTTTTTGTTCGATTTAAGAACTTTCTTGTCTCTCGTATTTTTTAAACTGTTTTTAACTAAACTCTTTGCGACCTATTTGTGTCAATAATAGAAAAAACCTCAATTTTAACTGAATTTCCCAGTATTCGGCAACCTAGATGAATGTGGACGTGTGAAGATAAACGTGTGGACTTGATTCTAATCAATAAAAAAAAACGTGCGTTGCTTGCTGTTTTCGATGAATTCGAGGATAGCTCGCAAATAGTTAAAGATACAAAAAAGTTTCTAAATTGAACATGGAATTTTAGTTTTTTACTGCGTACCAACTGTCAGGAGTACGAACGAACCAATTCGAAACTCGCCTTCAGTATGAACAATTATGCCTGTTACTCGTTGCAAATGCTTAAAATGAACGATTTGAAAGCAGGGCGACAAGGCTTGTTTGTTTTTTTTCATTCTTGGACAATTAAAAATACCACCTGGTTAAACCAGTGCGAGAAAAATGAATAAATGAGAACGTATTCTAGCTAAAAAGGTCGTACGAAGTAAATAAATCTTTTTAGGACTTTACAGCGAATTTTTAAGACTAGCTTAATCAATTATATCCTTTTAATTTTCTTTTACTGCGGGCGAGCTAATGAATGATCCTTATGATCCGTCTTAAATTTGAGTCATATGTTTAAAAAAAAACCTTATATAATAGCAAAAGAATCTATCAAAGTTAAGCCATTATAATGATCTTTTCGAGGAAAAGACCCATTATATGTTTGTCCAAATAGAGTACGTAGTGTCATTGTGTGTCAACAGAAAATGAATGTGGATTCCATCAAGCGATATGGAATATTTAAATATTGATATATGGAACGATCGAAATATATTTCAAAAATATTGAACAAATGCACGAGAATCTGAAAGTAAAGAGTAAAGACCTCAAGGTAGTTCACGCATAGGTTCAAGTAACTTTGGATAAATTGAGGTTCAAGGATCTGGGGCTCAATTGGGTTAGATATGCTTCTCAAATGGCCTTTTCCATCCACTTCTTACTTGCCTCTAGGAGATGATGGTAGGTCCTGGAACATCCACAGTCCTGGATTGGACAGAGATTGTCGCCGAAATACGTCCCACCCTTTTGGAAATTTATAAGGAAATTGAAAATTTCTCGAGGTAATGTGTATTGTAGTTTGTAGTTTGAATCTTTGCATGTTCTTCATACGCACGAATTGTATATATCAAATCAAATCAACATCGACTTAAAATGTGATCAGTGGTGTCTCAAAAATTTTACATTCTTGGATTGAAATAAGTTGATGTCAAGAAATGTACATATTTTTACATTTATGTAGGTTTTTCTATCGTTGTCTAGGGTTTTAATAATAGGGTTTTTATTGATATTGACGGATACTACACTTTGGATTCTGCTTGCGGATAATAGTTCTGATGAGCCACTCGAAAAAAAAGAGGACCCTCTAGATTCGGGGCGCTCTTAAGTACTAAAACTAAGGGTAATTAAACAGTGTCGTACCCTGGCTAGAAAGCAATTACCGACTTATGACACCACCTGCGACATTACCGTGGTACTGATAACACTTGGTCGGTACATTTCCATAGATGCCTACAAAGCGCGACCGCACTTCTCATCAATGCCGACAAAGGGTGGCTATCCTTTCCCGCAAGTACCGACAAAGGGTGGTTAGACGTTAATCATAAAATATCAGAATCGCATAAAGATAACGATTGCGAAACCCTCTTAATTGACGAAAATTCTTCTAACCAGGTTGCGACATACATAGGCGTCCTATAGGGGCAACATCAGCTCCCTCACAACTCTTTCATCTTAAACTAACGGGCCTAACCTAATTAACAATATTAGCACTATCACTATATACAACTCAAAGATTTCCTGATCGTGCCTCGACTTTATCGTAAAAATAGAGAAGTTTTTACATACATATATACAAAAGGGTTAGATCTATTCGACCTAAGAATCCCACATTTATAATAAAACTCCAACACTGTTAATATTAATTACTGAATTAAACACCATAAAAATAAAATCAAAATTACAAAAACGATTTATAATATAATAGTTATACGGAACCCAGTGAAATTATTAACTTATATGAGTTCCTCTGATCATGCTGCAATTGTACCAAATAACCAACTCAGATATAGGTTTATACCACCATTTTTATTCAATCCTTATATAGTCCCATTATCAATTTTGACCCCTTAATTTAGCCTGTAGAAAACATGCATATTATATCTCTATCTTTGTTGTTGGAATATTATGTTCCCCTCACACACTTTAGACCCGTACGTGCAACCTAATTCGATGTACACGCAAAGATACAAACTATATTTTCATTAATAGATGGATTGTCAGAAGATTTCTAGAACTTTTTGAAACCTTAAATATGCAATTTGAAGAACCTTAATTTTGAGGGCTTTTGAAAGTCGTGAAAATCATTACTAAAGCAAGTCTATAACTAGAAAACTAAAAGTGACAGAGCAATCCGTACAAAGCAGAGATGGAGCAGCCCCGTCCCCTTGGAAATGTTCAGGAAAGTTTCCAATCTATTGAGATTATGTTTATTGCTCTAGTTGACAGAGATGGATCCTGTATTGACTTTAGATGCCTCCGTTGAAATATAGAACCTTAAAAATGTAATTTGGACGACCTTTTAATGCAACTGCGCCCCGACTTCCAATAGAACAGCGCGTAAATTTGAAAAATGGTTAAAATTGGGTTCCCCCTCCCCTATGGAAATTCCTAGGAAAATTTAGGATTTTGTGAGGCGATGCTCTGATCGACAGATATAAATCCCGTGTTGACCCTGGATGCTTAGATAGAACGCCAAGAGGTCAAGAGGACACTCAGTCGAACCGCAGTTGAGTGTTCTCTTAACGACCACAAGGCGTAGGCGTGATATATGAGTCTAAATCTCGCAGCTGCAGCTCTGGCATTACTTGAAGAGCAAATATTCATAAGAAAATCCCTCGAAGCATAAGACGCAGCACGCTGACGGGGATCAAATGGGAGTATATTGCAGGAAAAGAATCGGAAGAAGGCATCGATGTCCCAACGAAATGGTCAGTTCTGGAAGTCTCTCGCCAGCGATGGTTGGCCAATTGTATGGTTTGATTTTATGGTTCCCACTCTAAACTATTCATTGCTGCAACTTTGGTACACCCCAACACAAATTTTGTTCTTTGGTCTATTTAAAACTCGTTTTATAAAGTTTGGAAATTTAGGAGGAAATCGTATTGATTTCTGTGCAATACCTTTGCCTCTGCTAGTTTGATATAGTTAATCATAATTTTCTACACCTGTTTTAACTTATTTAATACAGCTAGCTGCATTGGATCGCTGTGTGCTGTATTGATGAATTGGTATTGCTTTTCAGTTTCGGTGCAAATTCCGCGTTTCTGGCAGTGTGGCATGCTCAAACATTCTTGTGTTTTTCGTCGAATTTCACGTTTCTGCGAAGCTTTCCTTCGGTTACTTTTCCGTTATGTAGATAGTAAATTCGCAAAATTTATTTCTGGTCAAATTTGAACTGAGCATATAATATGTCCTTTGTGGCACGTTGAATTGAAACCCAACTCTTTCCATAAGATCGATTTATAAAAGGAACCCTACTCTGTTTATTCAACCTGAAATCGCAGTTTGGATCAGAACGCATTAAGTATCCGAGAACGAGGAAATAGGTAGTTTAAAGAGAACTCAGGTAAGTTCTGCCTCTATAAATATCATGCCAAGCGAAGAACAATAAACTTTAACGGGTTTTGCACATAAAATCCTATTATTCAACCAACCAGATCAAATTCCTCAACACTGATAACAAAAACATACTACAAATCCAAACTCTCTGGAGGCAAGATAAGAAAGCTTTTAAGTCAATATCGTATATCGTTTCAATTGGGAGAAATAAATTGGCTGAAGTTGATGAATAGCTCGAATTCGATTCAATACCAAGTTATAAAAATGCCTCCGTTGCCTCGTAAATTTTAGCGTTTTAAAAGCCAAAAAAACCCTGATATTTAATAAAAACAATGTGTATGCTGAACATGTTACATGACTTATTACAAAACAGCAGATGTCCTTAACTATCAGCTTTCTCGGGTAAGTATATAGGATTTTCTTTGACGCATTCTGAATGGTAAGTCTGTTTGTTGTCACGAATAACAGCTTTTCCTAAAGTCCATAAATCTCTTTTCCTTTTAAGGTTATCCTGACGTTTTATTTAGGAAGGCAACTAGTGAAAATAGGATTGTTGAAAAATGGATGGATTCGCGATACTGCATCAGTTCGCCTGGTGAGAACTTTATCCTTTCAGACAAATAGAGAGATATATCAAAAGATCTTCTTGGATTTTTATTGTTAAATTGAAGGATGGACTTACCGGCTGAAAATACGGAAGATTATAGTTACTTCAATAGGAAAGGAAGAGAGATTTCGGACCGGTCAACGAGGTCATATTTCCAACAGTGCTTTAAATTCCCGAATTCCTTTCTTAGTTTGTTTTCGGTTTTTGCAGATCAGTATTTCCGTCAAAAGACACATCGATAAATTCAAAATTACATCCGCTAAACTTCGTTCATAAATGTGTTTATCAGAAGTTTCCCCCCTTTCAAGCCGCAAAATTTCCTCCTTTTAAGAAGATAAACATGTTTTCAAAGTAAATATCTGAGACACAAAAAATACGTTAAGCAACAGCGAGACTGGAAATACGTATTTTTAAATCAGCAAGATTATATCTTTCAAATTGACGTCGAATAAATTGGCAAAACTTTGGGAACTATGCAGCTGCGAATTGAACAAACTTTCGGTTATTAAAAAGTTTCTTCGGGCAATGCTCGGCGTAGTTAATTTCCCCTTTCTATCTAGACTGCAATAAACCAGCTTAAAGTATTGTTTTGTGTATGGAAGTCCAAATTAAATGCTTTGTTGCGAAATCTAATGCCGAAGAAGTAATAAATTTGCCTTCTTTAGCATCTGCGATAAATCCAGGGAAATATGAAATGGAACTCTGATATAAGTGCAATTGCCGCCATCCATTTAAAAGCAAAATTTCTAGGGGGAATTCATTTTATCAATAGAAAACCGATTTTCATTGCTCTTAAAGATGTTCCAATCAGAGGCTAATATTGCCCAGCGAAGTTGGTCTTATGGATCTAATTTAAATGAAAATAGTATAAGATACAAGTTTCATAAGGTCGCTATTCAATAGACGTTTGCAATGTGAACTTCGCGAATCGTGAATCTTGCACTATTTTTTCTGTTGAGCAGAGTTCCATAGTTTTCTAACAAATATAGAAAAACGTTAGATAGGACAAATGTATTAAAAAATAAATTCATTATTTATATATTTTAAATGTTATTTAATGCATTTACACAAACGTAAATTAACGTATTTCGCTAGTGCAGTTCCTTCAGGTTCGAAAGGACAACATTATCAATTGAAGCGTGGCGGTTATAAAATTAGCGAATTCAGCAAATTCAATATTGTCTATTTGTGCAATTTTTAAAGAAAAGATTTATGGTATTTTATGCGGCAGCAAATTTCACAAAACCGCACCGAAATTGCTTCATTTTGATATGGTTGCGAGGTCACAGCAGTGCGGTAAAGCTGTAATTTTTATTGGAAAATACAACGAAATGGAAAATATTTAATTAGAGTCATCTGTATTGCTTCTAAATTTCAATATCAACTAACAATTCTGTCGTTAACAAATCCCATACTCCCTATAATACCAGCTCAAACATAGAGGGGTCGGAATTTAATGTCTCTAGTGGTTTCAGTTGTGTTCGGTTTGTAAATGGATAGTTCTGTCAACTGGGTAAAACGCAATGTTAAGAAATTGTTTCGAACTTCCCCACCAAAGTTTTAACTTGAAAGTGAAGACTGATTAGTCGTATGTCCATTGCTCTTTTGGCATTTCTGGTTGTAAAGTTTCCATGCTAATTATAAGTTTCTTAAATAGATTGATGAGCATTTGAAAGAAATATAAAATAAACGGTGTGCATGCTTCTAAGAAGAAACAAAACTTGACTTGAAGTAGGCCAAGTACAATCTTGGACGTTAGAGCGACCCAAAAATTGCAAGTGAAGCTCGAAATTGAAATGAGTAAAAATTTTGTATTTTCATTTTTTTTAAATCATTTAATCCTATTATTTTTCTTTTCCTTTTCATTCTCTTCTACTTTAACTTGTGTTTGTATGTTTTGCTCAAAGTGACTCTTTTCACGCGATTTCTTCATTAATTATTGCTGTTTTCTTTTTTATTTCTTAAGAATAACGCCTCACTCACCAGTAGGGGTTGTTGAAGCGGTGGAATTGCATAATATTCTGAGCTAAAACTAGATCAGAATTGTATTTACTCTTTACTAAAAGCTCGCACGAACATTATTGTTAACGTTTCGGCGACAAATGTGTCTTCACCTTCAATACCTACATATGTACTTGCTTATTTTAACTTCAATTAACAATCTGGTTTAGCAATTTACAGAATTGTTTTATTCGTTTTTAATTTTGTTTCTACATTTGTATGTCTATGCTTATTTAGTTTTCTCGATTTTGGTGTTTTATTTCTTATTGAACGTTATATTTACGCTGTATTTTCCTTTGACTTACAATTTTTTTTGTTGATTTATTTTTAATGTTTAGATATTCAAATTTAATTAAGTAGGTAACTGTTTATATCTATATATTTACTTCTTTTTAGTCTGCAATTTTTCTTACCAAATTTTTCTCTTTACGTTATTTTGCTTCATCATTCTAACCGTATGAGTTTTATCAGTTTCAGTAGATATTTTTAGTGTTCAGTTCTTTTTTGCTTCTTTTTAATTCAATTTCGCGGCGAAGAATTTAATTAAAAATTATTTCATTCATTTTCAATGTTAAATGTTTACCTTCGATATTTTCCCCTTTTATTCATATTTTCACCATATTTTTTTATAATTCGTAAATTTGTTTTATCGTTGCTACATTTATTTAAGTTAGCTATCAATTTCATTCATTCCTGTTTATATCCTTACGACTGAATAAAATTTATTTGATTCTGATATTTTCTATTAATTCTTCTGTGCCTTTTTTTAGAACTTTTGCTTTAATCCAACACTTTTCAATTTTATTTAATGCCAATTTCATTCGGTGTTTTAGTTTGACGTTTTTTACACACATTTTGAATCACAGAGTTGTGATTCCAAATTTGCATTAACACATTTTTTCATTACTGTTACACTTATTACCTTTATCATATTGATTACTTTTATATGTATATTAGTTTTTTCCCTTTTTTATCCTGCGTTTCGCAAAGTTCTCTTCCTTCCCTACTTTTGCAACTTGATAATATATAAAAAAGAACGTAATTATTTTTTAATTGCATCTTATAAAAAATATTTTTAATAGAAGGGCAGAATTTTTTAAAATAAGCTTTTTGGAGCTCCGGCAACATATTACCACCGAGCCGCTCTTACCTTATTATTTATTATTACAAGATAACAATAAAGATATATTTTCACATGTGTTATTGTTATGTACGCAATAAATAAAGCAAAAATACTCTGAAACGCAAAGCAAAAACCAAACATTTCCACGCCCGATTTAATATCAAACTTTAGCACCTTTGAAATAATGCTTGTCATTTTTCTCTGGTATTAGATACACACTTCCTAAAACGATTCCACTCATCTTGGGCGTCGTGAAAATGAAATGCTTTTGCAGGGAGAAAAACATGGAAATCGATTTATACATAATAAACGAAGGAGGGATTTGAAACATAAAAGGGCAAAGTCTCTAGTCAATTTTTGCCTTTATACTTTAGATCTTTTGAGGTATCCGCCTTTTTTTGTTTGTTAGCTTTGAGATCGGTATCTTTTAACGAAACTATTAAATTCCAGCAGGAAATACCTATACAGAGAAACATTGTCCTTAAAAGGTTTCTTATTCAGGTCGTTTTATGTCATCTACTTAATTTTCTTTCAAAAAGCGCATTTATTAATCATTAAATCCCATTATGTCTGGCTCGTTCTTTCAGCTGAGCTTCCTATGACAAAATTCCAGTCATGTAATAACTCCCTTGCCGGATAGTTTTGTCTTCATTAACAATGAAAACAAAAGCTGTTTATCTGGGAATTCATAAAACAAACAAGGGTGAAATTACTTTGAAAATGAAGCTTTGGGGGCAAAATACCCGTACAATGGGGCGTAGCTTCTATCTCTATCTCCTCGTTATCGATAAGCTTTTCTGATATTACATTTTTCTATGTTGTTGACTTGTCGAAGGAAAGCTGATTAAAATTTTGTCTTCTTTTTGACCTTAAAAAAGGTTGTTTCTTGTTGCCTTTTAATTTAGGCATTTAGGCTGCTTTAAGATCATAAATTACGTCAACTTTTCTCCGTAATTTATTCTGAAGGAGCTGGAAAGCATCAGAAGATACAACAAACATCTCGTTTAGCAAACTGCTTATGATTCACGTCACGCCTTTTTCGTTTCTTAGCGCCTCCGGATCCTCTTTTAAAAATTTTATTTTGGGCCCTGACAGCCCTGACAAAGAAATAATGAATATTCATATTCACGGGTTGGCTCCCGGTTCGAATAAAATGGAGATTTCCATTTTTACCTGCCATGCTGCTTGTAACGAGACGATTCGACTTTAAGGGATTTATTCAATTTTTTAGTTATTCTTGCAAAATATTATCTGGAGTCCTGATAAGGTATCAAGATTATTAAAAAAAATTAAAACGACAGGAAAATTTGCACCCAGTAATTATATTTATTGGCATTTTACATACAAAGAAAGTAAGAGCTGTTTTTTACGTCCGCGAGAAATTTTTATTAAAAAAATTTTCACATCGTAGACGTGAGTATTTTTCTCCACTATCATGCCGCGATATTTCTTTAGAATACGTATTTTGGAAGTTTGCCGTTTTTTTTTGTAGCAACATAATTATAGTTATTTAGTGGGAAATGGAAAACTTGCAAATAATTGCGGCTTTGATGAATATTAATCGTTCATTCTTCCATTTTACCAGAATAAACGTAGAGCGATTAGAAGGGTACCTATAATTAAGCTCTGAAAACGGAATTCTGTACTCTACAGAATTACAAATTTTCGACCTCACTTGTTTACACTCTTTGGTACTTCTAGCCTCACTATTCAACACAAAGCAATACAAAATTGTTTGCGAATATTTCTGAAAGCAAAATGAAACGTCGGGAATCGGCGTTTCAACAGCCTCAAGAAAGAATCCGCTTATGATTGATGTTGAAGAGAAAGATCGAAAGTCTGGATCCCCCGGTAATTGGCGGCATTAATTCACGACCAGCCGCGTCCAAATCAACATTTAAAATCCCCGTTCGTTATAGAAATACGTTAAATCTTGGGTGAATTTATTGTCCAATCACTCTTCGTGCTTTCGGATTTCCATCTTCCTTCCCCAATTAATTGGTTAATCGGTCCGTTCGGAAAACTTAGATTGCGGACGGAATAAAACGCTGCGCCATCGGTTTTATTTATCTGTTCCGACAGATTGGTTTCTTTTCGATCTCGAATTTTAATGTTTTCGGGAATCTATTAAACGGAACGCGGTTTTATTCATTCTTGACTGAATAGCGCAACGAGGAAAACGTCCTGATAAAAGCCTCGAACATTTTCAGGCAACCGGATTCCTCCGAAGGAAGTTTAAATCTGCTTCTTTATGGCTGATTCGTGGTGGCGCTTTCAATACCTTTTGAGAATCAGAAATGTAATTTCTTATTTTATTCGCGAAAAATTCCAGTTTTTTAATATTCGAAATGCGGTAATTGAATGGCCGGCACGATCACCTGACCTTACGCCTTTAGATTACTTTCTAGGGGGTTATCTTACGAGTAAGGTATATTTTAACCAACCAGCAACTATCGAAGTCTTAAAAGAAAGAATCCGCAATGAAATAAGAACAATTACCCCAGCAATGCTTCAAAATGTCAAACAGGAGTTCATTCATCGTCTTGCTTACTGTCAAGAAGTAGGTGGGATCCAATTTGAACATTTAATTTAATTGTTACTTGTTGTTTTATTTTGTATTAAAGCGATCCTTTTCAGGACCAAAGAAATTTCAAAAGAAATCAAAAGTTTTTGTTCTTGATTGTTCAATCGTAAATTTCTCGAGACCCGTTGCGTTTGGGAATAGGACATGAAACACACTTAGAATTTCGCGTAAAATTCAAAAATTAAATAAAAAATAGGTGCTTTCATTTGAAAAACAAGTTGGTGGTCACATCTGATTTTTGGACTACCCTGCATACGTGAATTTATCAACAAAAAAACCGCAAAAAAGAATAAAAATCGACGTGTCCGAGGATTTTGGCCGCATATGTCCGACTTCTTAGTTATATGGACTGTTCCATCCAAAACTTCCACACTGTATATGTATTATATGTATATAAATTTTTCGTTTATTCTTATTGCTGCGAATTACTTTTATATCCGATAAAGATAGGAATACTAACTTCAAAACAATCAAATTTTATTGCACCACAATCAAAATTTAAGTATATAACAAAGTGTCTTATGAGAGTAAAATTATGGAAAAGAACTAATTTACAGAGGGAGTTTTACGCAGAAGTTAATTATAATCCGGAAATTAAAAAATCCTACCATTTCATAAACACAGTAATTACTTTTAATTATATTTCCAGAAAAACTTCCAACATCTCTTTAGCAGAATTCTATAGGATCTTGCAAAACAGAGAAAAACGTGCCAGTAATATTGAGTCTATCATAAACCGGCCCAAATCTTCCTGATTCCCAGCGATTTGCAAAACCATTGGGCGACCGCAAAAAACCCTAAAACCTCGAAAAATTACATATCGCTGCCCTCTGCTCAGTATCTCTTAGATAGAAGACTTTATTGTTATGAATTTTAAACGGGCGATATTTATATTTTTCCAAGAGTTTGTCAACGTTACACGTTTTCTCCACGCTGCCTAACGAGATGAGTTAATTTCTCCTGATATGAAACTTGTTGAAGCAGAAAAATTACCTTGAATTTAATGGAGAATTAAATTCATTATCATTTATTATTTTTGAGGAGGTATTTTACTTAAAACCTGTAACATTTCCATAAGTTTGAGCTCGTTGTTGTTGAAGAGAAAAAAGAAAAAAAAAAGCCGAATTGAAAATGTAAAAATGCAAAATGGCAATTATAAGAGAAAACAAAATTGTCATTTTCGTCATGATTGAGAAATAAGTGGAGGAAGAAATAAAAGCGTTTTTTCAAAATTTAAGTTCTTTTCGAATACCTCCTTTCAAATTTTGAAACGGCATATTCTTGAACTGCCAATTTCGTAACTTGCTCCAACCTAAGCGACCTCGTATCTTTTACGGTTACCGAGGTCCTCATGGTTGAGCTCCAGGAACGGACACTCTGTATCTAATAGAAATAACAGATTAAAGAATCATGCACTTATTGCCCCCGCAACAATTCCTCTCATCTTTCGAAACGTCATAAAGTGTTTAACACTTGTACAGTACCTCCCGAGCTTAAACTATCAATAATTTCCATGAACCGACAGCAACTTCCAGATAGTAATATGATTAATGATAATTCTAGGTATAAAAGCTTACCCTCAATATTCCCTTGCCGACACTCAACTCCGGATCCGATCTAATAACTTCATATTTCGAGTTGTTATTAATTAATCCGACTAGAAATTCGAAACTCCTCTTTTCTCGGTTGTTTTGGTTGAATTCCCTATTGTTCATCGCCTCGTGGGAGTCAGGCGGTCCGGAGATATCTTGATATTGCATTGAGGCATTCGTAATCTGAAAAATAACGTAGATGCTTGTAATGCTACAGTTTCTTGGCTATTAATAATTAAATTTCAGAGAAGCGATTCTCACACTATAAAACGGTCGAAAATACATACAGAAAGCTCTGCAATTTCCCACAATATATCATAGAGACAAGACCCGCACGATTCCCAAACAATAGCCTTATCTCCATTGGGAATTAGTGGCCTTTTCTTACAATGGCGCTCCACGGGCTTCGAAATACCTGAAAGTTCTGGATATTCAGATAAAAGCGCGCAATTAGTGATAGTTATTTGCGGCAATAATAAGTTTCAATTCCATTAAAGTTCCGACACATAGGTGTTAGCTCGCACAAAGGATGTTTCTTTTCGTTTAATCTTACAAGTCGCTTCCTTTCCAGATTTATCCAACAAAGAAAAGTTTCCAATTTCTGTTACAACGTGCAATCAAACAATCCCAAATTGCAATTACGTTCCAAATTGAACTTATGC
The DNA here is from genome assembly GCF_039881205.1 of Euwallacea similis. Classification (NCBI taxonomy): domain Eukaryota; kingdom Metazoa; phylum Arthropoda; class Insecta; order Coleoptera; family Curculionidae; genus Euwallacea; species Euwallacea similis. The sequence continues at coordinate 3,305,601 of NC_089630.1, forward strand.
TCGTGCTAGCGCCTCCGAGCGAGCAACTTCCGCCAAAGGCAAATTGGAATCAGCTATAAGCGCCTACGTTCTATATTTGGCTTTCAATCTTTCCTGTATATGTCGGGGAAACATTGACAGCCTATAAATATGTAAAAACCATTGGAGCGAAAGCCCCGAGATTTATCCGTAAGTATAAAACTGTAACTTGTCAACTGCGGAATAAAAGAAATTTCACACGAAAGGGGGAAATGTGCATCATATATCTACCGGTAATGAATCACGATATTGGGCCAATATTGGGAATGAAATAACGAGCTTTTTGTGATGAATTTTAGAGATTTATGCATATTCTCAAAGGCGTCGTGAAGTTGGTTCATAATTTTTATTCAGATTTGTAACTAGAATATACCGCTCCTATATTGCTTCATTGTTTTTTTTCCCCAAAATATTGTCCGTGATCGCAATCCTTTTTTATTCTACTTGGAATAACGCCTCAGATAACAGTAGCGTTGAAGAGGTGAAATTCCACACTACGCTCGATTGAAGCTAACTGAGAATAACATTCGCCCTTCACTAAGGGCTCCGACGACAACCCTTGTTAAGGTTTCGGTGGTGATTCTGTTATCGTTTACTGAACTTCGAAAAAAGTTATTGGAAAAACTATAACATAACAGAACTCAAATTTAAGGATTGTGACTTGTAAAATATACAAAACTTCTCGTCTTAATCTTTGAAGAATGGCAAGTTTTCACATTAATCATGACATTATTTCAAAAGCTTGATTTGATGAAATTGATTGGAGTTTTTTTATGTTTTATTTTTATTTAACATGTCTTTTTCTTTATATTTTAATGCATTTGAAGTGATACGAAGCTCAGTTCAATTGATTTAACCGAATTAGACGAATTTTGCATTATTTTCAAGATTCTTGGTAAATCTTCGACACCTGGTAATTTTGGGACATTTAAACATAATTTTCGCCGTTTTTCTTATTGAAAGTTTAACTTGATCAATACAGTGAATTTATGTACATTTCACATTGATGTAGGATCCGCTCGTCAGATCGCTCTAACTCTTCTAAATGTAATTATTACTGTCTGACCAAATCGAGACACCAACGGGAAAGTCCGAATATTTGTTAGATAGTATTAGTTAAATTAGGGTTGAGGAACCGAGGGGGATTAAAAAGTGAGGTACCTCGATGTTACGCCCATGCGTATCGTACCTGAGTTCGAGTGATTCTCGGCTGTTGCTGGGTTCTCCCAGTAACCTCCTAGAATCTGTGTCACGGAAAAAACCCAAAAAGCGAACATCTCTTTGTTTGAACCAAGGAAGAAGGGCCGGAGGATGGTTGCTAAGGGCTCAAACAAAGGATGGTTCGTGGTGCTGGCTCGCAGCAGCCAGATGTTGTAACGGTCGCTGGCCTCTACTCGAGGTACGACACTGGTTTATTACCCCCAGGTTTAATATTTAAGATTTGTGACAAGGAGAATCGCTCTCTTTGATATCCGGAGTGAACGACGAACTAAGTGACGCGAGTTTTTACTAATTAAGTTACCATTTAAGCTTCGTATTGTACCCTATCCCAATTATACATAAACCCTAGACAACCGAATAAAAGATAAATCCCACATTGATATTAGAGTTTTAGAGCAAAATCATTGTTTTCAATAGTTTTGGTTCAAATAAATACAATTTTCCGTGCTTTATTCAAAGCTCAGTTTGAACTTGTACGACTTATATTTTGCCAAATCTATCAAATATGAAAAATTGTATATAAATAAACCTAAACTGTCGACAACGATGGTATTGCTCTGAAAACATAAAATTGTGCGAAACTTATGTAAACTGATTAAATTGTTCAAATTAGGTTTTAAATAATTTAAAAGGGCGTTAAGCAAGTTGCACATTAAAAGAAGTAGGTTCACAATAAAAACAGTTATTTCGAAAAAATCAAAATTTTTGAAAATTTTCCTTCCTGCTAAGTACGGCAAAAAAACCTTTTTATATCATACCTAACAGGTGTAACAGACCAAACTAAACGATTAGGAAATCAATTCAATGTTATTACAGTTTTTGGAACAGAAAACACACTACGTTCTAACCTTACAAAGGCGAAATCAAAAAACGAAAATGAATAAGCAAAAAACGTCATATATGAAATTTTTTAGAATGTGAGAAATTTTGTATTAACGAAACTTCTAGATCCTTAAAGAAAATAATTAAAGAACATCAAAATTACATTAAAAAGAGAATTTCGTGGGTCAATTATATACCACCGCGTCTTAACAATGGCCACACGATTTAATGGAGAAATGCTTACGTCGTTACCAAGTGACCATTATCAAAGAAACGTAAAAGCAAAGAAAATGCGTATATTTTATGTGAAACTTACTTAAGCAAGGCGGATCTGTTGAGTCTTGGATTGCATCCCTAATGACTTCTTCGGAGATATTGTTTTAGTTACTTTCATCTCATTGTCGACAGAGTCGTTTTAGTAGAATAACAAAATCTAAAAAGTCCAAGAATCACATTTCGTCCGACAGATTAAAATAATAACGATAACAATCAATTGGTGGATAAACCTCGTAGCAAAAAAATATAAATAAACGTTTTGTGAATTGAATTTGTTGTGCTCCTCTGAGAGTTCTCTTTGGGCAGATTTAGTCACGTGAAAAATGGGTTGGCCATTAAAACCCCAACGGTAAGCCCTGGATCCATTTATTTGATGAACGGTGGAGATTTGACAGGCAGATGAGGAATGTTTCTAATAATAATCGCAACAGGTCTAAGCTGGGAACAATATAAATTGACAGGCGTGCTGTTTATGAGAAAGAAGGTTCTGGATGAACGGAACATGTTTCTAGCGAGAAAATGAAATTTCAAATTCGTCCAGTAATGAGATTTTTTTTTTTTTAAACATTAAGCCTTCCTGACACGTTTATAATTAAATTCGACATTTCGATACCTGAAAAAATGATTGTAATCCATATTTCATATTCTCACAGGAAATTCATTTTAGGACAAGCCGGCCGTAAACATTGCAATAACATTGGGCGTATTAAATTATTTCTGGTCTCTGGTCTGCACATGTTCTCCAGGCTTCATAAAATATTTTCGGTAACATGGACATATTTTCTGGCCTGATCCAAATAAATGTATTTCCCTTTTGGCCACCCGTGTGTTTGTGAGCAGTCCTTTGTAGCAACATATTATATACTCCCTTCTGTTGCTCAAAAATAACACGGACATGTCCAAAGTTTTCTCTAATTTCTGTTGTCCCAGACGAACTTCTCTAATTATTACAGGAACACCTCAGAATATAACCATTCCATTGAGCATAATCAAAAGCACTTGTTTTCGAAAACTCCTAACTAGTTTCTCTATATATAGAGCAAACTTTTACTTTGTTTCAGCAAACTATCGTTTTAATTAAAGTGCATCCAAACTAGTGCGGATTTAGTTATAGAGCGCCGAGTAGAGACTCAGAGAAAATGGCTTTTAATTAGTTTTAGCTTTTTAGGTTAAGCAGAAGAAGAGTAACAATTCGGAGTTTTTCAAATTGCGTCTTTGTTTTTAAAGTTCGAAAGCACTTCTCGGTTTTAATTTAGGTTAACTAAGGACCTTGATGGAACCGAACTGGATCTCTTTTAGATAAATTTTTAATAACCACTCGTTGCCCAAATACTTTATAAAACTCTGCAGAAACTATGTTTGGATCCGTGTTCAGTTTCTGTGCTGTCAGCGAAAACTTGGAGGACCGTACTTTTAATTGCCTAAACAATAAAACAACTACTCCTATCTCTGGAGAAGCAACAAGAAAACTCGTTTGGAGCTTTGCGAATTAAAGTTCCCTGTTTTGTTTCGCTTTGTTGTTTATATAAATTATCATGCCTGAAGAATTGTTGATTCGGTTTGACAAGAGAAAGGCGTCCCTCGAGCGAAGACAATGAACTATAATAGTTTAATGTGCACCCTGGAAACTTGACTAATTAAAAATTTTATTGTTTCGTTTATCATTAGGTTGAAGTGATGATGCTATTTTGGGCACAGTAAGGATGAACACATTTGAAGTTAAATACTTATTCCGGGAAAACCTCATGTGATTTTTTTTTAGAAAAAACAATATCAAAATTAGGGTCATAGAAATGCACCTGCAGTCAGTGTTTTGTTTCCCCATAACAATGCCGATGAGACCACAGAAAATAATTCGCCATGATTCCAGCTTTATTTAAATCCTCAACGAAATAATCCCCTTTTACATCATGGCATGCAAATTAGTCTGATTTATGTTGATTAGTTAATTAATTTATAATCATGTATGTTGCGATGCTTTTTCTTAGGTTTTTCTTAGACGAAAATTGACTGATTAGTGACTTTCACTTTTTACCCGGGCATAAAGTGACACGGTGTCACTTTCAACCTGGGTGGATATCAAGTGGTCGTCATAAATGCCCTAAATTCTATTCATTAATAGTCGCCGTCTTTAACACACTTGTCAGTTAAATAACCATCATCACTGTTTCTTTTTTCTCTTAACGCGACATCCTTATTTATTAATTTTTTTGTCATGTGCCGAATTATTTTTCTTAGTAATATATTCAGGAGCGTGAGGAGAATAATTTAAGCTATTAGTTCAGTTTGATATTACCATAATTCCCCTTGTATTAATTTCCGGTAATTTAGGCCTTAAGAGGAGCGTTATGGTTCGTGATATCCTTTACAGATTCTCGCCTCTCTTGTGCTTTTCTTATTAGCAAAAAATATCGCTTAATGGAGAATAGAGAGAATTGCAACAGAAATGACCGGGTTTTAAGTTAATACTCTTTGCAACATCAAATCTTGGAAGAGAACGATTTACCCACAAACAGGAAGGAAGGAATTAGAAAGGTGCATAAGTATGTAGTAATAAGCTTAATATTTCTGTTAATTTATACAGGGCGTTTCTAAACATAGTGCTAGGTCCCAAAATATGACGAAAACTTCGTATAAACATGAATCGAAAGGCGCTTCATTTTTGACGTTCAGGGTGTAAAAGGTTGGTTTCTGGGGATGGTTTATTATTAATATTTTCGAAATGTTGACGAAATTTTAATTCAGATCATTTTTATTTGTACGTTTTATATTCAGCTTTCCTTCAAATTACTCAGACATCGTCGAATTTTTTTTATATAGATAAATTTACTTATTTAGAGCTCTAATTCATTTTTCTAAAGATAGATGAGAATGTAACTACAAGAATTTTCTACTGGAGACGCGTACAATGAATTGAAATCTTATTCTATTGGAATTTATAAAGGTTTTTTTTTTGCTTTTTTGATACAGCTTGGGTGCACTCAAACTGTAAATAAGTAATGAGCTAACCTGAACATTGCTTTTTTTTAAGATAGTTCGGATAAATTTAGGTCAGAAAATCACAAATGTCGCACAAGAAAAAATGGTAGAATATATTCGTTCTGTGTGGTTAGTAACAATGGTGGGATTCGATCTCGTCCACTATCGATAGGAGTTTCCTCCCTACACTACGATGTACTTAATTTTATTCAAAAGCAAATTTACAAATAAATTTAATGTCATTATTAACAAACTCATTTTAAATTGGTCGACTTGTTTTTCGACCTCATAAATACATATTACTCATTATCTTCTGCTGTGTGAACCAGAAGTAACAATAACCTCCATTTCTATGGAATATGTTACCTAATTTTGCCACACTTCTTCCGATTGAAAATTGACAATTCAGAAATGAAACTGTTCTTCTACGTCAATATTTTTTTAAATTCAAAGAAGTTTTTTTTACATCACAAGCTCAAAAAGCTTCGCTTCAGTTGTTCTGATATCATAATGATGTAACCAATATTATGTTTAAAGTTAATCTTCTTTCCTTTTTTTCCTCAAATTAATCACCTTCACCTTTTGATTTTATTCTCTTCAATTAGCTAATCTCGAGATCTCCAATAATAATAATAATAACAACAATAATAACAATAATTCTTGTGTTATTAGGTTATACCCATAAATATCTCTGAAATGATTCTCGCATAACTGGAGAATTTGTATTTGTCCTCTCAGCTCATCAATGATTCACTACTAGCCTTCACAATATTCGCCCATAACAAAGCACAATGAAATAAATTAATCAACCAGGTGATTCAGCTGAAAAAGACAAGCACGATTTACTTTTAGTAAGCCGTAAACTTCCACCAACTTTTAGATTTGCCCCTTCATTGCCTTTCGAGTGTCCGGGATGGTCGGACGTGAGATGGAAATTAAATCTTCCCAGAGCATGGTTTATTGATTCCAATAAGACAGCGCCATTTTATGGCTGCTTCTGGTTTTAAACCGCTTTCAATGCGAATTTTGTGCACAGAGTTAAATCGACTAGTTGTTGAATGTTAAAGATGTTTTTTTTTTTTGAGTTTTTTAAGTCGAGTAATTCCGTTTGTCCGAGTCCTTCGTAAAGAGTAAATATTATTCCCAGTTAGTTTTAACTCTGAATAGGATGCAATTCCACCGCTCCAACAATCCCCACTGGCGTGTGAGGCGTTATTCCCAAAAAATAAAAGAAAGAACTGAGTAACTCCAATGCAAATCTAATCATGCAAACCAACTCGGTAAATTCGATTAAAATCTGATGGGAACTGCAATTTGCAACGGGACCGATATTTATTTAACAAGTGTCGCATTTCATCTGCATATTTGGGAAATATGCGTGTTCGGCAGCATTTGGAAACCAGACTGGAATCAAATAAACTTCCTGATTGTTGTCCCGTAAATATTCATGCTAGGTGGATTCGGAATTGGGCAACGTAATGTGACTAAGTCCATTGAAGTGATGCAAAAATTGTTGCTAAATCGATTGCTGCGAAGATATAAGACCACTCTCTGATAGAAATGGCCGAGATCCGGCAGGAAATTAATGGGACTTCTAAGATTCTCAGGCACAAGAAAACCCTGTCTATCGCTCCTCAGGTCTTTTACAACATTTCCTTAGAAAGTAACAAATGAGGATGCTTCCTGATTTGGCCGCGAAAACCTCTGTAAATGCTACTGGACGACAAAAAATAATCCAGTGTTTCAATTCAAACTCACTGAGGCTAGGAAATCACTAACAGCCCTAGAATGGAATTGAAAAACCAAAAAGTCATCAATTTTATAATGATTAATTAATTAACCTCTCACTGTAATGAGGTGCAGAAGTTTGAAAGAAAAGCGAAAAAACGCGGCACATAATAAAAAAGCCACTTCAGTTATTAACTAAGGGAGCTGCCACTAATTGAGGTATCAGTTGTGGGGCAACTGATTGATTGATCCTTTTCTTCTCAAAAAAGGGATAATCCCCCTTGAATGCGGTCTTTTCTCTATGGCCGTAAGGGGCGATATCTGGAAAACGTCGATCGCCGCATTCGGGATGGAAGTTTCTTGTTAATTAACTTGTGGAAAGTGAACCAATATTTTTCCTGGTTTTATGCAAGTATGCAGAATTTTGGGTAAAATGTTGAACTAATTACACACAAGTGCACGAAAGAGCACTGAAAGCTTCTCACGAAACAGTAAAGCTGGTAATTGTGGCACTTAGGTACGCTTCCCCGGAAAATAATGGCTGGTTTAAGGCGTCTAGACGAGTTACAAACAGTTTCATTTTATGAGCGAAATGCTCTAAATTGAATTGAATTATTCCTTCCTGTTTGAGTCTTGGATATACAGATGTATATTGCAAATATTTCCTCAAACGGTAGCCATTTTCGAGATTCCCGCGCATTATAGTTAGCAATTCACCACGATTTATAAAACTCAAATGAATTTTAAATCCCCATGATGATAAGGCGCATTTCATATGAAGTGGCGAGAGTCAGATTTTAAAATCTTCTATCCATAAAACATTTAAGCGAACATCTGGAATTCAAATCCGTGCAAAATAAAATTTTCATGCCTTCTTGACTTTTATTTCCCAGGCAAATGGTGCAAATAGAAATTTTTAGTACGGTCCGTGAGAGATAAAGCAAAATAAGCACTAAAGTTTACACGGGATTCGGTCGCAAAATTTGCCATGAAAAGTTTCTATATTAACTGTCCCAAGGGTGGTTCTTCCTTTTTACTACTTCTGGGAGAACATGCGTGACAAAGATTTAACAAAAAATGGTTAGGACGTGGAGGATATTATCTTCGATTCATTGACACGTGTTGTTAATGTTGCTAAAATTGGAGATTCAGATCATCAGAATTCTTGAGCTTCTAAAAAATGCCATAGTAAAAGCCGATAGCAACAAAGGCACTACAGATCGGAATCTGGGTGTAAATCTGCTATATCTTTACTCTCAAATCAAAACAAGATTTTTGCGAGATCCAATACAGGTACTTCAACAGAGCGACCTACTTTTTTAACAGGTTTGGTATACACTGTGTACCGTGGTGCACGGTGTGTACCACCAGTGTCGAAAAACCGGTGACACACACGGTGTACCACTGACTCAAATTTGTTGCAAATTACGGAAAATACAGAAATGCCAAAAATACCATTAATCTTGATAGATACCATGACTGCTGAAATGCAACCCGGCAGTGAAAGTGCTAAAACAATATAGGTCATGTTCACCAACCTCTGAGCTGCATGGTAAACTAAATTACTGAGATAAGTGCGAATTTTATTACATACATTGAGCTCAAGATGATTGATGTTAAATCGTTGAAAATCCATGCTTCGTTTTTGTGAAAAATAAAAATCGGCCGCTGAACTTCATTTTGTTAAAACTAAAACTTCTCTATTAGAGTGTTATTTTATCGAATACTCTGAAAAATTCTGATAATATTTCATGTGTGACAAGTTTATTTCTGTTAATTTAAACTACATATGTTAACAGCAAAATGAACTCAATTCCAGCTCAAATTGTTAATATTAATAAAAACTATATACCACGGTTTTTTACCTTTTGTAGGCAAATGATCTAATTTTAGATAATTAACTATTTAATTTTGATAAATCGACGGATACAAACGTTATTCTGAAGAATAATCTTCTCTACAGATGCAAATCAAATTAGTGAGGGTCTTGTCTTATACATTCTGTACACAAAGAATCTGTCACGTTGTAGGAATAAATAGCCACTCTGTATGTAGACGACACATCACTTACCTATTTAGAGTGAGAATCCTACTGAAAGTTTGCAGATGAAGATCGAAGTTGCATGTGAACGTGTTCGTAAACGTTTTACAAGGTCGGAGCCTTCTCGGGAAATATATACATTAAATAATGTAATCTATGATACTTAATAGTCAACTTGTTTTACAATACATACATATATTAGTGACATGATTAAATGATCAGAGAAAGTCTCTTTTTTAAGCATTAAAACCGTCCAGTTTCTGCCTCGGCGGAAACGAAGAATGAAGAAGCATCTGAGTATGAAATTGAACAAATAAAGTAGTGAAAACACAAGAAAAAATTCTAGGAAAACTACTAAGAAGCTTAAGAAATCTATAGGAAGAAAAGCTTTAGGGGCTAAAGATACTTACCTAGTGAATTCAAGTCTGTAAGAAGAGCGAGTGCGATCTGGGAGGGTTGAAGATATGATTTATTTAGAACTCATATGAAAGTTCTGCCAAAATAAGTTGTGCGCTTGCAGGCGCAAAAGAAAAGGAAGAAGTTCGAAATGGGAGAGTTGTGAAGAAGAAAAGAGTTAAGAAATTAATTACAATGAAGCTAACAGTTATTAAACAAAAACGTCGAGAAGAATCTGAATATATTATCGAATAGCGGCAAGAATAAATAAATTTAAAGGCATATTTTACGAAAGGTAGTGCTAAATTGGAGGAGATAAATTTCTCACCATAAAGAAAACAGGTGATAGAGAGAAGACTTTCCTGTTACTTTATTGAACGATTTTTATTATAGAGGAGAAAGAGAAAAAGCCAAAATTACCACATAGTTCAAAAATTGTATTTACAAGATTTACCTGATAAACCTGATGCTTTGCTTGATGAAAAAAAAAAACATATGAATCTCTCATAATTGAAAAAGAATTTCCAAAAAAATTCTCCGAAAGCGTGTCACCAAAAAGAAAAAGGGCGATGAAGAAGAGACAACTAAAATTGTCACTGTGCAAAAAATAGGAGAAATTTTGAAAGCACAGTTGTTACAGAAGAACAAAGAAGATGAAAAAATATAAGGATGAAAAGTTGTAAGGAAGAAGGTAATTAGGAAATTATTTGAAAAAAGCTGCATGTGGCGTCGGCGAACAGGAACTACTAGAAGAACTTGAGTTTATTGTCAGAGTATGCTAGAACAAATATAATACACTATAACAATTAAAAAAGATGTTCCTAAAAAGACTCATGAAAACGTTAGAATGGAAAAAGACATTCCGAAGAAAGTTGTCAAGAAATGTCTCACCAAAAGTGGGAAAGGCAATGAAGAAGGGAAATTTAAAATTGTTACCATTGAAGAAAAATGCAAAAAACCACAATAATTGCTGTAGAAGAAAAGAGCAAGAATCAGAATTTTGGAAGTCAGGAATTTGGAAAATCCAAGAGCTTCTGAAATTCCTGAGTTTATTTCAATGAATTGCCAGAACAAGTCTAAGAAACACTGATGAAGTCGTTTCTAAATATATACCGTGAAAAAGGTATTATCAAGGAGAAGAAAGGTGATAAAAAAGAGAAGAGAGAAATTATTACTAGCAACTTAGGTAAGTTACTGTTAAAAAAGTACCAGAAAAATTAGAATATGTGTCTAAATATACCCTAGAAAAAACTCATAAAACCATAGTTACTGAAGAAAGAGTGTCGGAGCAAATTGCTATGAGCGGAGCTACAAAAAAGAGGTAAGAAAATAAAAAGGAGAAAATTGAAATAGTTTCTTTGAAGGGAAGTGTACAAATAATACAGGACCGTAATACTACAATTATAACTAATAATCAAAATTAAGAGTGTTCTTGGACGGAGCTCCTTCACCGAAGGTTCGGCAGGTTCACCTAAATTGAGCATCAGCATTTATGCTCCTAGTTTTTCTCTGGAAAGGGCAAATGCATCATTACTTCATATTCATTATATTCTCTTTTATTGACATTTAAACAAAGTATATTAAACTTTTTCCATCACGATATGCGCTTTCGCGATATTATAAATTTATAGGCCGCCACCGTGGACTCTCCAGGGCTATAAATACACAGCGGCACAAAGAAAATTGACAAGTGACCAAATAATGCTGTTGCCCTGCTAAAAAAGATTATTAATCGAGCATTATCAAATGACTTTGATGAATTGCCACTCTAATCTGTTCCACGGATGGCGATATTTATTAATGGCCCTTTTAGTTTTTTTACGTAGAACTAAAAAGGCTCGGTTGGTGGGAGTTTTTTGCCCTTTGGTCGGGTTAAATGATTAAGGACGTGGACTTTCATTTGTTAAAAATCTCGCTGTCTCGGGACAATTTAAATACATACGTCAAGTTTAATTAAGTGATTTAATAGAAAATTCCGTTAAAAGAGAATTTTGTTATAAATCCCCAGGCAATTTACGCGTACCTGGCGTCAATAAAGCCGAAAATTCCCGAAAGGGCAAACTTTATTTCTCTGCACACTCCCGGGTGAAAAAGAGTATCATTCCCCTCAGATTATTGCTTTGTGTTATTTTTATTTTGTCTGTTACGCCCTGGTTTTATTGACATTTTATAAGGTTAACTACTTCCAGGATTATTGGAATTTCCATTAGAGAAATAGGTTTCGCTTTCCCTGTTGTTTCTCTTTCTTTATTAAAATCCCGAATTGATGTAAGTGATACAATTTTGGGGAATTCACACTCATAAAATAGATAATTTCGAGGAATGGGTTCTGCAAAACGAACGTTTACGTGAGTCAATGCATTGCGGCCGTCCGCGAAAAAACTAAGAGGCAACATCTGGATTTACTGGGTGATGAATTGCCTGAAATTTCTATGTGTCATTGTTGTTTCGGAGACTTTATTTCTGTCCTCGCGAATGGAGAATAGGGTGGGATGGTTTATTCAATATGGAGGCACTCTAAAATTCAAAGAAGCCACCTTTATTCGAATTGGGTTAAGAGTTTTTCAGGATCGTTGCCAGAGGTTATTTTCTATCTGTGGGTACAAAAAGACATGCATTACGGTTTCGGAGTAGGATTAATTAAAAATAATTGTAAAAATAACACGAATTATTTTTTATGTCTAAAACCCTGTAATTTTAAAGAAGAATGACTTTGTTTACGTCAATCCAGGTTAGTTCAGGTTTGTTCGATTAGTTCTAATTGGTCAGACTATACCGGGTGGTTCTATATAAATGGGACAAGCCAATATCTTAAAACCGAGAAGATTTACAAACAAAATTTCAAATAAAATCTTTTTTACTTTCGAGGGCTCAACCTTTTATGCGGTCAATTTTTCCCCCGAGGTCATCTTTACCTATTTTTTGGGATCAACTTTGTTTTTCCAAATGGAACCCAATTTTTTTTGGAGATTCGAATTCTTTGTTGACAATAAAAATGTTTTTACTTGAAACATTTTTTGCTAAAAGCGATAAAATGCATAATAATACTAGATACAAAATAAACTCTTATCTCGGCAGTTCAATTTCATTAATTTTTTTTAAAACAGACAAATCCAATTGAAAATAGTTTACTATGGTATTTCGTGTGACTTTTTGCATTTGGGCACAAAGAAGAGTCCACGAAAATGCATTTTTTTTCAAACGTGCTATTTTCGGATGAATCAAGCTTCACAACCCACGGTCAAGTGAATCGCCACAACATGCATTATTGGTCGATTGAGAATCCGCATTGGTTGCGTGAAATAGGAAGATAGCGACCATGGACTTTAAATGTTTGGTGTTTTAGGTAGACATCTGATTGGGCCATACTTCATTGATGGCAACCCTAATGCAGAAAAGTATATGAATTTTTTGCTAAAAAATTTGTCACACCTTCTTGAAGAAGTTAATTTAGAGCGAAGTTTGACACTGTGGTTTCAATATGATGCCTGCTCTGCTCATTATGCCAGAAATGTCAGAAAAGTTTTAAACGAACATTTTCCACAAAGACGGATCGGGCGTGGTAGTAAAGTTAACTAGCCAGCCCGATCGCCTGATTTGATTTCATCAGATTTTTTTGTAGGATTAGTTGAAACATATCGTTCATGACCGAGTGCCAACTATTGCCGAAGACATGAACATTCGGATCAGAAACACTTGTCAAAATATCACACCTGAAATGTTAAAAAATAAAAAGTTAACAGAAGTAGTTGGATAGGGGTGAAAAATTTGAACATCCAAAATAATGCATTAAATGCCTTTTTTTAATAAAATTATATATGTTTAAGAATTTTTTACAGGCGTTGTATGCATTCATAGTGAGTCTTAACAATGAGACAGAAAACTTACAATAATTGCACATGTTTAAAATTCGAGTCATACCGTACACATGGACCAAAACTGTCCCGCCTCTAGTATATAACACACTATAGAATTTCCACAATAAACATAAACTTGGGAATGCACTTGTACCAACTAAAGTGGAGATGATAAAAGTAAAAATTCATATCTAGCCAGCACGTTGGGGATATTACTGAAATATGTGCAAGGAAAATGTGCGCTGGAATGGTTATGAAACGAGCAAAGTGTTGATACATGCCCATACATCCACTAGTGCTATCAAGGTTCTATTGCAAGCCGGGGAATAAGCTCGAATTTGTAGGTGAAATATAGAACATATAAGAAACCCTAGGTAATAAGAAACCCTATTTTACACTATAAATTTGAACTGCGCCATTTAAAAAAATATTGCCAAAAGCTGAAAGATGTATAGGGGTATAAAAGCTCGTACTTTGACGTCAAAAAGGCAGGAGTGAATGTAATTTCAGTTTCTCTTCCTGTTTAAACTTTGAAATAATGTTCTTTCATGTTCAGCTGCTACAGCAGCTAAAGGGCCCTTCACACTGCATACAATAACTTTTTATTTTTCAATTTCAGCAGGCAGAATTTAAATAAACTTTGGAATATTTCGGCAAAGTTGTTTTGTGTTAGGGGAGTCCGTCTTGGTAAGTTCTTCTCAGAAAACTTTATAAATGTTTAACGAAGTTGTAGTTTTCAAAGAAGAGGAATTTTAGTATTGAACATTTGATTGACCCAATTTCAGCTATCCGAAAATATATAAAATACTCAGTGATTGGTGAATTTGCAAAATGAATTACTAATGGAGTTCTTTAACGCACATTTATTTATAAGCTTTTGTTAACCATATTCACTGTTATTGGAAAAATATGTAGCTATCTCCAGCTTTAGTAATAATTAAATAATATTTAGAACTTGTGTGAATGTTGCAAATCCACGGGCGACATTTGCAAAATCGGAATTTTAATTCAATCAATGTAATATAAAAACATTTTTTAATTAATTATAACATATTTAACATCTAAATATTACTATTTGATTAATTTATTTTCATCTGTAAAGTAATGCTATTGAGTTAGAAAATCCATTATTAATGATAAGTTTTTTTAACGACAATAAACTTTAGAATCTGTATTATAGAGATATCTTTGTACTATCAATTAAGTAATGGTTTTTTACTTAATCTGGTTCTTCTATTCTTTAATGTCCTTAATAGCATGATAAAATGTCATATAATGTAATATTTTATATAAAAAATGAGAGTGTATAAAATGAGAAAACATGTGGTTGATCGTTTCCATTCCTGCTCCAGCAGCAACAAAAGCACGAACTTTTCAAAAGGTTTTGAAGAGGAAATTATAATCTGCACTTATTACATAATATTGTAGGAAGTTATAAAGCGATTGAAATCTTCAGTGTAGGTGGATATTTACTACTTTAATGTTTATATCATGCTGTTTACTGTCCTCAATCTTTTCTTACGTGTCTAATTCACGTATCCCTTTTCAGCGAAACCAGCACTGAATGCAGAACAATTAACTTGTGTTCTTAACTGTCTGCCTGTGATGAGGTTGTTGTAGGATAAAAGACCTTAAATTGGAAAGTTGGAAGAGTTCTTTTAAACTGCAAAAAAATGTTGCTTATTATAGTAAAATAAATAACATTTTCGCGCATATAATAAAGGAACAGGTCAATGCTAGTAAAAAATAAAAATCAAGTAAATTTTTAATGAAAGACTCGATATGTTTTTACGATTTTTTTAGAACTTTTTTCTTCTATTTAATGGTAAACTGTGCGATGGGTGGTACATGAAAAGTTTTTCCGGAAAAAATGTTACTGCCTCAAGTACTTCAGCAAAAATTTATTCTCAGCATTTTTATCACAATACTTCTGGAAACAGGTTTTTTTTTTTAAATCATATATAATTTATACTCGCCTTTTGCCTTCTACTGAAGAATAACTAAAAACCATTTTTTCTCGATAAACAATAACCAGCGTTCTCTGGATTAAATGAGGCCACGCTGTACAAAATAATATAAATTGGCCCCTCATTTTTGGAGGGTCATATATTAGGGTTTACCTAGGCCTCGGCGTACAAATTTTTCAGCCTCAAGTTTACAGGCTTGGAAATAAATCATGTGTGTTCCAGGTACGTGCATGGAAAATCAATAATGAAGCATGTGTGATTAATGGTACAGTCAAGGTGCTTAAAAAATTGTTACTTAGTTATTATTCTATTTCTAAAAATTTTGGTGGTTCTAATTGATTTTGCTTTTATTAATTCTCTGGGAAAGCATACAATTATTGAGAATACTTTTGATCTTGATAACAAGAATGTAATTAATCAAAAAAATAATATCCTGAAGTTCTAATATCTTTTAAGCAACAATGTTTAAGTCATTGTGACAAAAATACAAAACAAGCAACAAATTTTTGTTCGAAAATGACCTTTTTAAAATACTAAAAATACTAAAATACCAAAAAAACTATATATCCGAAGGCTTAATTTAATAATAAACTTCTTAAGATATCGCCTGATTTCATCAAAATACTTCTTAATCCAAATAATCATCGAATAAATATGTAATGTTAACATAATTTTTATTCTCATTCTGAAAATTTGTAAACGAGTTTATTAATACTGGAGAAATTCATGCAACTCTTTAGAATATCACATGAGTCGGATTACTGAAATATAAACGAGGATTCCTTACATTCCCTACTTTTGTTGCACTGCTTCTGGTGAGTTTATTAAAAGATGTAAAAAAAATTTAATACGAAAGCTGTCGGATTTCTCCTAAACCGTCAGAACATGGTATTGAATAATACAAAAAAAAACAAATGGAAAGGTCAATAAAAAATACGAAGATACATATTTTTAAATAAAATCCTCTATACCATTTTACTATTGGAATTTTACATTTTGTTTTGCATTTGCACGATATTCAAATAAACAAAAATGTTGACATTTTGTTCAGTTGTTTTTGAATCATACATTTAAATTTATAAATCGTGATTTAACATTTAGGCCCAGGTATTCATGGCAGGTGCGACTTAGTTATTTCACGAAGTAAATTATAGAGCCACGATTTATAAATGAGAATAATTTGAAAATCGCGGAATTAAATGTGAATATAATTTTGAATCAGAAAAAAACGTATTAAATCATAAAAAATTTATATGATTTTTCGTAAAAATTTTTTTTCACATTTTATAATAAACTCGTCATAAGATTTTTAAGTATGAAGAATCCACTTATTATTTTTCTTCAAAAATTCCAGCCTTACTTAATCTGAGCGAAATTGGACAAATCCTATTATATCGATTGTGCTTGAATCTGGAAAGAACAATGCAGTTGAAATTTTTTTGGTTAGGTCCCTCTTACAAAATTCCCATCACTTCACTCCTATAGTAAGTTCCTATAAAAATTAGATGTGGGAGGTATAATAACATACAGGGTGTCCATTTCTGAACCTCAGCTATCAGGATCTCGGCAATCATAAAGGTACAAGGTCGGTCAGATCGGAGCAAACTTACGGAATTTAGAGTTTATCATTGTAACATTCGTCTTCTACTACGAGGCGATATCACATTTGAAACCTGACTTTTCGATTTACGATACCTATCATCAACTTTAGTAGTAGATGTGTTTCCGAAGTACATTTCGGTGCGAAGCGTAATACATTTCTAGTATGTCTCGTCGTTCTAAACTTGAAAAACTCCCTTTGTGCACTACAAAGTGTCAGTCGTTTTGAATCACTTAGCGAAAGAACCTGAGAAAAAAATAAAAACTTTCTTTTAAAATATCTGTGTTTTTCGAATATCTCCGAAACCCGTTGGAATTTTTCAAATTTAGAAACAGCATTTTAAACAGTATTTTTGAACTCCAAATTGCGTAACTTTCCCCGAATTTAACCGACCTCTATATTTTATGGTTACCGAGATCCTCATGGTTGATCTCCGGAAACGAACACCCCGTATACCAGAACAATATGAGTGACTACGTACTATGCAATCCATTTTTTCTGATTATTTCTAAATACGAAAAAACCAATCTTTACATTTAATACGTCTAATCTCCAATACTCTCCAATACCTCGCTCTCCAATGAGTGTAGGGAAAATCAATCAATAACACCAGTCACATGACAAACAGCCTGTTCATTTTAACAAAGCATTCCTATCCCTGCAAGTATAAAAGAGCCATTGTCAAGCATGTGGAGGAGATAATTAAGAAACAATAGAATTCCGATGGAGGGTTAGCAATTCGGCGACATGAGGGTATATCTCAAACTGAGAGTTAGAGGCTTTGATGTCAATGGAATCCTTGAAATTGAATTTATCATATGTGAAGTGTGAAAATTGGATGAAATATTGGGCGTGAAAGTAAGAGAAACAAAGTGAAAAAATGCGTGAAAAATTAATAAAGTCTTGTATTTATTAAAGGGAATGAAATTTGAGATAAAGCTGTTAAAAGTTTGTTATTAATCGAAAACGAGTTTCGTGTAATCCACACAGATGTAGAGAAACTTCGCCAGCGATGGCAATTTGGTTATGAGACAAACTTTTAATATATTCAATGTAAAATACTCACAATGTTATATACAAGTTACACAGTCGGATCAATGAGTCTTTAGCGCGGTTATGTTGCATGTGAACCTAGAAATCCCCTCCTTTTCTATTCTGAAGTGTTTCTGAAGGTTCTTTCTTACAGATTAAAAATGCTTAAATAAAAACTTTGTCAGTTGCCGAATTATTTATGCTATTTCTTTGGAAACTTAGGGAGGTAACTAATAGGAGATATAAATAGTTATAGAAAATTTGTTGACAAGAATAGCGAGAGTTTTATAACCCTCCACTGAGCAGCTATTAAAAGTTTAATGAAAGTACGATTTCCCAGAATTTAATAAGTAACTCAAAGTAACTTTTTCTCTATTCTTGGAAAATCTTCCAACTTTATAAAACAGCTTCAGAACTAAGAAGTCGCTACGTCTCTTTAAGTTTTCCCAGCATTTCTTTTTTTGATATTTACAAAAGTCTTTCGACTTGCATACCGTAACGAACTTTTGGGAAACTATCTTACAGTTTCCCTAAAGTTGTATTCCATTGTTCGATACAATTTCAGGTATATGACTTTTTTATAAATTTATCCGAACTACCAAAAGTAATAACAAGCATAAGCACATGCGGGTAAAATCCCACGATTTTCATCCCTATTTTTAGGGCTAATCAGCACGAACGAGATCGCTGACAAAGGGGAAAATACGAGTTTATCAGAAACCCTGACGAAGCTCAAATTAACCTGTAATTTTGGGTTTTTATCCTGATAGCGTCGGTAAGAAATAATGTGGTTGTGAAACCCAATGACCAGTTTCTCATATTGCTAAAACCGTACGGGAGGGCTTTTACTTGCAGGCATAACCGACAACGTATTTGACTTCAACACTGAGATAAAATACCCTTTATACCAAATGACATGACTGCTGTAGGGGGAAATAAAAGATTTTACTTTTCTTCTTCTTGTCAGGATTAGATTCCTGGACTTCTTACAATTCTTTTCTAAAGGCCTTTATCACCTTCCCGGATTCCTCTATGATTAAAAAAGTACCGAAAAAGACGTTATTTTTGATTTTTAGTTTTAATCTTGCGACAGATGACAAATTACACTATTCAATTATGACATTAGTTTACATTGAATTTAACGTGTAGTATTTCACGAGAGCTGCGAAATTATTCAAACATCGCTTATGCATGCCGTTACCGAATGCAACCGCGAACTTCCGGCCACGATTTATCATACTGCCAGGTCATTTACTTTATAAATGGTTTATTCATTAGTTTTAAGGAGTTTGAGTAAAAAATAAATTGTTTGCTGGGTCACTGTGATTCAGAAACACGAAACCCTCAAATTTGTTGTATTAAATTTCAAGTTTAATTTACTTTAAGGCAGTAGATGTTGTTGGGTCAAGTATCTCTCTATGTATATAACGGGCAAAACTGCTTACTTACCCCAACGCTTTTAAAGTTATAGAAAATCTGA
This sequence comes from Euwallacea similis, assembly GCF_039881205.1. Classification (NCBI taxonomy): domain Eukaryota; kingdom Metazoa; phylum Arthropoda; class Insecta; order Coleoptera; family Curculionidae; genus Euwallacea; species Euwallacea similis. The sequence continues at coordinate 3,325,018 of NC_089630.1, forward strand.
AGATGCTTTACCTGGAAAGTAAAATAAAGTTTAGTAAAATTAAGATTATAAGCGTACTTACGGCAAAGCTCGAAAGTTCAAGTGAATATTTCAAAAGGTATAAAATTTAAAATAACAAGGCTACCATCAAAAAATTGCATCTGGTATCTATAGGGTGGTCCAATTGCTATGAGCCACTATTGCTATCTTCTAAACCGTAAACGTTACAAGTTCGGTTAAATTTGACAAAAGTTGTCAAATTTGATGGTAAGTTAAGATTTCGAAGCACTATTGTCAAAATTTGTTCGGTTTCATAAGCATTGAGAAAAAACGATATTTTGCCGAAAACGTTTCTTGTAAATAAATAGAAAACTAAAGGTTTTCGAAAAATGTTTTTCTTACAACATTTTATTGGTTTTTAAAGCTCTATACACTAATGTTAAGTTTTAAAAAATAGCACTTTTAGTTTCTGAAATATCGACACTAACTTCATTTTTTTAAATACGGACCTGAACTCAATTCACCAATGACCTGGACCATTAATTTAATTTCTTATTTCAACACAACCTAATTTATTTTGTTCTACGTTAGAGTTTTAGGATTAGGGCAAAATAAAATTTATAGCTTTCAAAAGACAAACCTAAAAGTACAAGAAAACGAAACATGTTTCCGGCAAAATTTCATTTCGTCCCAATACTTCCGAAACCGGACAAATTTTGGCAACAGTGCCTCGAGACCTTAATTTATCATCAAATTTGACAACTTTTGTCTAATTTAACCGAACTTGTAACGTTTACGGTTTAGAATATAGCAATAGTAGCCCCTAGCAGTTGGACCACCCTGTATAGACAGGGTAAATATTTACTACGTTCCTGAACATTCTTTCAAGTGAATCATTTTATACAGGGTATCAGCTTCTGGAGCTTAACCATGAGGATCTCAGTGATTATACAAGATACGAGGTCGGTTAAATCGGAGCAAACTTGCGCAATTTTGAATTCAAAAATATGTCGTTTTAAAATTCGAAAACTTCCAATGACTTTTGGAAGCATTCGAAAAATACTGAAATTTTGGGGAAAAGTTTTCATTTTCTCCTCAGCTGATCTGGCAAGATAATTCAAAATTATTGATTCTTTATAAGTGCAACTTTTCTCTTGTAGAACTTGGCGAATTAATATTTGAGACCTGACGGTTCGATTTTCGACAACCATCATAAACTCTGTTTTTTTCTTATGGGCGTTACGTTGGATTTTCATATCACAAAAAAAACCCAAGGAAAGAGGGAAAAAAGTCAATTAAAGCAACTGCTTAAGTAAAAGTTTCAGATATGTCCCGTAAATTGTTACTTATATGAATTATGGTTAGAATCTGTATGGATGCTTTTTGTATTTATTTTTAGTGTTTTGATGATGTGCCAATAGAGACGCGAAACGTGCACTTTTAACCTGAACTAACCTGAACTGATTGAAGTGGACGTTAAGCGGTATAATTATGTATGTTGCTGAAGCTCACTTATTACCAGACTGTGAAACATACAATTAAGTATTTTAGTGAAATCAAATAAATAGGGTACTGTATACTTCTTTTTTTCCAAAGGAATCGCACATACGTTTCATGAGATGTGAAATAGCAGTAGTAGCTGATTAGAAACCATGAAAAAATATTTCTATCAACATAGATATTAATTAGTTTGTAGATCGAGTAGCCAACAATATCACGGATGTGTGTGATCCCGGCTGGGTAAATTCTTGAAATCTCTCAGGATATTATCTCTTTGCTCATTGAATATTCCTGGTTTAAAACCAAACTCATCAGAATTATTGGCTCTCAAACTAATCCCAGCACAGGCGAACTCAGGATTTAATAAAGAAGAAAAATTGTCCTTAGGATAAAGATCCCAGAGGAATCTTAACAACCGTGGAAAAAGGGCATTGAACTTAATTAAATGAGAAGTTAAACTTAATCTAAAAAAAGGTGCCTCAGATTTGGTGATAGGATTCAGTTCATTATGTGCTCATCGTGAGTAAGTCTTTTGTATTATCTTCCAATACAGATTTTTAAGCTTTCAAAAAATATTAAAAACTTAAATTAAAATTTTTAAATAAAGTTGTTGACGTGGGAGGATTCCAAAAAAAAATTAAAATTATAAACATCAAAAAACAAAAATTCTTCTTCATAACCAAAACAGGGGAAAAATTGATCTAATTCTAAAAAGTCATTTGCAGAATGTGAAATGGTTTCGCAATTACTTTCCTCACCTTTCAACTCCATTTGGGTGCACCAAAATCTAGTCTAAATTTTTTTAAAGAGACATATTTACATAGCAGACCCTTAGAAATGATGGATACCTTTGAATTTTATAATTTAAAGTGAAAATGCTTCGTTTCTACAATTTTTTTTCCAATTTATCCAGAAATGTGGCATGAAAATTCTCTTGAAAACTTAAAAACTATAAAATCTTCCGTATTCGCACAGACTTGATTCCAGAATAAAATATACATATATTTCCACTATAATTAGATCATGAAAGTAATTAATATTTGCAAGCGATTGTTTTGAATTTTATAGCCCATGAATATTTAAGAAAATTGCAACATGACGATCCGTTCTTGAGTTTACCAAAAATGAGGCGCAATAAAAAAAATAGAATTTCTGAGAGAAGAGCTGTGTTTTGTATTTTTAAACAGAGACACATTTCGGTCAGTTCTGTAAATTGATATTTGTTTTATGACTAAATATCTAAGAAAAATTTAGAATATGAAGAAATCTTTAAGGTGTGATCAAGTTTGACTCTCAGCCAAATTGCGAAGAAAATGAAATTTTACGAAAATTACAAGTAAATTTCTTATTTGCAAATGTGGATAGGTTCTAGTGGTGAATAATTGAGCTCTCATGACTGCCTATATGAGAACTACTTTCGCAGCATGAAAAAACTCTGGAAGACTTTCGAAATCCAGAAATTTAAACTTTCCGATAGGGAAGTGGGTTCAAAGTTATAATGGAAGAATCTTCGAAATATTTCTTTTCAAATCCCCCAATCAATTCGGAAGCTAGAAACTTGAACAATAGGCATTTACCGAACTCATTATTCGGAATAACAGAAATAACAAAATGAAGTGAGTTTGCTAAAAAGATTTATCTATGACGTGGAAACTTGATTCTAGATAGAAAAAAATCATTCCTTGTTCATTTAGTTTTCTTTCTCATTCATTTCGTCTTTATTTAGTGTCTCTTCTCTCTTGCAAAATTAATAATGGTTGATGTAAAGTTCTGTGAATCTGTAGGGAGCGCCAGGTTTTATGTCCCACGTAATACAAAATATTGATCATAAAACTCTTCTATCTCACTGCTCATAGAAAGAGTTTTTTTCCTGTACAATGTACACAATTTTCTTGATCTTTTAATAGGCTGCATTACTTTGAACTTCCCGGAAATTGTCTGTACTTAGTCTTTGAGTTATCTGTAAACTCCAACTTTGAAATTCCTGGCGGACCAGTGCTCATTCAGACTAATTTACTTGCTGATGATCGTCACGCCAAATTAACTTTGTCTTAAATGCGAAAAGGTCCGTCTTTTGGCCCTCTGGGGATTTTCAAAAGGGCCATAACGAACTTGAAATTCGTCAACTCTCGAGTGAGCTGAATGAAGATTAATTCACCTTTTGTTCGAGATGTAGATTCGGTTATTGTTCGATATCCTTAGTTAATTAAGTTTCTTTTTGTAGGAAAACAGAAGACGAATAAAACAATAATTTCGGGGAATTATTATTGGTAAATTACGGTTTTTATCGTTCCAGCGTTTTATTGGACAGCAATTAAACAAATATCCCCATTATTTGTTATTTTAAACAGGCAGTATTCAATTTAGGCAACAATGGCATTATAATTAAATTTTGTTTGCAACAAAAATATGTATGTGCTCACATCAGATCGGTGAGATGTAAACCCTGTTGAAACTTGACATTATAATAATAACATTATGTATATCGGTTAATCAGGTCTATTACACAGTATCTACAGCACTGCCCAAATAACAACTAATTGGTATGTTCCTATAGGTAAGTGCGGTATTCGCATTTTAATCTAATTTCAGTTATCGATAGAACCAGTACTACGGTTAATTCTAATAATTCAGTTTACAAATTCACTAATGTCTGAACAGCTATAAAGCGAAATGAAATCCTGATTTAAATCGCCTAAAGGACTTTAATTCGAACCTTTAATTATATTCGACCCAATAAGTTCTGAAATAAAGTCTAGTTTTGTGCTCGCTGTAGCGGAGGTTTAATACTTTCCTTCGTCTGATCGGTTGGAGAATTGAGAATTTCCAGTTGTTTCATTTTTATCCAATTTAATATAACATAAAATTGAGAGGCGGTTGTATCGGTCAGTTACAATAAAGCTGAAGCTAAAAAAAATTCCATTAAATTTTGTCATTTTTTCTCGCAGATCGAATTAAAAGACGCATTTTCATCATTCGCCTCACTGACTTTAACGATATAACTACAACCAGAACAATCAATAAAGCCGATGGATTTGCTAACGTGCATGTGGGAACTTTGAATGTGACAATGCAAATTACACAGGGTGCTCCAAAACGGTTGTGCTAAACTTTAATAGGTTACAGGGGACCTTGCGGTGAGCAATTTTTGCATAGAAACCCTTAGTTAAAAATGAGCCGTTTTGACTCCAAAGTCATTTTTGTTCAAAAACGAAATGTTAGTTCGTCGATATCAAACAACTTCGATATTTAATACATTTTTATTAAAAGAACGCAGAAAAAATTATAATAAGGATTCAAAATGACGATTTGTTTACACAAATTCCTTCTTTAGATCATTAAATCGCGCACTCGTTGTAAGATGTGTGGATCTTGCTGCATGAAAAGAAAGACTGCTATTACTCTTTTCAACAGTCCCTCCTGGGGGGCTACAGGAGTTTCATATACCAACGACATGATGTATCCCTAGAAAGAAAAATCCAGTGGACTTAAATCGGGCCTTCGCGCTGACCACCTGGCAGGTCCGTCTTTTCCGTTCCATTGCCCATAAAAATGTTGGTTTAGATGATCCTGCACAGTACGAGCAACATGTGCAGGTGTGCCGTTATGTGAGAACCACATTCTACCTTGTATATTTATAGGGACGTATTAATAAACATACTTAATAATACAAAAGAGAGAAAAAAATGTTTATTTTATTTGTTTTTATTATATTCACTAAAGTTGAATATCAAAGTATTTTAAACAAAAATGACTCTGGAGCCAAAACGGCTCATTTCTGTCTAAGCTTTTCTATGTAAAAATGATTCACCGCAATGTTCTCTCTAACCTTTTTATGTTTAGCATAATCTTTTGAAACACTCTGTATATAAAACCCTATATGGTACGATATAGATAAAAATATTGTAAGCTTTATCCACCCCTCTTTATGTTACATTAATGCATTTCTCAGTTTATTTTTCCATGGAATGTAATTTTATGGTAAAAACTTCAATCGATCAAGTCACGACGGGAAAATATAAAAATTCTGTACAGGATGTTTGTGAATCGTGATGCTAATAAAACCAAATAAATAATCAAAAAACAAATTCACTTTGATGATTTGAATCATTTAAAATTTTCACGTTCTACATCTCAGATTTATTATGATATTATTTTTATTATTGTACCTGATCTCCCATATTAGACTATGAACATAGGAATCTCGAAAACTATTAGAGATGCAGAGGCAGTTAAATTAAGTCAAACTTAGGACTTTAAGAAATTGTTTGACGTTTCAATTCTTAATGAATTCCAATTACTTCCAGAAATATCCGGAAAAAAACGAAAATGGTTAAATTCAATTTTTTCTGAATGGCTGAAATTACGAATAAAAGATTACTGATAGAGGAAATAGCTTTCTTAAGGCACTCTTTCCGGGCTATAGAAAGATACTTTTTCCATGATACGACATTTCGATTTTCCAATACCGTGGCAAATTTTTGCCAAATGCGGTCTTCTCATTTTTTTATTTAATAGGTTAGTCATTGATAATTGAAAAACAACCATTTATCAAGAAGATAGTGACGATTTACGACGTATTATTTAGAAATATCCATCATCAGAGAAAACAATATTTCAAAACACTAAAAGTAGATGATAGAAACTACGTTCAGGCCTAACTTGACAGGCGTTGTGATGTATTGCCTCCGTGCGATATAAAAGATATTGCAAAACTTTTTAAAGTTACATCCAAGTCATTAGCGATTATATTGCTTTCTGCATGGATTCCCGAATACTCAAAAAATAATTTATTCAGCATCATGAGCGAAATAAATGCAATTTTTATTTTAAAATTAAAATTGATTCAGATGCTGCAAAAATTAATTTTGCGTTCCAAAAAATTATTGAAGGAATTCACATTGGTAAGATTGTTAATCAGGTTGTAAATTTCCATCTTAAGGCAGTCCTTTTGATTTTACATTTTTCTTCAAATTTTTTTAGCATTGGATAAATATATTATAAATTTGCCATAAATCCCTATCTCTTTCAAAAGCAAACACTATTAATCTTGCCATTTACCGTAACTTGATATTATATTATACTTCTTTGCATTCGGTCTCTTCAGGAAATGCCCTTCTGATTCTTACTGGTTATTATGCCATTAATTACTGTTCTGAAAGGTAATATGTAACCTGTCTGTGATCATGAAGGAACGAGGATACAATTTGAGTGAAATGTAAACCACATCACTTCTCATGTCACCATTAACCCCGATTTGCTTTGTGAGCTTAATGAGAGATCGCTTTTGTCAGTAATACCAGGATCTAAACTATTTTAGACCACTTAATTAAAACCTGTTAACTTATAGTAGCTTAATCAAACCAAGAAATCGTTATAGCCCTCATTTTGTTGCTTATAATCAAGTTTTCTTACTTTAATAGTTGTTTATGTAACAAGGGGATTAAATCATTGTTTATTCACGAGAAAAACAGTGAGGTCCACGAGGGTAACTAATGGCCTAAGTTCTTCGGGTTAACAGTTTTATACAGAATTTTATTTAATATTCAACATATTGTGATAAAAACATAATGATTAACTTTCTCTGACGTTCGATTCTGAAAAATGTAATTAGTTTCACAATATACAGTCAGTGGTGTCAGTGTTTAAAATTTTTTAGTAGCTAGTGAATAAAGCTTTACTTAGAGCGAAGCTACTGAATTAAATAGTTTAATTCTCCATTAGTTGCGTATGTATCTGGTAGGTACATGTTTAATATACAGGATGATTCTTAACCTGTACGCATAAACTTGGGAAATTATAGCTGAGGACAAGTAATGATTTTTTTGTGAAAAAAAATGTAGTGGAACATTTTTAATTTCGAAAATACTAATTTATTTTAAATAAAAGAACCTAAATTTTATTAAACTAAAAATGCATTTAATTTATCATAGTAACTGTTCCAAGTTATTTCCTTGATTTTCAATACACAGTTGAGCTCGCCGAATTCGTGAGTTCTCCCCACACGCTCGGCCGAAACCACGTTATCGACGAATTCCCTCAGCAGCATGTATGCTATTTCGCAACTATTGTTCCATGTTAATTTCGGTAACATACACCATGGTTTGTATGTGACCCCAAAAGTGAAAGTTAAAGCGGATTAAGATCTGGCGATCGAGGAGGCCAGCCAATTCGACCACCTCGGCCTATCTATCGTTCGGGAAACACATGATTCAAATGTTGTCGTACTAGTTGTGCAAAATGTGGTGGAACACCATCGTGAAGAAACCACATATGCTGCCTAACGTTGAGATTAACTTCTTCAAAGAGTTCCGGCAAATCATCACGCAAAAATAATAAATAAAAAGCACCATTTAAATGATTTTCCAAAATGAAAGGTCCAATGAGTACTCTGTTCACAATAACAGCCCACACATTTGCTGAAAATTGTTGTTGAAAGTGTGTTCGCCGAGTGACATGCTGATTTTCCAATGCCCAATAATGCGTGTTGTGGAAATTGTGAATACCATTACGTGTGAAAATTGCCTCATTCATAACTAAAATGTCTATGGTAAAATTTGGATTTAACTGTTGTTAATATAATAACTACAGGCAAAAGTTCATTCAAAGCGGAAGTTCCCTTGTACCCGCAACATGTGAAATGTGTAGAAAAAGTAGTGCCTTAACATACGCTAAACTGTGGATTGTGATATCCCAAATTGCGCTGCAATTGCCTAGTGCTAAAGCCCGATTGCTCGTCGACAAGATTTAAAATCTCTTCCTTGAGATTCACAGTTTGTTGAGGTCTAATGGCTCCCCCATGTTGCCCAGGTTTCAGCCGTAAATTGCCAGTTTCTCTACCCAGCTGGAGTACACGTAAAAAGGCTTCACGTCTCGGATAGTAGCTTTGGGAAACCTTTGAGCATCTGCTGCTGCCACTGAATTTTAATGTGATTCGCCGTATGCTGGTACCACGTCCATAGGTTTTTCGTTTGAGAAATTATACGTCACACTTTTATTCTAATCGCGTGAAAATGAACTTGAATACGACCACAATTAAAAACAAAAATACCGCTAGAAATACCAAACATATCATCCTGACTTGTTTACCTCTTAGTTTTTATAATCAAAAAATTCCACTTGATAAATTTTTTGTGCCTCAACTCAGCTGTGTATTGAAAATCGCGGAAATAACTTCGAGCAGTTATTATGATAAATTAAATGCACTTTTAATTTTATGAAATTCAGGTTCTTTCATTTTTATTTGAAATAAGTTGGTATTTCCGAAGCTAAAAATGTTTGACTGCATTTTTTTTCATTAATAATCATTACTTGTCCTCAGCTATAATTTCCCAAGTTTATGCGTGTAGATTAAGAATCACCCTGTATACATAGGTATCTTAAAAACGAGTTAAGATATGTTTTTGAAATTAACAATAATCTTCAGATAAATTATTTTTAACTATTTTTATTTTAATAATTCTGACCCAGACATTTACGCCCTGGTTACAACGCGACTAATGTTGTACCTGGGTAAGCATTACTTGCGTTGAATTGTACGTTTGTGTACGTCCTGAATTATTATTTATTATTTTTCAAGCGATAAAGATTAATAACAGAATATTTGACCTAAATAATACAGAGCACGTTCAAGATCTGAATCGCCTAGCTTTTGTTGAAGAGAAAGAACTTGATCAAATTCCTGAAGAATACTTTGACGAATCTGATGTTTACGGTTGTCATAGAAACGAGAATTAATTTTCGGATCTATTTTTCGATATTTCATTGGAGCAAAAAGGAAAATTGAAATGGTGAGAATTGATTCATCCGTTTTAGAGTAAGCGACAATTTTCATGGAGAATACATTTCTTTTGTAAAATTAAAAATTAGACACATTCTCCCCTTGGCAACCCTATACAGGGACATACTGTAGAGTAATTTTTTTGGGAAGCCAAAAGGAATTTTGTTTACGGCGAAAATACATACAAAAATTGGGTTTCGCGCTGCTAGATCAAAAACTAAAAAGAAGAGGGCATATAACAAATCTTCTAAGAGACATTGAAAATAAGTTGCAGGAATACAAGCACTTCAAAATACCTCCGATAGCAGGAGAGGCTTTACTCGAGGCTGGCACTTCAACAGACATAAGCAGTAAAATAAAAAATGTTAGCCATGTTATTTAAATAAAATGACTTGTAAAGAGTGCATTTATGTTTAAAGTTGCATCCAAACACAATATGCTACAACTGCTTGAACCTGCAAGTGAAGAGTGATAACATTTCGGACTAGTTGTTTTATCTTTATCTTGTATTTCATATTTTCAATTAATTTAGTTAATGAATGTTGTGGATTCATTTTAATAAAAATGTATTTATTGGCTCTTTAAATAAATATTTCCAATAAAAACAATAATTTGCTACATGTATGTATGAGGTACAATGCGACTGATATTAATCCCCAAGCGACCAACCGAGAGTTAATCAAAATACGATTTTTAATAGCTTTTTATTTGATCAGGGTTAGTAACAAATTCCGAGCTTCTGGAGGAAGTTTCCGAACTGAATTGCATATGCACAGAATAAGAATTTGGAAGACTTTAAACATCAATAATTATAAACCTAAAGAAATTTTTGTAAGTCAGAATATAAAATTTGGCAATATTGAACGGAGTTCTATTTATGAATTCGATTAAAAATCACGAAAAATTGAAACTTCTTGAGAAAATTAATCTGGACTTACGATAAATGCAATTTCTCAATGTATGATGATGTTTTTAATATACTCGTAGACGCAACCACAACATTTTTGGACCGCTGAAAACTCTCGAGAAAATGATCAGATTTGACCTCAAGGCAGATAATCCTTTAGTGTGTAGATAAGTATGCTAAGGAATAAACTTATTGGTTCTTGATTAAATAAATAAAAAATATACCGATTTAATCAAGAACGACGTCTTCGGATTTCTGAAAAATAAATCTTTAGTAATATTACGACACTGTTGGAGCCAACCAGACCCCATAATGGTCGAGGAGTTACCGCCAGAATAACAAATTTTAGACTGCAAAACTACTATAAAAAACAAATTTCCTAAAAATTTCTTTTTAAACCACTCATGTCCGAAATCATTCAGAAATCATTGAATGTAATAATTTCTCTACAGAAATTCCTCTATTGCAGCAATGCAGGTTTTCCTGAAATAATGAATAATTCCATTAACATTTAAGATACATATGACATTGTTTTACACCAAAATGAAGAAAATTGAATTTTCTTTTGTTTTGCCTAATAATTGATACACCATCCTATTTGAAAAAATCACAAAAATTAAAGTTGAAAAAGTGAAAATGAAAGTTGTTATTGTGAACACCTTGTATGTATTTTTGGCTAAATAAGTATTGGTACCTGCTAAGATGATCTTACGTGAGAATTCATTCTAAAATTATCAAAATCTAACTTAAGTTAGTTGCGATTTAAATTGTTTTATGAGGCACCATAAATATGTAAAATTTCTTTCAAAAAAGTCATAGCTTTGAGTCACTGCATCCCATGGTAAAAAAAATCTTGGAACTAATATATTATCAAGAGAAAGTTTTGTCACGTGAAAAAAATGCAGGTGATCCCATTTAAAAAAATGACACTTCATGGCGCCCCGCTTTTTTGGGACACCCTGTAGGTTTGTCACTAATTTTAAAATTTACCTTGATTAGCCTCATGTACATCCCCATAACTGATTTTTTATGAAATCACGAGTAAACTCATAGATATCCGAGGGCCTGTTAAATGAACACCCTGTATGTCAGTGTGTATTTTGAAATTTCTTAGATTCGAAATATTTGAAAAATCAAAGATTCTGATTTTTAATAATTCCACAAATCCGCACAAACTGTTGTAAAGGAAGTGTGACTTTTCCCAGAAGAACTTCCCAAAATTACAAACATTTCGACCCTCAAAAAATCTAGGAAACTAAAATTTTTCCAGATTACAATCCCAGCAAACTGCGACTGTTAAATTTTTGGCAAAAACGTACTTCGGAATAATAACTATGAATTCCAACAAAAAACCTTAACAGAAGGAAGGCCCACAACGCCAATATCATTTAAATTAATCAAATGGGAAATCATTTAAATGACATTACTAAATAATGGGAGGTACAAACCAGGCATTAGGAAATTTTTCACGATCATTTATTTATGGAATGAAACGAGTTCATTCTTTATAAAGGGACAAACAAAAAAAGTTGTTAAAATCATGTTTCCGCGTAGGATTTAATTAATCATTGGTCGGAGAGTCGCCGCAACTAGCGACATTTCGGAATTGGGGGGCATAATCATGGGCATGCATTTATAGGCCGATTATAAATCGGTGAATGTGCGCACTCACGTATGCCTTTATGGCAATTAGCCGTCGGCCCACTAAAAGCCGCAAGTCTGCTAGTGTCCTTAGCCCTGCTAATCCAACCGGAAGTATGAATGACCAAAATACTATCGTACGTTTCAATACTGTCACCTTAAGACTATTCTCCTTTCTTCATACACTATCCGCCTTCCAAACTTCTAATTTTAATGAAACACGTAGCGCATTATCCCGAAGTTTTGCAACAGTCCCATTCTGACTTGTTACATGCTGAGTTCGTTATCTGCTTTTCCAACGTACCTAACAGTAGATAAGTCTTGTCTTAATTTTACTTGGCATTAGAGGAAAATGCTGAACTAGCATTTCAAAATGCACATTAAAACGTATTAAGTTTCTAATTATTCTCTCTGTGTGAGGATTAAGGGAAATTATGCTATAGCCTAAATTGTCCACCTCCTGTCGAAAGCTGTTTCCTGCCTGTTTCATTATTTATCCAAAATGAATTTCTATTTTATTTTAATTATTCGGAAAACCCACTAATGGAGCGATTTCCATATTGAGCCCGACAGACACAATTCAACTATTTAAACGATGAATAAATTACAATCGTTGTTCGGAATAGGATTCATCCAGCGCTCTAATAACACGAAATGGGATATACAATACCATCATGAAATAACCACATTTGAAATATTTTACCATTCTTTAGGGTCAATTAAAACCTCATAAAGTCGGTTATTTTTACTCGTCTCGCATTCTTTTGAAAATTAAATTTTTGTGGTGTGTTGTGGGAGAAGGGGAGGGTGAGAAGCGCGTTTTGCATAGGGAATTTTTATCGGGAATTTTTCCATCAATTTGTATTAAAATTTGTTGTAAAAATAAGTAATCGTATTTCAAGGTTGCTCGGATGCAACTTTTAGATTTTAAATTATACCCAAAACGTATTCGAATTTCGCCCATTCATCATTCTCGTTAAATCCCTCTATTGAGGTTATTTGCTGGTGTTGGTGTCTCAAAACGTTGCCAAACGGAAATAATTGAAACTAAATTTAGCGAGCTTTTTTGTGATTGCCATTTTACGTCCGTAAATGGGAACGTTAAATTCTATTTTACGCCCGAACTTACAAAAACTAGTTTTTGGACTATTCAGGCTCCAGAACTATTTATTTGCTTTGTGTGTAGTGGTACAGAATTGGGCAAACCCTGTCGCTTTTTTGCTGTATCATTTAAAAATTTGAAATTTGGGTCGCTAAGAATGATACGAATTTTTATGAATAGTTTTGAATGTTATGTTTCTTTTTCTTTAACCGGAAATACCTCTGATTTTTTAATTTTAAATGGGGCAACCTGGATTCTTCGACATTTTTGGATTTTATTTCATCTACAATGGGACCATTTTGGATTTTTTTAAATATAATATTTTTTTTACATTTGGTATTTGGAAATCGATGACTACTGAAAAACAACATGAAGTTATTTTTAAATAGAAGATTACGCCCTCGGACGAACATTGAGCCATAATGCAAAACAGAGGGCCTTTATCCGGCCAAAGGTGAAATCCTTCGTTCAGTCCGTGATATATATAACGTTTTACGTATAACTGGTATTTTTTAAATCTTCGGTATGTAAGCAAAATAATATTATATCCAGTTATTTGATAAAAGGGTATAAAAAAGTTAACTGGCGTTATTTTTATTTTACGGCCCGTTACCACGAGTGACGGCTGTTATTATAATTTTACAGTCCGCTGCTGTGAGCTCCGAGCAGTAAATAAAACACTCACTAGTCATAAACTTATTGTTTCCGTCAGAAACTAAAACTTATCCAAACGATATTGATACAGTTACGTGTAAAAAATATTTAAAAAGAGTATTTTTTTCCATAATTCGCAACAACATCGATTTGTAAAAATAGCTGCTTCTTAATTATTCATTTTCAAAGGAAACAAAAAATAGTGAATTCTAATTAAAAAATACACAATTCTCGTCTCGCAGATAAAATGATTCGCTGAAATCAAAAGTGTCAAAAATACAGAGTGTCATATTCAAAAAAAGAAAAAAGTTCCGGTTACAAATAATATCGCATTCAAAATTATCTACAATACATAAATTTTATTTGGCAAGTGGTCTAAATTTCAAATTTTTATGGGAAATCGCTAAAAAAACTACAGACTGTACACACTACATGGTGTCCTCCGGTATAATGTTGATGTGTAAGAAGGCATAAAGATAAATGCAGAAGATCGATAGGAAAATAACTTATTTGAAGATTATTTGGTTCGAAAGATGAAAATACGAAATATGAGTATCAGATTTCAAGCTTTGTTTATAAGAAAAGGAAGTGATGATACAATAGTACTTCGTAAGAGAGAAACGCAAATATAAGTTTTTGTTCCACAACGGCTAAATACCTGTTGTGGAATAATATTCTGAAATAAGTGATGGAACGAGTTCATTCTGAAATTCAATTATAGCAACTTTTCGACGTAGTGCTAGGAGAAATTGTATTACATCTTAAGAACCATAACTTAAATAATTTACATTTTCTTTTATTCCTGTTATTGTTGATGTATTAACCAGATCCTAAAAAATAAATTGCTTGCTTTGAAAATAATTAGCTGCCAGGAGACTGGGGGAGGGTATTTCCTCAATTTCCTTTGTAAATGTAAATAAATCGTCTAGACTGCAGTAAGTACAAAATATTCATGAAATGAGCTATTCGTCAACGATTTGGAAGGGTGCAATGGACCTTTGATCAGGCGCAGGAAAGGTGAGGAGGCCCTTTCCGGGGTATCCACGGGCAAACTGCTCAACCTATTCTTGGGGAAACCCGAAATCAGGAAGTTCCATAATTTTTAGAAGCGAAGGAAATTCTAATTCCATGGAGTCGCAAATGCCCAAAAAAGGAAGCACAAGAAATGAGACATTTTTTAATTCCTTTTTGAACAACACTTCTTAGCTTCTTTCTTTCAAAACCAAAATCGCCCTCCCCAAAAAAACAAATTACAACAATAGATTTTATGGTTATCATGGATGATCATCACCGTTATAATTCTTCCTGAATTTTGAATAAATTTCTGCTTGTGCTGGGTAGCAAAACATGTTTCGCCTATCCTTGCCAGTAGCAGATATCCTATTTATTCATCGCCTATACTAAAATCCGTTCTAGATATATTCTGACAAGCTTCAATTAATTGAGTGGCAAGATGGCTAAAATGCAAAATCTAGTAACTCATCAATATTCCTTCTTTAATTTTTGTATCTTTTCTTTCATTTAGTTCGGTATGAAGAGGTTTCCATCATATCCGTGTCTAAATGGAAATAACGTATGTAGGTTTTATGTACCCCAGTTCAATAATTTCTTATGAAAGAACGTTACCTACCATTTCTCATGCTAAAAGTGTCCTATTGATTCATTCAAAATATAAAGTATTATGGGCGTAGGAGGTTTCGCACTTTTACGATCCATAAGTTTCCAATGAACGATTGTTACTAATGAATTCAAAACTAGCCACGATCCTACTTTATGGAATAATTTTAAATGTGCTTTGCACTTTTTTTTAAAACGTAATTACTATTACACACAGTTCGAACGAAGAGCAAGTAATAATGGACTTTTTATAAATTCCTAAATTTAGGAAAAATTCATTAAGCACTTGCTTTGCGAGTATTTTTTTCTTTCCTTATAGAAGTATTTCTGATTATACAGGATATAATATTCAAAAGCAGGACCGTAACAAATTTTTACATTTTATTGTTCCCTGTCCCAATTGTTCACGTGGGACTGAACCATGGTTTGAGCCATAGCACAAAACAAAAATGTCTAGTTGCAATTAAAAAAAAATTCGATATTGCCTTCTAAAACAAATTGCACTCTATATTGTGATTAATATTCCTACAGAAAACAAACAAAATGCTGGCTCGGTGCTATTAACCGACACGAATAATATAGAGTAAAGTCCTGTTTGTTATAGAGAATTATTGAGTGGACTTCATTAAAGCCCTCTATGAGAGGTCAACAAAAACTATCATGAAATTTCAGCCGTTATTAGATTTATCGGTCTCCTATAATATTTATTAAACCTGTAATACATTAAAAATGGCAATTTATCGACGAAATGGATTGATTTTGAAACATCAAAAAGGCGCTGATGGTATTTAATTTGCAATTATTCCTTTGGACATTCAATGTTAATGAAATTAAAAAAAAAAAAAGTATTCAAGAATTTGAGAAAAGTCAGACTTGAATCGAGCGTCTATTTGAAATCTCATTTTCCTTAAATAAAATGTTGTAAAAAAAATTGGCCAGGAAGTTACGTAATAAAGATAAATAAAGTAAATAATTTACCTGCAGGTTAAATTCCAAATTAAGCTCGCTTAATATAATTCTGTCTGGATGGCTTTTGAGGTAGTTAAATTTTCAGTCTTTTAAGTTTGGACCCATGAAAACTTATTCTGGGTTCACCGTATTCCTTCATATAATACAATTATTCGAAAATTAGAGAGAAGCAGTTCAGACTATCTACATGCTAATTTCTAATTGAGATTCCCCCATTTTCGGCTTTCAAAGCCCAATTAACGTCACTGTGTCTTTTTTGGCTCATTAAATTTTCAACCTCTCAAATATGCATTTATAATTAATAATTTCTAATCGACGTTCCTAATCTCCTCAATTTCAAATAAGAACCTAATCGAGCTTCTCAGGTACCTTGACTGATACTTCAAAGTAGGATTTACGACAAAGAGTAAACTAAAAGCGCAAACGAAGCTAAACTAGCGTCGCATATGTGGCAGCTGCAGCTGCAGCTGCTCGAGTAAAATATTCATTCGACAACTTTTCTGCCTCGACTTCGTCTATCCCGAATTCCTGACAAAAACCTGCAAAACTTGCACGGTTTCATATTAGCTGACATAAGTCTGAGATGTAGACTTATGTGTGTGAATGTGCAGTGAATCGTTCATGATTTGTGCAGGAGTTTGTGGAGTTTGAACGGGAAATCTTGGCTGCCACTATGCAACTTGGAGCTTTGGAGTTGTGAGTTTCCGTCATTTCAAAATGCAGTTAAATTTGTTTATGTTGTTAAGAGTTTGAGAAGCAACTCCTTGATGGTTTTCTCTTTAACGTAGCCTTTCTCATTCCAGATTTTGGCTATAGATCACACTAACTCTAACCAAAAACTCGGTTATTGATGTTTCCAACTAATTCTCTAATTTGCTCCTTAAAACCGATATACGCCTCATTTCTAAACGAAACTTGCAGAAAATTTATGACAGTTTGACTTGGTAACACACGCTAAAATGCAACTTTAGGGGAAATTTCTCTTTAGCAGTGCAAGCAGGATTAAGTGACAGGTAATTTATACGAAGAAGTAGGTTACGACTACGATATGCTGGGAAATGAGGGGACATCATTGCAAAACTTTGGTAACGCCGAACATGTTTTGGATATAGTGTAAAGTTGCATTTATTTTATGGAAAGAGAAAAATATTACTTGCAGGGCATCCGTTTTTGGAGCTGAAACACGGGTATCTCGGTAATCATCAGAGATAGGAGATCGGTAAAATTAGGGCAAAGCGACGCGATTCGACGCTTATTTAAAATCTGCCTTTACGTTGGAAACATTCAGAATCCTTCCGGAGATATCCGCGAAAAATTACATGTGTCGGCTTTTTTGTTTCTTAAATATTTTAAGAGCTACTAATTGCAAGAAGAAAAAATTCGACTATTTTTAAAACCCTTTTAAAGGGGAACACATTGCAGAATTTTTCCCAACATGCATGATGGAAGTATTACAGGAGAAATTCTTTCTTTTCTTTATGGGAGCTATGGTACACTCACTTTCAAAAGTCTTGCACCCCTTACCTATAATAGTTTTAGCAAAATTTTGTAAAACCTGTTAAATTCCTAGTGACAAGTATGAATTTAGAGCCGATCTCTACGGGCTGATTGAGCAATATAACGATCTTCTCTAATCGTAGTAGCACAAAGACGACCAGTACGAAATCTGCTTCGCACATCCCATAATCTTCATACCATTGAATTGTCCTGCTAATGGTGCTTCTTTGAAAATTCAGCCTGTTGGCTGTCTGGTGTTGAGACAAACCGTTTTGCCACAGTCCAATCATTCTACCCCTCCCAAATCCACCGTTTCTAGGCTTGATGACATGTTGCATGCAATGAATTCTTATCAGTACTCATAGATAAAAAATGCTTTGTGCAAAAAAAATAACATGTAAACACGTTGTTTTCAATTTTTTTAATTGCCTGTAGTTGTAAGCAAAGTGCTCTTTTTATCAACAATACTATTAGGAATATGTTAAATTTATGTGTGTAATTAACATGGGGATGCAAGACTTGAAAGTGAATGTATTTATTTAAGCTTTTCGGTCAGTGTTTGCTTTAGGCTACCAGGTCTACCGGTATGAAATGAGCACTATTTTGTGAAAATAAAACACCAATTTTAACAAGGAAAGAAAAATAAAATTTATTCAAAATATTGACCATTGTTTTCTACACATTTTGACCACCTTTCTGGCAATTTATGGATACCACGCCAATAGAAATGTGCCTCTTTGGCATCAAACCAATTAGACACCCAATTTTCTACTTCTTCGTAGGAATCGAAGTGCTGCTCAGCCAATGCGTGTCCCATCGATGAAAACAAATGGTAGTCCGAAGGAGCCAAGTCTGGTGAATACGGCGGATGGGGTAGCAACTCCCAGCCAAGTGTTTTGATGGTATCCTGAACCGGTGTTGCTTTGTGTGGAGGTGCGTTGTCATGGAGCAAAATTACCTTCCCGTGTCTTCTGGCCCATTCTGATCGTTTTTCAATCAACGCATTGTTTAAATTAATCAATTGTTGTCGGTAGCGAACAGTATTAACGGTTTCACCGGGGTTTTAAAAGCTCGTGGTGCACCACACCTTTCTGATCCCACCGAACACACAGCATTGCCTTCTTGCCGAATCGATCAGGTTTTGCAGTCGATGTTGATGGTTGTCCCGGATCAACCCATGATGTTTTCCGTTTAGGATTTTGAAAATAAATCCATTTTTTATCTCCAGTAACAATTCTATGCAAAACTGATTTTCTTTCGTGCCTTTGAAGCAAAATTTCACTGGTGTTTTTTCGGTTCTCCATCTGTCTTTCATTCAATTCATGCGGTACCCATTTTCCACATTTTTGGATCTTTCCCATAGCTTTTAAACGATCAGAAATTGTTTGTTGTGCAACATTTAACATTTCTGCCATTTGCTTTTGACTTAAAGTGTCATCTTCATCCAATATTGATTGCAGTTCGGCGTCTTCAAACTTTTTTGGTGGTCTGCCACGTTCTACGTTTTGCATATCAAAATTGTTATTTCTGAGTCGTTGAAACCATCTTTTGCATGTTGCCTCTGATAAAGCATAATCACCATATGCCTCGACAAGCATTCGATGCGACTCTGCAGCACTTTTCTTCAAATGAAAGCAAAAAGTTAATGCTTTCCGCAAATCATCATTTTGTGGTACAAAATTCGACATTTTTGGCACAATGAAATAATATAGTGTTATTTGTTCAAGGACTTGATTTGTACTAAATATGTTTGTCAGTTTGTATACCAGCCAAGCAAACAAAAAAAAAAGATTTGTTTACAACAAATGCCCTATTATCGAGACATTTATATCCTGACGCTCATTTCATACCGGTATACCTGGTATATGATTTAGACGAATGTCGTTTCTAAGAACAGGCAAATAACAATATTAAAGTCACAAAAACGATGCTATTTTCGGAAGTCAATTTGCAAATTTCTGTAATTGGGAATTTGCTTCAACTTGCATCAATATTTTAAAATTAGAAGATGGTGCTGCAGAAGTAGGGTGCGTCGAGCTTTTTGATTATGATTGAAATAACACCATTTCACTGTACCGCCCATAAGGATTTTTCCTGTAACATTTTCAGCTTGCATGTTGGGGAAAATTTCGCAACGTATTTAGGTTTTATATTAAAAAGTGTCTAAACTATATCTGAGTTTCACCTTTCTACAACGAGTAGTTCTTATGATATTTAAGAAAATCAAAATTCGATGCTTTCAGTCTCCATATATATCTATCCAGAAGTACTCATATTTTCTCCAATATTAAAACAGTAATTTAACCCATCTTCTCTCTCTTCGAGTTACAGAGATCTTCGGGCTTAAGCTCCGAAAACGGACACCCTATATATTGTTTAATATTATAAAACGCTAACAATGAAAGTTTTTACGGGTCGAAAATCCCAAATTGGACATATTTGTTGCAAGGTTCGATGTAGTAATTAAAATTTCTGCATACCAACAATACAGTATAGAATTTATGAAAATATAAAAAATGCAAAAAACTCGCGTTACATTTTTTGCACGTCAATCAGTAATACGTGCATATATGTATGTATGTTCATTTAATAAATTATTATTGGGGAAATTTTATATTTTTCAAATTAAAACTTTCAGGTTCAGACACATATTCCCTTTGTGCTTTGACTTCTGAATTATTCGAAATATTTTTGCAGGCTCTTTCATCCCAAAATGCATAAATGGTTTCCATTATTCCATTTGAATTAAATATTTAAATGCGACAGAGGCATGGTGCAAAGAGATATGTGTGTGTTTGACTATAAAACACTGAAACATATAAACCAATTTTGATAAAATGATATATTAGTAAAAGCAATATTAGCCAAGTTTAGCTAATTAATGCTATCCACTAATGGGTGTATTACATGTAATGAATCCCACAGGAAGTAATTTGCGCAGCGGTAAGTACGAAGTTTTTTCTCCAAGTTAATAGCCTCTCATTGCTTGTAATAAATGTATTTTAATTTTATAAAAGTATTAAATTATTACATATATAGTGTGTATTTTCTATAACTTGCAACTTGCTGAACCACCATGAACAAAGCCTAAGTCAATTACCGAATATCATATATCATACTAGACGTAGAATGTATATGGGCCTCCGGCATCTGAAGGGTGTTTTAGATATTTATTACTTGGTAATATGCAGTTTGTAGCCATAAAGGAAGTTCTCTGAAATATAACAGATCGATTCTATCGTCTGCTTTCTCATATAGATCGAAGTTGATATGCAATATACCGAGCGAAACAGAAGAGAATATCATTAGAATAACAACGTATTATATTTGGTTGCGTTGGTACCCAAGCCAAGCTATTATTTTACAAGCATTTCGCTCATATTCGAATGTTAAATAAAATTACTACGAAGGTCGTTATCCGAATGAACAATCTGTTTCCTTATTTAAACTAAAATAAAAAATGCAAACGATATAAACTTGTTTGAACAGGTGGCGCATTTGGTGCGCTGAACTAGCTCTAATAATTCACAAATCATAATACTTGTTCAAATTTAAATTATAAAAAAAGAAACACAATAAATATGGTCTAAACAAACCAAGATACGACCTAAACGAATGGAGCGATTGCCACTTTGACCTGGTTGACACAGGTATTGACATAAACACCTAATCATCGATCAAATTACAGGGAAAAAATTTATAGGAATATATACCACGTGATATATGAATATATATGAATAGGAACATTTTGCCACAAACGCTTCCTTACTGAAATAGGGGACGTTAGAAATTATAGATTTTTTTAGGTGCAACTCCTAGGGTTTTCGAGATATTTACTCCAAGTTTTTGCGGGAGGCTAAATACTTTTCAAAGTCTATTCGATTGGACAAACATTAAAAAACTCTACAAGGTAAAGCTTTTTTGGTCCCTTCTTAATACTACATACTTTTAGATCCCTCCTTAATACTTCATATACTTTAGTCGCGCATTATTGGCTTCAAATTTTAGTTCTCTGTTTCATTTAAAATATCCCTTTTCATTGCATTTTTACTGTATCATCGTTTTCGAGTTATACACAAAAGTTTTTGATTGTACATATTAATGGCAATATTAATGGCTTTAAAATAGAAGGTATAAACATTTTTAAAAAATGTATGCGAACACTGAATAAAAAATTTACAGGACATGAATCGATTACATACAATAGAAGCTATAAATAAAAAACAGAAAAAATCGTGTTTAACATCCAGCATCTCGGTAACAAAGCGTGTGGCCAAAGAAGTTTTTCTTGGGTTATCACTTTTTTCTGTTGAGCAAAGAAGTATCAAGCAGCGAATTTCCACTTGCGTGATCCCTGAACTTTCCAAATTGATCACGTCATTGTATCATCACCACTATATAGCGCTATCACGTGTCACTCTTGGCGGGAGATTTAAATTGAACCACGTCTAATCCTGCTTTCCGCCTTGACTTTGAAACCATTTAATTTTTCAATTTATGAAGAACGAAAATATGCGTGTTATACAGTTTGCAACATTTAACTTAGAATATCCAAATATCTAGAATACTAGGCATCCTATAAAGAAATGTTTCGTATCAAGCTGTAATCATTCTAAGAGGGAAACGTACTGGTGCTAAAGTTGATTCCCCTCCACCTCTCGTGTGGGCGGAATGGGGGTTAACTTTTTAATTTCAAATGGCAACCCCCATTTTTTTTATAGATTCAGATAGTACAGCTAAAAATAAGAAAAATTTTCCCGAAACATTTCTTTCGCTTTATGCTAGAAAATACTGGCGAAATAGTATTAAAATAAAATATTTAGTGCAAGGAAAAGATCAAGGCATATCAAAAATAGGAATTTAGCATTAATCCACGGATGAAGAGGATGTGCGACAAATCGGAGACACGTATTTTTTTCATAATTATATATATATATATATATATTTCCACTTCTGCTTTAAAAGACATCGTGATTGGGTGCACTGAATAACAATGAGGCACACTTTTTCATCATTTTTCTGAAAGAGTTGAATAACAGGTTGATAATGACACGTGTAGGGCTTATTACTTACCTAGCGAGCTAATCGGCTAGAATGTCCTCATCATTCCCAGTCTTATTTTATTTATGGTTGTCGTGGAAATAAATGTCTGAGGATACGTTGTCTGAAGGGACGTTGTACTATCATTCAAAACGCGTTGTTTTTTTGTCTTTAGGATATACTTTATGTTCAATTTTGCCAGTTTATCATAATTTTATCAAATTTAGTAGTAGAAAAAAATCGTATGCACCCCACGGTTATGAATTTTTTTATCTTAACTCTTTAATTAAATATCATCTCGCTTATAATTTTAACGTGACATTCGGATCATAATAACATAATTTACAACCTTAGTGTATAATATATTATTTTCGTTTATTGTGGGTGACAAAACTACATTGATAAAGTTTCAGCTATACTTGAACATCATTAATACATGATGTAAGTAGTTGAATAATTCAGGCATAAATAATAAAAAAATAAAATTAAGATGTAATGTAATGAAATTTGAAATAATGAGGAAAAAAACTAAAATTAGGCTGAAATGTTTTTTTTGTTTTTTTAATTTTTTTTTATACAATAATATCTATATTTTTTATATTTGTAATATTTTTTATATTCAATATTATTTATTTTTAAAAATATATAAAAAGTATAAATTGCTAATTTATAAAACTATTGACGACCACCTTAAAAACATTAGTTTAAGTGATGGTTAAATGTTCCGATTTACATAAGTTCTAGTTTAATTTACTATTAAAAGAGGACTCGTGTGAGTCGTTTTACATCATCTAGTAAATGTGCATTATAAATGCCTTAAAAATATTTTCCATTTTCCTAAAGTTTATTTTTATATTTTCCACTATGCAACATTCTTAAGGAAAACATTGAGAAGAGTTACTTATGACATATGGCTTTTTAACAGGCAAATATCAGCATATGAGAAATTCTTTAATAGACATCTTTACGGAAGATCCTTTAACCAACATTAATTCTATCGGATGAGAATTAGATATACAAGGTGTTTCTGAACGTAGTACCATAAATTCAGCTACGTATTCTAGGTCCGAAAACATGACGAAAACTTCATATAAACCTATATCGAAAAACGCTTTGTTTTCGAAATACAGGGTGTGAAAAGTTGGTTTATGATTATGGTTTTTTATAAATATTTTCGAAACTATTCGAGATTAAGTAATGAAATTTTATACCTTATTGCAACTTTTTGTGCTCTTTCTGAATTTTTAGAAGGAAATTGCTACATTTTAGCAGGGGCGGATAGCACGGGGGGGTAGTGCTTAAAAAGTGTCTATACTTTTTTGTACTTTATTTTATTGGCGATTTTATAAGAAAAATATTAAATTTGAAGATTTTTACACAAAAAAGGTACTCTTGTTGAAAATCAAAATATTCAACAGTTTTCGAGAAAATTGAGATTTAATAAATCGGTGGATGGTACGATTCATAAACATCAAATTTAAAACTGCGTTGGCTTTGAAATGAAACTGAAAAATTTGTTTCACACCTGCGTACATAACAACATTTATTAATAAAGTTTAGTGGTTTTTCGTTCCCGAACATTTTGTTATTTCAACTATTGTTAAAGAAAATGAATACTTTTTCTAATGCAGAGTACACAGATATGTTGTTAACATTAGGTGAGTGCTATGGAAATAGTCAAGAAACTGTCCGACGATATGCGGAAAAGTTTCCTAATCGGAACTGTCCAAATCGACGAACAATTTTAGCAGTTGAAAGGCGTTGTCGTGAAACTGGGTTCATCAAACCCAAAGGAAGTAATATTGGACGAAGGCGTACAGTGAGAACAGCTAGGAAGGAGGAAGAAATTTTAGAAATTTTGCAAAATAATCCCGCAATTAGTATTAGACGAGTAGCACTGCAAACAAATATTTCACCTGCAGTAGCATGGAGAATTGTCAAAGAACAACAACTTCACCCGTTTCATCTGCGCCAGGTACAAGAACTTCTTCCAGACGATTTCGGTCCTCGACTAGAATTTTCTGAATGGTTATTAGCCCAAAATGACAATGACCCAACTTTTATGTCAAGGATCATATTCACAGATGAGGCTACTTTCACACGGGCTGGTATTTTTAACACGCACAATTCACATATTTGGGCAGAAGAAAATCCCAAAGCAACCAGAGTTACGCATTACCAGCATTCTTTTAAAATTAATGTTTGGGCTTCAACTTTAAGTAATAGAATTATTGGCTACCATTTTTTTTCGGAAAATTTAAATGCAAATAGGTACTGCGCATTCCTGCGGAATGATTTTTTTGAGTTCCTTGAAGATATTCCCCTTGAAACAAGGCGAAGACTTTGGTTTATGCATGATGGAGCTCCTCCTCACTATGGTAGAGAGCCTAGGCAATGGCTGCATACTCATTTTCCCAACAGATGGATCGGTCGTGGCATTGATGCACCCATTCATTGGCCTCCTAGGTCCCCAGACTTAAACCCACTTGATTTTACCGTCTGGGGACAATTAAAAAGTAATGTGTACTCTACTCCAGTAGAGACCCTAGAAGATCTACAATACCGTGTTCAACAGGCTTTCCAACAATTACTTCATCAACCGAGAACAATGTTTTCTTTGCAGAAAAGGCTGCGAGCATGTGTACAGGCCAACGGTGGATACTTTGAGAATGTGTTAACTGGGTTTTAATTGTAATATTTATAGTTTATTATTCTTCGATGTACGAAAATGTCAAATACATTTAATGTTTCATTTCAAAGCCAACGCAGTTTTAAATTTGATGTTTATGAATCGTACCATCCACCGATTTATTAAATCTCAATTTTCTCGAAAACTGTTGAATATTTTGATTTTCAACAAGAGTACCTTTTTTGTGTAAAAATCTTCAAATTTAATATTTTTCTTATAAAATCGCCAATAAAATAAAGTACAAAAAAGTATAGACACTTTTTAAGCACTACCCCCCCGTGCTATCCGCCCCTGCTAAAATGTAGCAATTTCCTTCTAAAAATTCAGAAAGAGCACAAAAAGTTGCAATAAGGTATAAAATTTCATTACTTAATCTCGAATAGTTTCGAAAATATTTATAAAAAACCATAATCATAAACCAACTTTTCACACCCTGTATTTCGAAAACGAAGCGTTTTTCGATATAGGTTTATATGAAGTTTTCGTCATGTTTTAGGACCTAGAATACGTAGTTGAATTTATGGTACTACGTTCAGAAACACCTTGTATAGACAATCTTAAGGAAAACATTCTTTAGCTTGTTATAAGGAAAAAGGATTACGTTTGTGTCGTTAAATATTAGAGACTTTTCAATAACTGCATTAAACTACTGCGGTTAACATTATTTAGTAACTTTGACAGATCAAATGACAAATATTATTATTATTTACGACCATCCCTAACAAACGATGGCAATGATGATAGTAAACTTTACAATAGCGGTATACTACGTATGTGTCTCTACGTTCCTCTAAATGGAATTTATAAAATTTTTGTCAGTCACATTTTTATTTCTTTTTAAATTATTACAGGATGCATTTAATAAAAAAAAAACAATTATTTTACATGAATACAGGAACGTGAAAAGGCCGGTTTACATGGTTCCAATAGTTGAATAATGAGATATTTTGATCGCTTTATTGACACCTCGTGATCAATATCTCCCATATCATAACGTTATCGTTCATAACTGACGCAAACTGGTTTTTTATCGATCAAATAGCGGCTATGTTAAAATATAAGTTAATCGCAAACAGAACGAAAAATGCAAGTTCTTGAAAACTCTCTATTAATTCGATCAATGAAGCGGATTGAATAGTCACCTACTGAATCGCTTTTACCTTGTATTTGTTTTGTAAGGATTTACGAGCCAGCTTTAAGAATACGATGGTATCGGAAAAAGGCAACAATATAGATACAAAGAGAAAGTAAGTTGGAGTTTAACAGTGACAGTTGTAATGTCTTTTAATTTTTGCCTTGATTGCAACAGCATTTCACGATGGTGGATATCATAAACATTAAGCAGAAAAGAAACAAACAAGAAATTTGCACTTTGTCTCATTCTTTTAGTGATAAGAATGATTGATTATATGAGTGATTGATAAGAGTCAGTGATTACTGACAACTGATAGTTGTTAGTAATCACTAGTCACTACTCAGTAGTGTCATTATCATATGTCAGGCTTGATTATCTTAAATTTAATCGAATCTTGGATAGCCATCCTGTTATTTTTTAACCGATTTTTTCAAATAAGTCGTTAATCCTTATGTCTAATCGATGTTGTATATGTCGCGGTGTTGGTGCTAGATTACCCAATCCAACTGAATAAGGCGAACTAATTCGCTTGAAATACGCTTACTGAGTATCATTTGAGTTCAAAATTTCAGCGAATGAAATTATTAAAAATTTTTATTAAATAAAAAACATTTATGAAAAGCTACCTAGTGGATTCCAGTAATTACCATTTGAAAGACTCATCCAATTTCTAGTTTATCAGTGTGTGGAAAATGCAGATGATTTTGTATTTATACCATATTTAATGTACAAAAAGACATATAAAGTAATTTTAATTAATAGAAACCAGACTGATGAAGGATAGCAGTTTTGAAACTCTTAATATATAGTATTAATAATTACTGATACATTTGAATTGCCACTCTCCAACATAGAATAAAGCATACTGGCCAAGGCATGCCTTTATAAGCACGAACTCATTATTGGAGACCTCAACCTTAACAGGAACAAAACAATACAGTTAAACAGATTTTTAGAAAACTCGGTCTTTATGGAACAGCGTACACCACCGACATTTCTGATGCCCGAGGACTCAGACTCAACCTGGGACGTCTTACTTCATACAAGACATCTTACAAATAAAATTATGAACAATGCAATTCCAAAGATATCGAATGTCTCTGAAATTGTATTTTAGGAATGATCATACATGTTTCAGAAAAATGGACTGGATAATGCACCAACTAAAAATTAGATGCTTATTACATTTCTGCCAGTGCTAAGTAAAGTTGTTGAACAGATAATATAAAACAAATTTCAGGAACTGATCAGGGAATATGCCTCAATATATCAATTTGGCTTAAAACCGAAACACTCGACTAATCACCCACCTCTTGTTTTCACAAACAACATATCTAAATGGTGCAAGATCAGCAAGTCTATTTATGGACATTAATAGGGATTTGACAGCGTCTGGCACAGTGGTTTACTTTAGAAATTATACCAGGTTCAAACGCTAAAATATCTACTTCCTTTTGTCAAAAATCTATTAGAAAAGAGACAACTAAAAGTACCAATTGACGATACTTTTTCTGTCCCCTTTTTTCCTCAAAGGGCTTCCTCAGGGATCGTTGCTTTCACCCTTACTTTAATATGTATACTGCTACGATATATAGAACGATGTTTTAAAGGACAAAAAATGTATAGATGAAACAGCATACATAATGCAATACGCTGATGATACTGCGCTTATTTTACATGACAAAACGACTGAAAAAGTAGTCTAAAAACTTCAGACACTAATGGGTAGCACATTGACATGATTCTATAAATGGAGGAACGTCGAATGCCACCTAGTCCATGTGCAGACCATAGTTAGACCACGGACAAGTACCGAGAGCAAATAAAAGGGAAAAAATTACACAGTACAGTACAACAGAACAGATTGTACCAAGACTGATCACAAATACAGAGAGATCATTTAAATGTCATATCTAGTCAGCTGTGAAGTTTGTTGAAGAGAAGGACGTATGTCGATAAAAGTAAATAAAGCAACATAACCTTCACTCGGCTCCTTTATCAAAAATTAATTTTAATGTCATTTCGCGGCATACGATCAAGCTACGACCTACTTTTCATCTACTATTTCTCTTGGGTAAAATTCCACAGCTGACTAGATATGAAATTTGAATGATCTCATAGTATAAAGTACCTAATCAATTACTGTATGAACGCTCACATATAACAGAAATAACCGAAAGACTGCAACAAATTCAGATAAGATGGTAAGATAATCGTCACAACTGGGCCATTATGAACCCTCTTTGCCTTAAAAGAAAAAAAATACGGTCCCGCTTCCTTTTCCCTTCAACCACTCTATTGGAACATTTCCAAATCTATTTTTTTCGTTTCTTTTCTTTGCATTTTATGAATGATTATTTGGGCAAAGAAGATGTAAGCGTTCTTGTTGCAAACGGTCGATACCCCATATAACTACGTCAGGTCATAATAACGTGTTAACGTGCTTCATGGCAGCAGAATAGTAACAACTAGCTATGGGAATTTAATCCATTTTGAACGCTCAAAAGACATTTTACCTGAAGAATGTAGTCAAATAATATTGATTAAATAATCATTAATTTAAAGCTTATAAACCCTTATTCTCAAATGAATCAGATTCGCATGATTGGCTGAACTTTTATCGCCAAATCGTTCCTCAAATGTGGCATACAAAGTTGTACAGTTGTGTAACTAAACCGCAGTTCCAGTTGACTATTTGTGCATTCTTGCATTTCGGTTGTAGGCATTACTTTTAAGTTATATTAATGAGGGGCCCCTGGGTTTGATATACCCCTGAGGTACGCCTCTGGTAGACACTAGTTGGTACCAGGGAATTTCCCGTGTTATACTTTGTTAGCATTGGAATTCCCCGCAGTAGACTTTGTCGGCCCTATAATTGCAGCCCCAATTCCCAGTTAAGGCGCCACGGTTTCATGCGGCGGGTAGTGCAGATAACACCCCAGCCAGGGTACGCCCATGGTTTACCACCATAGGCTTTAGTATTTAAGGATAGGCAGGGTATGTACAAGGGGCTATTCGTCTTGGTTCGGTCAGTCGGTGGCAAGTCAGAAACCGTGTCCGCGCTCGCAAACTCATTGTCCTCCGCTTTGTTTCACTTTGCATTAATAAACGCACATTTCTAATCCTTTCTCCTGACCTGTGACTTCTTTCTTAGGTACAAGCACCTGCCTATATCTATGCTAGCATCATACTACCAAGGTATCCATTTTACATTGCTTCACACCGAATTTCCTTATTTACTTTCATTTTCTGAGATGTTTGAGAAAACTTGATAATTATTACACCCCATAAACTATGCTTTGTGTCTAGTAATGCCTTCAGAGACCGAAAATCCGATTATAAAACCGACTCGTATATCAACGAAATTTTCCGACCCAATTGCGAAACAGTTTAAACTTTAGAATAAATGCGAATCCGCTATTAAAAAGCGCATCTATCCCCAAACGGGTCGGAATGGGGCCACTATAACGTTCGAATTTGCATATTGTTTCAAACTTGCATTCTCCCTTTTTCACGGAACAATAATGCGGATATACATATTCTTTTGTCTAAGTTTAGATAAATAAAATACATCTGCATTACACCACCGAATGAGAAATGGACTTTAAAGTAGGATTTTGACATTTTTGCAGAGATATATGGTTCTGATGAGCTATACGTTTTCGGAGCAAACCCAAAACAATGAATCATCGCAACATAAATTTATAATTTTTGGAGAGTTTGCTTGTTTAAAAGTTTAATAAGTTATTCCATTTATAAGCTTGTCAACTCAGTTGAGAGATGAATTTTTCTTCACATGACAAACCCATATGGCGGAACTTCCCATCTGCTTCCGAGGTTATTAATATTGCTCGTCTTCGGGCCGGTTTAGAAAAAGTGCAGAATTTTCTAAGTAAACTGTCTGGAATGATTATATAAAAGAATAATGTTTGTGGGATCGAAATGGTCATTAAATGCCGAAACAAGCCAATCTATAACGTAGAGACAGCCGTAAAATTTCTGCCCATAAAAATTTTATTCCTACACCAACGAAACAATGAATAATACAGAATTGGGGAAATTAATCGTGAAAGTTTATGATTTATTAAATCCGTTTTATGTGTATAATGGACGCGTTCCGAAATCACTTTGTGACTGTTAATGACAGTGGAGGTAATTTATGAGAACTAATCCCTGTGAGGCAGGAAAAAGCTGTGCTGATTTTGATAAAAACGCATAAAATACTCCACGAATTTCTTGTGGCTTTTAAATTACAATCAAAATGATCGATTTTGGCAGTCAAGCGCTCTTCCTGTAACGTGCAACTGCAAATTATCGTCTCATAAATATCTCAAACACCCCTTAAGCACCGGAGGGCAAAATGATCTATGTCGACTATAATGCAATTTATAATCTTATACAGCTAATGGAGTTCGATTATCACTGTGTTATTCAGAGAATTATCTCAAATTGCAATATCCATTATAACCTTCTGCAGTATCGATATACGAAAAAAAAAACCAGACTTCGCCCCTTTAACTCCTGGCACATCATTCAAAAAACACATTCACTCCCGACACAACTATAAAACCAAAGTCGTAAACTTCAAACTTTAATGCCTCCGATAATTATTTAGGTCTGCAGGAGCGCCGTAAACTTTTACAATCCATTCACCCCAATGTTGATACAAAACATGCAATGAGTACTTGTCCAGGAGTTATTTCTCCGCAAGGCTACAAAAGGGGTTGGTTTATGGGGTGTAAACTTTTATGTAAGGTTTGAATCGCCCTTAATGGAATGCCAGTTAAAGAAAGGCGATCGGCGATTTGTATTAACAGGTTCAGTTTTGAAGAGTTTTGTTAAGTTTGGAAGGATTAAGAAAGCGCAAGTTTCAAAGCAGACTGAACAAAGGCAATTAATCGCAATATCGTCAAGTTTCCTGTAAATTTAAATAGGAATTTTGACTTTCCAACAAAAACATTTACTAAACTGTTGACTTTGGAAAAACTGAAATTGAAACTGACAATGGCATTTCTGTAAACGTTCTCATTTCAAATTTAAAATTGGTCCTTCTAAGGCTCGGTTTTTAAACTCCTGGTAACTAAAGAAGTTGATCGGTGCTCTGCTCTACTATCGCCATTTGTATGAAAACTATCTGGCTGGCACAGTTGCTAGAAGTTTGAAAAACCGGGCCTAATGCCAATAGACCTAAGTCTTGGTAACTTAGGACACGAAAAAATTAACCTAGGGATCTATCCTTATTTCATCGTTTCTATGGAACTTATGCTCTAGCCTGTCATGGAAATATTGAATGCAAGACTTCGAATTGAGAAGTCCTCATGGCGAGCAGTTGAAAGGGGAGCCCTTAAAAAATTAAAATTAAATCATTAATCAGTTGTATGAAATTACATTTAATCATTTCTGCAACAGTGTCAGCTATTTTTACCAGGAATGTGTTCCACTAAAGCTAATCCTCAGAATTTCAAAATTCAAACAAATCCCGGAAGACATTTTTTAAGCATTTGATTGTTACCTCAACGTTCCAGAAAAAGGTATGGATTTGCATTTGCGGTTTCTATGGCAAAAAGAAGAGAGGTTCCAAAATAAACCATATTCCTGTTTATTCATGCGGGGAGGTAATTTAATGAAACTTCCTACGTTATTGAGCCGATTTCTGTTATAAATACAAACAGCGGGATAATACAAATAGGAGAATTTTATTGGAAAGTTGTTTACAAATAAAAAAATCTCCTTCTGGGGCAAGTAACTCGATACAAAGTATTGATTACCATTATCGGAGTCTAATAATGAAAAGTATCGTTCATTACACGTCCAAAACACATTTGCCCGTGCTTATTTGACATCCCCTGTTCGATTTCGCCTCAAACGGGAGGAAACTCACACGTACAGGAAATGCTATTTTCCGCTCTAGTAATGAAATACACTAATGTGACATGAAAATAGCCCAGAAAATTGTCAATTCTACGGTGATTGGAGAAAATGTTTTCTGAATTATAATTGAGGCTTTATGAATTACACTTGACTATACTGAATTGTCCTTGACGTTTCCTGAAGCTATCTTTTCCAAGGCTTTCTAGAACCAACACATCAAATACAAGTAGCTTTATCTGGAGCATGAAGCTACTTTAAAGGGGATATTAATGTACATAAAAGAGGACACCTCGTAAAAACTGCTCGAAGTAGTTTATATCAAGCGTAATAGGAAAAAATAATATGGGAACCGAAGTAATTTAAAAACCGCTTTCGCCAGACTTTAAGGAAGTTTTTGTTTTGATTTGATGATAATAGGATCATGACAAAAACTATGAAAAAAGCAACAATGAATTGTCAGGGGTAGTTTAGAAAAAAATTAATACCAGGAGTCCAGGTTTATACTACTTTAAACTCGCATAAAATCCTCATTTTACCATAGTTATTATCTAGTTTTATTCATAATAGTTAATAATAGAACTGTTAAAAAGTTCATTATGAATTACCAGGTGTGTAGACAAATTAATCCTCATAGTTCCTCATAATAAAAATAAAACCAGTAACCGAATTTTAATCTACATTGTCAACCTATTTTAATAGTTAACTGACTTTAACACCTTTTAAGAAGAATTTTGATCGAATTTTACGTAAACCCAAAGGGGAAGTTTAAATCAGAAGTACCATTTGGAATATTTTGAATGCGAACTCACTGCAGCAGGCATTCTATAGTTATCAAAATTAGAATTTGTGATATAATTTTCAGAAAAGTATTTTACATAATTTTTAGCACATTATCTCTTTTAAGAGAGCTCAAATCTAATCCAACAAAATGGAAATTTAAAAAGGGATTTTTTTCATTTAAAAAGCTATCGTTAAGCTCAAATGATTTTGAAACCTTCAGGTAGGATTTTTTAGGGTTTAAACCCAACAAGATCGGTTCATACCGAATTGATCAATTAAAAGAAATTTACCGCCCATTGGCAGCGACTTTTAGGTATAAGCAATGAGGTACAACAGCGATTCAAAAATAAACAAAATGCTCTTAAATATACGAGTAAACTCGAGTTTAAGGATCCTTAATGGCTTATCGCTTGTTTAGGGAAGGTCGATGCAAATGAGTGTTAATCGTTCATTCTATTTCAACGTACACTTATCAGAAGATACTTTAACACTTACGTTAACGCGCTTATTTTAATAAACAAAATAACACCGATGATAGAACTAATTTTAATGAGAATTTAGATAGTCCCTAAAGGCACTTGCCTCGCGAAAATAATTCATTTTTGGATTATACATATCCTTTAATTTCAATTCCAACTATAAATATTAAAATTAAACTTGTGAAATGGATGTGCGCACTAAAATACACTTTTCTAATAAATTCAGAAAGGCAATATAATTGAAAATAAATAATGATTAAGCTGCTTTGAGGGGTTCCAGTTACTCTCTGTAGAAATGAAAGGTAGGTTACAGTTCATATTTCACAGAAACCCGACAAAGAACACTCGTAAAGAATAAAATATATTTTGAAATTTCATCGCCTTTTGCATTTAATTTGTGCAAAGGATGTTAAGTGGGTTATGTCCGTTTCCCCAGCAAATACCTTAAGGAAAGAACAGTTAAGAGCCACTTAACTTTTAGACAGCACTTTCCTAAATTTACGCACCACCAGACACATAAACGAAAGCAGTTAGTTAAGTATTGAATTTCCCAGTTCCTTACTTTACTTACATTTTATTTAAATTAATGTTCGCAAAAGTGAATAATCTCAGAAGGGACCAAGGAAGAAATCTTCTGACAATAAATAAATAGTACTGGTCAGTTTCGTGGCTCCCGTGGAAATTATCTTCCCGATAAAGTTGTCAGTGCGTCGACCTAGCGGCCTTAAGGAAATAAGTAGTGAATGTTGATCGCTTTATTTTAGTAAAATTTTAAGGGACAATAATAGTGTGGCAAGTATAAACCATGTTTTTTTTAAAGAAATATTTAATGCCAAACCTCCCTTAAACCTAATTTTGCGAGTACCGAGGGAAACAGACGTTAATCAACAATAATAGTCAATCAGCTGCTAATTTTGCCAGAATCTAACTGCCTTATTACCAGTTCTTTAATGCCTTGCTAAATTGCATGTGAAATAACTTGCAGTCAAGGCTAACCATCAATCAAAGTGTCCCTGTCAATTACGGGGACCTTTCATATAGCCATGGACATGTGAGGTCGTATAGCCTCATATTTTTCCACATGTTTATGTATTAATTAGAAATCTACTTGTCGTTGTCCTATTCCGTATTTTACTTTCACTTTCACGTGTTAGCAATGAAGTTCCAGGATCAGGCCCAGGATTACAAAAATTTGATTCATTTTGAATTTCCCGAAATTTTACACCCTGGCACAAACTAAGTCATTTGGGGCTAACATTTCTTGTCAATTAAGGTTGAAACGTATAATTTCGCAGGCCCTTTGTGCATTGACTAGTCTCGAAAAAATATACAGAATGAAGACAAAAGTACTTAAATTTAATTAAAATAGCTTTATACAGAAAATTTTTCTCTTTTGTCCTTTGGCCACATATTCTTCTCAAATAACAGTAACACTTAAGCTACATCTACAATACGAATTTAGTTAGACTTTTCGCTAATGCAAATATTAGCTTCGCGGATCACGTAGACTCGTACGGGTGGATGTGTGTATCCAGCTTAAAATAACATTTGATGTTTTGCATTTGAAAGAACTACTTTATACATGTCACGACATAATTCAAGGCATATTGCAGAGCTTTCGTATCACTGATGTGTAAATAGTGAGGATAAATTTAATTCTGATAGCAGATTTGAGCCAAAGTTCTCTATTGTAAAACGACAGAAGTTCCAGAAAGAAAATTCAAAATTGACTCATTTTCCTCAAATCGATCAAGATAGGACTTTTTGATTAGCTTTGCGAAAATGTTTCATAGAGGGATTAAGCTCATGTTTGATTTTCGCGAGCTTTAGGCAACTTTCACACTCAACAATCCCACTTCATGCAAAGTAAACATTTGTTCTATGTCTTACAACATAAAGTTCACTTCAAGTATAGAATCATGCATTAATGAACACGTCTTGTAGTTTAAAACGTTGAGATATTTACACAGTAATGGAAGTTGACTTGGCTTTATAAATGTGCTGTATCTATAAATTTGTAAGTTGTGTGAAGCTATTGCGAGAGAAATTTATAGAGACTAATTTATAAATCTTGCACTTACTGTTCGAAGACAGTTCAACAATTTTAGTTGTGTATATTGACTCTGCAGATATCTTCAATGTTCCTAACAATGATATCTATTCAAAGAGGTCTTAAATATAGGATATTATTATGTCCCGAAAACTAGTTTGAGAACCTCTAAAATGAAGTTCTTATTGTCCTGGTAAGGTCGTAAAATACGCGTTTGAACTTTTCTGTCCTTTACTTTATGATGGCCAGGACGTTTTATGGGGCTAGCGAGTTATCAAACTTTAATACTTGAAAGAGGTTTAAACATGAGTTATACCAAGGACTATATTTAGATGCCCTATGAAAATTATTATTTTTAGCAATAGCAATAACCGTTGAAATTTACTAAATATATGAAATAATATTTAACTAGCTTTCAATTCATCATATCAAATCAAATATGTAATAAAATGTACTGTCCAAATATCATTTATTTGCCAATATTCTGAAAAGCAAAAAGGATTAAAAAATAATAGTAATTTTTATTTTCTTCTTCCTCGATCGGAAATTTTATACTAGCTCATCTTATCATCGTGATCATTTTTAAGAGGTCTTATTGCACCCCAGGAATCTGACAAATAACATTCATAACATTAGCTTGATCAACGAATTTTGATTGCACCATTTAGCTATTACTTTTAACATTAATCTCCAACAATCGTAAAATATCCCCATAGACGGAAACCTCGAAAAACTAAATCTCAACAAAACGGACCTGGATAAAGTAAGGCGGCAAATACATGATTGCACCCAATCTCAGACACAGTCCATTTCTATAGAAGATGTACAGAAACAACTGTCACCGGCAATAGAAAAATTTTCACCTGGGACCAACAATGATTTCTACTAACATACCTTACCGAAATTTATATTGCGACTGATTAAACGTAAAAGGGAACTGTACAGGCTCTACACACAGACACAAGACAACGAATTAAATAAGGCACTTAATGGTTCAAACAGAAAAACTAATCGACATATATAAACAACAGAACAGATTGCATTAATGTTAATTACAAAAATAAGACACCCTGACAACCCGTTACACAACCCAGTCAACCAGTTACTATGCGAACACTCATGACAAAAATAATCGAAAGATTCCTACAACCTCAGAAGAAATGGAACGACAAGCCCCACAACTGGATGTACTGAAACCACTTAGCTCAACAAGACAGACAAAACAATCACGTTCCCTTTTTCCGGGGAGCACCTTGTTGAAACATTTCTAGATTTAGATCATAATTTTGGTTTGTAATAATGTTTAGTTTAAGTTAAGAATATGTACCATGAGCAAAACAACCAGTTTGATCGTTCGCCTTTTTCCGAGAAAATAAAGATTGTTTATATGTACATACAAGGAATATACACAAGGAATATATAATATTTATATATAAGAAGAATTGCAAAGAGTGCATTTGTGTTTAAAGTTGCATGCAAACAATATGCTACAACTGCTTGAATCTGGAAATAGAGAGTGATATTTCTGACTAGTTGTTTTATTTTTATCTTGTATTTCATATTTTGAATTAATTTAGTTAATGAATGTTATGAATTTATTTTAATAAAAATGTGTAAATAAAACCTATTTATTGGCCCTTTAATTCTTTATTTCCAATAAAAATAATAATTTTGTATGTAATAATGTGTTTGCGAGGTACAACGCGATTAATATTATTAAAGCCCACGTGGCCAATCCAGGTTTAAATAAATTTCTAAATCATTTAAATTCGAAACAACCCAATTTTTAATTTACGATTTTAAAAAAATAAAATAAACAAACATCCTCTCTTGGATATTTTAATAAAAAAAGTTTACGAAAGTTTGAAATAAGCGTTTATTGGAAAACAATCCATTCAGATCGTTACTTGAATTAAAGTTCCACCATCCAATCATGGTAAAAGATTGGTTCTTGAAATTATATTATGTAAAAACGGTTACTCAGATAATTTGATACATAAATGTTTTCGAAGGGACAGTTTCCGGTAATGAGCCAAATTAATACGAATTATCTGCGGTAAAATACCATTGTACCTTCCCTAAACCTTTTGTAGTGAGCCACTGACCATCTCTTTTAAAAAATTGAATTCTTTGCTTTACTATACGTACAACTGAGATAACTTTAGAGTGATTTACGAAAATATCTTACAATGTCATTTTTCTGTTAATATACGTATGCCCTTTCTATATGGTATACCTTAATACCAAATAAATATGTAGATGAACTTTTTATATAACCATTAGGTGGGGACTACCCTATATTAAAAAAATGTAACATAATATAATGTGGGAAAAAGATACAGAATATTGCAAATATTAATAGCAGGATTGTTACAGAGTGTAAAGCAATATATTTTAAGCAAAAATGGCATTATAAATTTATATGCACAGATGCTTACTTTCAAAATACAGGGAATCCAAGTTTTTCTCATTTTTACTATTCCATAAATTAGTAAGTATTTAACTAATATTCTACATGCACGAATTTTTGCAGAGTGGCATCATCATTATGGCTGTTTTTCAGTTAAAAAGTTATTATTCCGATTCGGTAAATAAGCAGCGCCATATCAAGCAGAATTCAGTTTCAGAGGGAAAATTTGGAAAATAAAAGTTTTAATGGAGAAATTGCAAATTTGGCATATTTTATGCTACACTACCGAACATTTGTAAATCTTTTTCTGTAAAAAAATATCTTTTTTAATCCTTGGTTCCTTGAAACGCTAAGAAATTTTATATCGGTAAAACATTTAAACCCGAAAAAAAAAGAGAATTAAACATTATCAAAATTACACTAATAATAGAGAATTGCATAGGTCAAGTATGTCCCAGTATGTCTTTGATAGTGGTCACAAAATTTAGCGGAACGATATATACCACGAAACCAGTATCAACGAAGCGTAAAATAAAAAAAAAGTGGATATTTACTTAATAAAAAGCATAAATAATATTTGAATATCTATACTCGAGCCTTGGATCTACCTCGGACACATGAATAAAAAACTAAATATTGACAATTACTACATAGAGTAATCACAAACACAGAAAATAATATAAAAAAAAGAGAGATTTAATTACGCATAACATAACAACTAAAAAGAGTGTGGAATTTTACCACTTTAATAAGCCCTATTGGTATGGAAAGCGTTATTCCCAAAAAAAAATTTATATTTTTCTCAGAGGAAAAGTAAGTTCTGTTTTACATCCGAACTTCATAGATTACAATTAATACGAAAATCAAATAAACCTCCTTCGTGATGAAACTAATAAACACCCCCTCCATACACTTAAGCAACATATTTCCCATTACCATATAAATGTTACCGACATTCCAAGACAAACACCCAAGTAAATGTAGCCAAGTTTTCCGCGCGAAGGGTTTAAAGGGTCTCTTTCATCTTGCTTCGTGTTGACGCTCACTAAATACCACATGCTCGAATAAATATAGGGGTAGTTCTATTAGTCTAACTAGTATAATTAGTTATAAGGCTGGCAGCACTGCCTTGCACGGTTCATTGTGCCCTTTCTTTGGGGTGCTGTCAGCGCAATCGTGTTTCTAGAGAAAATGGCAAAAAATGTAATTTAAGATATACATTCCCTTTCACGCAACCGCGTAAATGAGCCCTATTTAATAAAAATGTCAGTAATTTTGTTATGGATAATTACTGTAATTTATCACTCAGAAAACAGCACTTAAAAGTATAACCCCGAAACGTGTTCTAGAAGATACCTTGGAAAAATAATAGCCTTACCGCAGTGCTGTAATTTAATATTCTAATCCAACAGTAACGCTCGGATTATGCGGCCATTCGAATTCTATCCTAACTTGATTACCGTCTCAGGAGGTGCTTTAAATAATGGATATACATGAGAAAGGGATATATTAAGACCAAGGTTGGAAACAAAAAGTTGTTTTATTTTAAACAAAATATCTGTGTATAATTGTTTAAAACAATTTGCTTTCTTTTAAGACTTTCTAAACATGTTTAAAATCCATTTAAAAACAGATTATAAACATTGGAGAAAGAAGAAAAAGGTTTAAAACCTGCATTTCTGATAATGTAAGCGACACATATAATAAACATATCGTGGTGTGGTTGCCATGGTTATATGGTAATCTATCATTGTCTCGCAGATGAATAATGTTATCTCACTGCATAAAAGTAGAAAAGTAAATTTAATACGTCCTTCGATATCAACTTAAGGACTTAAAAAAGTGATACATCGATTAACGACTATCTATCAGTGCATTCTAGCAATTATGCAGGAACATGTAGGAAATGAATCGGATATCCCCCGAATCAGGACTCTGGAATATGAAGTTTTAGAAAGAACACTCTGTGTCATCGTTTTATCATTCGTTCTTTTATTTTTTGGAAATAATACCGGAGTAGAAGTTGTTAGAGCGGTGGAATGGTACACCATTTACCTTAGTAACCCCTACTGGTAAGTGATGTGTTATTCCAAAAAAATAAAAGGGAGAATAACCAATTCGCCTCAAACGCATTATAACATACGTCGTTTTACCGTACCCACGCCAGTAAGTTAAACAGAAATATTTTGAGATTATGATGTACTTCTTAAAGGTTTAAACCACCCGTTTACTTCATACTCTCATCTTAAATAATTTCTAATATAATATATCTTTAACAAGGAATAAGGTGATAATTTTTGTATGAAATGATGAATTCTTTTCTTCATCATCAACAGTTTGAACTAATTCGCAGCAAAACTTTCATTATCTTAATCTTACACAAATAAAATTAACGAGTCAATTAACAGAAAAAGATACCATGGCTTAATTTCTATGTTCTCTTGACTTATTCTCAAAACTTGTGATATGAACACACCTTCTGTAGTCGGTTTTCTGACTGTAGCCTTAAGTACGTCATTATTCCAATTTTTTTACTCGTTAAAGCGACTAATTTTAGAACTTCTGACTAATCTACATTGGGTTTAGAAGAGAATTGTTGAAACTATAAGGAAATTTTTTACTAATCGCGACTCGCTTTCAAAGCACACGTTCTAAATAGGCACGAAAGAATTTTTTATTAATCTGAACTAAGATTCTAATCAGACAATATCGAAAAGCTCGGCAGTGAACCGGTGAAAAAAAATTAACCAGTGGAATCCATAAAATAAATTATTTAGTATTTAATATTGTAAAAATGCCGTATTGCAGAAGAGGTGATAGTGCCCAGGAAACGTTTTGCTCGCCAGGAAGTCAGTAAGATTTTTTGAATTGACTATCTATAGAGTTCCATACCGTTCCTTTAATGTCCAAAAAAGGTGATTCATTTGGAGCCGAAAATCTTTAGTTCACCAACTATCTGTCGGTAGAGGTTATCTAAATCTAATGAACGATTTCAATTTATAGCTGTAGTTCGTAAACTTTTCATTCACTAACGAACTAGAGCACGTACCGCTCTAGTCCATAGAGGTAATCACATTTTCTGTGGTCCAAAAATTCTTTTTCTCTTTGTCAAGAATGAATTAAATTAACCCAACCTGACTTATCTATTTTACTCTTGAATGTGGCAGTACTTTCTTGCTGTAAGAATTCTTTTCTGCGTCAGCAGTGTAAAGGGCTTACGTTAATGTGCCTGTTTCGAGTTGTCATCTATTGAAGTGTTTGAATATATTTCTGTGGTCAGCCTGTTTTCCTTCATCAACAGCTAAAGAGATCTATATATATCTACATATAATAAACTCATTTTCACATGAAATGCACCACCCAGTAATAATAATAATTAAGTCTTGTAATTTTGGCAAAATAATGTTTCATAATAGAGTATGAATATGTCGCTTTCTGTTAATTTTTTAATTAATAAATGTTCTTTCTTTTTTACTGAAACTCTGATTATTTGTTACTCTATTATGAGGCATTATTTTACCAAAATTACAAGACTTAATTATCATTATTACTGAGTGGTGCATTTCATATGAATGTGAGTGCAGTTCTTGACATTGTCATACATTTTGTGGTCCAGGTACTGTTGTTCTAACCAGCAGTGGCATTAAAATAATGCTAGAATATATTACATAATAATACAATTGCTTTCAGCAATAGACAAGTAAGTAGTAAGTAGTAAAACAAAATTACTCAATTTAATGCTTGTACGAATTTTGATGAGAACTTGAAGGTATTTGAAAAGGAGTTCTCAAGGAACGTAACTTTCTAAAACAGAAATTCAAACATCTATTACAATGCTTTGATACTTCAAGAGATAATCGTTATCTAATTTGTGCATTAAATTTAGATTGCTCAGACGTAAGTACTTATCTTCAGACCCAGGCAAGTCCACAACTGTATATTGTAAAGTTATTTCTAGGCTAAATTGTTCAACAGGACTATAAAGTTTCAGGCTCTATTAGAATTTATTGCCTACTTCGAGAATAATTGGATTTTACCCTTTTACCCTCTGAATACCTTCTGCATACACCACAAACGTATTTCAAACTGTTTATGGTAATTTCAATTAACGGGGTAATAGCATAACTGTATCAAAATTACCGATAATTTTTACACGAAACCGTGTTTTCTAAAAACTACATGAGTCGATTTTTATATTTTGTACATTTCTAACAAAATGTGTTAATGAACAAATTTAGCTTTTAAAGAAAACACGCTGGAATAGAAAATTATTTGGGTATTTTGGAATACAGTAATTATTTAGGGGAGTAGTTCTGAAAATTTGCGCCATTCATGCAGCGTATCTGATTTCTATTAACGTTTTACTTCTTGCAATTTTGTATATTTTTTTCCGGGGATTATATCGAAGCGATTCAATTATCTACAGTTATCGGGCAATTACCGTTGAAATTTTGTGATAATTCCACAAATGAGCAATTTGATATAGAAGGGAAATATTTTATTAAAATTAGAGTCTTTTTAACTTCGAGTATATCAATATTTCTGTGCCTCTAATGGAAAAAAAACTATTGAAGCACTGGTAACTTTAATAAGAAGAAAATTTCCGTGGTAAAGTAGTAAAGATTTAGTTTCCAAACTACATTTCCAGGTTAAAAATAACTTTATATTCCAGCTAAACTTGATGAAACTTCAGTAAGTAATTCACGTTTAAGAATGTTTAATGGTATACAAATATTTTTCATTTGAAAATTCTTTATTTATTTATAAAAGAAATTTTCCGAATGTTTTATGTCTTTTGCATATTCAGTTTGTGGTTGTTATTATTTTGTTTTTTTCTAACAATTTTATCTGATTTAACCAACTCAGT
This sequence comes from Euwallacea similis, assembly GCF_039881205.1. Classification (NCBI taxonomy): domain Eukaryota; kingdom Metazoa; phylum Arthropoda; class Insecta; order Coleoptera; family Curculionidae; genus Euwallacea; species Euwallacea similis. The sequence continues at coordinate 3,367,985 of NC_089630.1, forward strand.
AACTTTATTCCAGAACCCCGAACTAAAAACCTTTCATTTCGAAACATCTATATCGTTTGGATATAAGCTAATAAACGAAACAATCTAAACAATGATAAAGGTTAGATTAAAGCGCCTTACTAGATAACCTCTTAAATGAACGATTATACAATGCTCGTCCAAAATCCTGTCTCCGCCGACTAATTTTTGGAAAATCATGTTATTATAAAAGATTTTTGCAGGATTTTTCTAGAAACTGAAAACTAGTCTCGACCAAGATAAATTGTAGTAGACAATCACGAATAGCTTCAAACCCCCTAAATGGCCACCATGGTCTCCGGATCTTACACTACTTGTTTTTTAAGATATCTTAAAAGTTTAAACTTAAAAAGTGCTAAAGGAATTCGAATGTGGAATAAAAGGAATATGTGAAAAAGTGGATGAACAAACATTAAGCAACATTAGAGAAGCGATTTATAATGGGGTTCTTTATTGTGAAGATTTAAAGAGGGGTCACTTTCGATAAAAGAATTTTTGGGTTCTCTTTTCTGCAATGTAACAGTTTTTCTTTTCTTTTATAAACTCTTGTTTTTTCTCTTATTCATAGATTTAATTAGGATATTTTGCTACAGATAAAAAACACCGAGTAGAAAATTGTTAAAATTTAAAAATTAAGCAAAAAACTCCACGCTACATTTTAGTTTGATACGCCCTGATCAGATGTTGACGCTGAGATATATACTGGTGAGTAATATTATCTTATATCTTTTAATTAACGTGTGCCCAATTTCATGGATCTACGTGAAATGGTTGACAAATTAATCGAAGGGGGACGGACTTTAGACGAGCACTGTATAATTATTTTACTAGTCTCAACATCTGATAATCCCTTTAAAACAACCCCGCCATCCTGATTTGGGCTAAACGGCAAAATAAATGTGACTTCTATCTTTAAGCCATGGCATTAACTGAACTAAACAAACCCATTACGTTCAGATACAATCTGGAAGTAATCGGCGATTGTTTCAGCAGCAGCACGAAATCTAAAGGCCATTCATCCACGTTGTCGATTAACTTGCCCTGAACAATGTTGATTATATCTATAGAGCAAAGGAGAGTCGTGATTACCCACATATTGAGCTTAATGTAGAAACGCTGATATTAGCGCCATGAATGATTTCCGCCCTGAAGGGATGAAGGTGAAGTTACTACTTGTGTTCCCTCCTGTTTGCTGCAAGCTATTTAAGACGATAAGGGCGCAAATGACTTTACTCAAAGTAGGTACTTTGTGTTGCGAATAGCACATTTCAAAACGCTTATAAATGGATAGAACTGATTTGCCAATGAAAGCTAACACCGCATTGAAGTTATACCAATTAAATATCTTGGTTAATAGAGAACTGACGTCATTTTAATTAATTTCGCAGTGCGCTAAAAAATTGAACAAACCCTCGAGAAATCATATCTGACATTAAAGCCTATTAAAATCAATCTTTCGTGCGAAAGTCAAAATATATTATGAAAATGCATTCAGGGTTTCAAATCCATTGAAATCTTCGGTTTTTAGCCATGGGAGAATCAAATGAGGGTGTCACTTTACGTCTGAAGCTGAAATTTCAATATCTCCCCTCCCCATTAAAACGTCAATCAAATAGGTAATTACAAACTCAGCTCTACAAAGCATTGCTAACTGACTTTTCAAATCCATTTTCCACTTTTTTCCCAACGAATGGATAATTGCAATGGCACGCATGTGTCTGCATTGCAAAATTGCTTTGTTGTCACCCATCAGTCTTCCAAATAGCATTTTTAATGTACGCAACATCCATGGTTGTTTAATTACTCTTGTTCGTAGGGAAAGTTTTTTTATAGTTGGCAAAATCTCTAATTTAGATAAAGCTTCTTCGTAGTAACGCTACAAAGTTAAAGTTTATTTTCAAAAAAAGTGTAAACCCGAGTTTCTTTGCTCTGTTTTATGTACTGGCAGCTGACGCAATGTTTATTAAAAAAACACAGGTGAGTGATCAAAGTCGCTTAACGTATACACGCAGATATGAAAAATGTTTCTATATTTAGGTGGAAAATATTCTCCATTGGGAATCAGGATGGGAAATGTTGGAATGACGTTCTTTGTTATAAAAAGTGTTAACGATGATTTGAAGACATTGCAAAAGTGCCCATTTTTAATATAGGGTGCTCCAATTGCTATGGGCCACTATTGCTATCTTCTAAACCGTAAACGTTACAAATTTGGTTAAATTAGACAAAAGTTGTCAAATTTTATGATACGTTAAGATCTCGGGGTACTCTTGTCAAAATTTGTTCGCTTTCGGAAGTATGGAGAAAAAAAGAAATTTTGCCGAAAACGTTTTTTGAAAATAAATCGAAAACCAAGAATTTTCGAAAAAAGTTTTTCTTACAACATTTTATTGGTTTTTAAAGCTCTATACACTAATGTTAAGTTTTAAAAAATAGCACTTTTAGTTTCTGAAATATCGACACTAACTTCAATTTTTTAAATACGGACCTGAACTCAATTCACCAATGACCTGGACCATTCATTTAATTTCTTATTTCAACAGAAGTGCCTAATTTATTTTGTTCTACATTAGAGTTTTAGGATTAGAGAAAAATAAAATTTATAGTTTCGGAAAGACAAACCTAAAAATATAAGAAAACGAAACATGTTTTCGGCAAAATTTCGTTTTTTCCCAATACTTCCGAAACCGAACAAATTTTGGCAACAGTGCCTCGAGATCTTAACTTGTCATCAGATTTGACAACTTTTGTCTAATTTAACCGAACTTGTAACGTTTTTAGAAGACAGCAATAGTGGCCTCTAGCAATTAGACCACCTTGTATATCGTGACAAACATTCCTAAAGTTTATTTGCGCAAGATTGCAAGACTCAAACGCTTTTGTTGTGTACTTCGGAAAATATTATTTAAAGTTTTACTCCTGCATTATTTTACCAATCAAAAGCTGGATTTCTGTTTGACTTCCACAGTAACCTAAATATTAATGAAGTTGGTTTTATGTAAAAAGATTTATGTAAAGAAGTCGTATTTTATTCATATTAAAATTAAGTGGCATTCCCTGTATTAACTTTTACAACTAAAGCTTATAAAACGGTACTTTATTTCACTAAAACTTTTCGCATTTTAGAAAGTACGACGTCATTAGGATGCTCGATTTCATATCAAAATTATATGACGTTCCTTCAATCTTAATTGACAAAAGCGACTGAAAAATGAAAACATAAGGCACATTTGAATGATTTATGTTTGGCTTGTGTAACTAAAGTTTGAAACTTACATTTTATTTCTCATAAAAAATTATATAGAAATAGACGTATATCACACGATCACATATAAATTACATATAATAAATCACATATAAATCAATATAGAAATTTTATGCCATTTCAGGGTTCACGGATGTTAGTTTAAAGGATTGTTTGATAAAAATAGCCAATTTGCCAATTTTGGCAGATTGGTAAAATAGTGGCGAGATGGACGACTTTGCGAAAGCATTTTTTAAACACCAATTTTTTAGGGGCATTTAAGTTCCGAAAACAATACCGTATGAATAATATAAGTGACTATTTTCCCTACTTACGGGAAACTTCAGCAAGCCGGCATAATACCACTATCAATGCGATAAAAGTTTCGAGTTCCGGTGAAAAGTCTAACAAATAGAGAAATAAATAGTTACTGAATACGGAATTGCAAGTTTATCCAGATGGATCTATTCACATAATGAGGGAAAGAAGTGTCAGGTAAACTATAGTATCACCTACGGAAAACAGGTATTACTCTGCTGTCTGGATCTAGGAGATCGATCCAGGCAAGACAAATATTTCAAATTACAAAGAACATATTTTTATAATCAGTAATCTAGGAAAAAGTAATCTAGGAATAATTGGGTCCCCAGGTACAGTTCCGAGCTGCCCGGCTATACATTCTCCAATCTTTAGCAAAAAATTCAGTAATATTTTCAATTTCGTTTGATAATAATATGATAAATGTTAGTATCAAAGATCGCCAATGATAATAACTATTGAAAACTAAAATCAGCTATATGTTTTTTAACAACAATCCAGTTATCCCTGAATTTTTAATCCAGATGTTCATTAGAAATCTGTGAATCCCCAATTTTAAAGAAGGTTTTATACATTAAATTTTCCTAAAATCAGTGGTATCTCTTATCCAAGTTTGCCTAAATTTTTCCCATATTAATATGTCGGGTGCTGTGGTGTCTGTTGATTTGCCAACTGTGATTTCCAAATAGAAATAACTTATAAATCACCGATTTCTTTTTAAAATATTCGAGTCTTAAAACATTTTTAAAATCAAAGGTATTTCATATTATCTAAAATGTTCAGATATTTTCAAAAATCAAAAGCGATGAACAACTTGAACTTTTAGTATACTTACAAGTTTAACAAAAAAACTTACATACAATTTTCTTGTTTTGAAGAAGTGTCTGCAAGTCTTTAGATATTTCTAAAATTAGCCCCAAAGCTTTCAAATAACTTCAGTATTCTAGGGATTTTCAAAGAGTTCAAAGGTAATAAATCTTCAATTTTGTAAAGGAGACTCTAAAAAAGTAATGCATTATGAAAAATGCTGCTGTGAACCTAAAAACGTGGAAAAATACATGATGTTCCACTTAAAGGTCGCAAACATATTATTTCTGTTGTTTTCCTAGAGTTTATTTCCATTAGAAAGAATATCATTTTAGTTCATTTAATAATGATAATACAGTAATATTGATTTTCGCCAATGCAGATAAATAATTAATGAAACCTACTAGCTAGGAAAATTAGCGATTATTAGGACCGAAATGATGATAGCAAAATTTTACTAAACAATAATTGCAAATTTTTAAGCTTAGTTTCCTAAACTTCATTATCGTATTCCGTGATCAAACAGCTGTGGAAATTTCCCAAAGCTTTAAATCTAACTGATCTTCTGTATGATCCGAAATAATGTAAAGTGGTGTAAATCCCTTTCATATAGCTTGAAATGGGGAATAATGGAGTATTCACTTTCAACGCATTGTAGCTTTAATAAACGCCTCGAGTTCCCTTGATTTGTGTACTCATTTCGTTGAAAGATGTCTTTTATTTCGAACAAAATAAAAGAAAGAAGTTTCCAATTTAAATCTTTATGGAACTTTTTACCTGGCACTTTAGAAAATGAGGTGATTCAAGCGCAGGATAGTGTTTTACTCTACTTATATGCATGAAGGTTCAAAATTAATAAAACGGAACGTCAGCCCTCAATGTGCTTTCAGATTCCTCCATTAAGACGGCAAAAAACAACCATCGTTCGCATGCCTCAACTGCCAGTTTCTTCCAACAGACCCATTTTTAGTATAAAAAGCCAATTTATTTTCCTGGTTACCCCATATTTCCCTTTCATATCGATACAAAACATCTTTTAAAAATGAGCCTATTGTGTGTGCTTCCTAGCATATCGTTGACCTGGCACTTTTTCTTTCTGTATTGTTAGCTGCATGTAATCGCTTGTATTTTTAGGGATGATAAGGGCTGTTTGTGATCTTTTTACGTACATTCTCGCCCTATAAAATGTCGTTCGGTTGTGCCGAATAAAATTTCGGAAAGAAGTTATTTGTGTCTAGTAAAAACAGCTATAAGTTTTGTGAAAACATTTGTTAAGTGGGGTTAAAAAGGAAAACAATTGAGAACCCTCTTTTTTCCCACACTCCGTGACGTGTCAACCTACCCCTTCGGCCATTACTATTCCGGCCTTCCCCAACCTTATTCAATTCCCGAAGTAGGTTAATAGGATGCCATTTACCCTATAATTATTCACTCGTTACTAAAGTATAAAATGCCCTGTTATTCGTTTCGTCGGTTTCTACTCCAGAGATCTCTTTTACTATATGAGCAAAAACGGGGTTTATCCATAATCCATAGGATTGGAATATATTAAATATTTATGATGTTCGAGTGCGAAATGGAAACTGTTTGTATCCAGGAGCCTGATGGGATGTGTGGGGAATTTTTAAGCATGATATAGGTTTTCAGATTGTACCGTTATTTGTACAGATTCTAAGGAATTTTTGAATATGTTGTCTGGAATTATTGGAAGTGGGGGTTTGGTTATATTGTATGGAGCGTCACCGATTTATAGGTACCCATTACTATTTGTATGGTGAGACAATAAAGTATTGCTGTCCCACGTATCCTCAGAAATCAGAGATATTCCATAATGTTATGCTAAAGTTTCGAAAATATTGTATGTAATAACCATGACGTGATCTTGACGGTGAAGAAATCTGCTCCTTCATGTAATTTTGAAAGAAAAGTAACTTAAATGTCTCCGACGTTTGTAGAAGAATCTCTGGGATATGAAACCTCCTTAAAATTGGTTGGTGCTTCGCCTTCCCCAAAATTATCAGAAATTTGCCAAAATCTAATTTTTTTGTCTTGTTTTCTGACTATCATTTTCATGTAAATTTAAATTAATCCTCTCCAATGTGGTAGAAAGATTTGCGAGAGATATCTCCCCTAAAACCGGTTGTTTTCTCTTCCCCGAAAATTTTCTGAATTTTTTAAAAAATCAAGACGTAATTGTATGCATGATTTTCAAAAAAGCTAACTTATAAATTTCTAATTTTGTAGGAAAAATTTCAAGACTTCAAACGTTTTTATAATCCATATCCCTTCTTCTCCACAATTTTTTGAAAATCGAGGCGTCTAGAATTCAGGTTCTCGATTATTTTTGACCCTGATTTCCACGGAAAATAACTTAAAACTCTTCAGTCCTGTGGTTGCCTTTTCGTGCCTTCAAAACCTCAGACTTTCCTAAAACCAGTGGTGTTCATTTACCTCACCAAAAATTTCAGAAATTTTTAGAAATAAAAACGTCAGAATCTCGAGGTCATGTACTTTTTATCTTAATTTGCTTGAGGGGCTTTATTAGGTGCCTTATTATAGTAGCACTGATCTATAATCATGAGATTTTCTTGATCTTCAACTCAAACGAATTAGAAATTCAGCCAAAGACTTTCGCCCTTCACAGGAATTGGCATCATTTATAGTTGAGATCAAACTAAATTTGTCGTCATGTATAATAAATAAACCCCGAATATTCTGGGCAACAACTAGTTTTTTCAAGAGTTGGACGTTGGTTGAACTTAACCAAGTTATCCAGCGTGATAGAATTTATATATAACCAATTGACACCGATTTATCGATTGAAATATAAAGTGAACAGAGCACCAATCTAGTCATGCTGCATAGCTGGAGGCATCCAACCAACCACCATTGATCGCTTTACGTATGCAGTAACTATTTAGGTGATCGGTTGGACGTAACGCAGCACGATAATTTGTCAGCGACCAATACGTTGAGTGGGCCGGTTGTACGTAATTCTAGTCATGCAAGGTGACTGGTTTCGTCCAAGCGAACATCATTGACCACTCAGGCATTCATTAAATGCTGTAGATGTGCGATTGGGCATGACGCGTGTTAAATTGTGGACGGCCAATGCTTAAAATACTTAAAGGGTTGAGCCTAATTTGTTGCCATTATTTAAGAAGATGACTTGTCTATTTCTAGGTGCTTGTGTTGCGATTCAGTGAATGTGTAAAAGTTCTTCTCCATACATCATAGGCAACTCTAAAACGCCAAAAAGATATACAGAAGCTACTTGCCATTAAACAAATAGGTATACATTTATAACAAATATTTCCTGAACATTCATTGTTTATGAAATAAGGTGATAAATCATACTGACACATTTCGTTCTTAGAGTTTCATCAGGTATAGTTTTGTGTGATTGGCGGATTGCCGCTTATCACAGACGAATACCATTCTCAACTCAGTGAACTTGATAAAAAGTGTAATTTGAAAGTTGGCTTTTCTGTGATCTCGTTTATGTATGTAAATATTTTTATCAAAATTCCGGCTGCATAAATTGCACACCAACCGTAAATTTTCATGTCCTGGGGTGACCCATAATCTCCATATCCGGAAGTTATTTCCAGGCAAAATTGTTGAGCAGGGCCGTAAACTTTTACTTCCTATTAGAATTTACTGCATGCTTCACGTATAATGCAATTTTCCTTACCGAATGCCTTTTCTATGCAGTCTGAACATTACTATATAAAGTTTCCGAATATTTCCAGTCAAGTCGCTTGGCCATTAGCATAATAGAGTGACACTATTCTCTTTACATAGAGGGTTTTTTTAAACAAAAATACAACGTGTTTTAATGGTTCTTATCAGAATCCCTTTTAACGATCCGTTAGCATTAAAGCGTCATAACTTTTTGGCCTTATAAAACTTCCTGGCGACCGTAAAATACAGAAAACTTCCAAATATGATTTTAACGACCCCACTGAGGGATTTCAAAACTTCCATTTGAAGAGACCTCAGGGAACAATGTTATCTTGATAATATTATTTTTTGAAATATAAATTTGGCTCGGAAACATAAAAAGTTTCCCGCGGTCGGTGGCAAATTTTGATTAAGATTAAGATTTCATGCTGAAAGCTTGTAGTTAACAATGCGTTGTAAAAACTCCTTAAAGAGTTGTTAATTAAGCTTAATTGGGGGTTTCAGCTCCGGTTTGGGATGCATTGTAGAATTCCTCAACTTCTTTTTCTGGACTTCTCTATCTTCAACGCACACTTGAACTTCTTTTACACATTTCCTTTTAGCGCATATAAATGGACTCTGTCTATCCAGTATCATCAATCCGAAGCTGAAGCATTTTGCGCAATTACTATATAAATTCGAGGTTTCTCATATGTGATTTATTGAGGTATAGATTTAGTCTCCCAGTCATTGGTAACTCCGAATTAGCTTGAATATTGAATTCGGCCAGCTGGTTAAAGAGGCTCTAAAACCAGATTTATGATGGTACAACTGTACTCTATTTAACCGCCCTAACGGTCCATTAAAGGAAATTTAGCACCTACCAGCAATGGACTTACATTGTAACCGGTTTGTTCAAATTGCATTCGATATATTTATCTTCCAGATTCAATCTCCTTTCCCTTTAGAACCGTCAAAATAAAGGCCCATATTTTTAAGCATGTCTATGTACACGTAAATAAGGCAGTCTCGAAGCTTTTAGTAACTTTAAACGATAAGGGGAAAAGATACAAAGACTCGACAAATCTGCCTGGGGTAAATTCGTGGAAGGGGAGAAACAATCTTGATAAAGGCAAAAACGGTGTTTCCTAACTAACAGGCAGTTAACGCTGTTGTCCTCTGGTTAATAATGCTCAACCCTCAAGGCAATTACCCAAAAACCGGTTGATTTTCAGAGATTTATTTTATTTTTTATTATGGCATCGAGTTTTCCAAGCTTCAAGGCAAAACAGATTGTTTGAAAGAACTCGAAATTGGCACGATAAGATTTCGCTTCGAGTTTTAAATAGCCTCAAATAATAAAGGGAATTAAAACGAGGGCAGAAATCCGGTAATAAACGAATTATACTCCAAATCATAATTTAGACGGACACATTTATCTTCGAACCACCGGGTTTATTAGGATCGATCTTGATTGTCCTGATTCAAGACGAGATTAATTGAAATGCCGCTGGAAAGTTTCTAAATTAAATATATTCGGCTTTAAACCATGCTTTAATAACACATTGTGTCAGTTAAGAGAGCCCGGATGTATAACTATGTCAGGGAATTTATATTTAAATTTGCTAATGGTTCCACAAGCAGAAAATTCGAATTAAAATTTTCAAACTGATGTTTAAAGGGCAAACTCGAACTACTGGCAATATAGGGTCCATTATTTCAATCTAGATTGATGCACACTGCCTTGAAACTCGATTACCAGGATTATAAAGCAAACTGACTTACTGAATAAACTACGTGAGTTTTGAGTCGGAAAGATAAGTGTCTAAAATTTAACATCTTTACTTAGCCAGACAACATTATCAAGTTGTTGGAGTGGGTAATGTATACAATAATATGTATAATGATGATGATTTAAATAATAATATAAATGAAGCTTCTGACTTATGCTAACAACTTAGACTTCAGGAGATCGGCTCTAAGATTATAAAGCCAGAAAAATTATTAATATTAATTCAGAAACAAAGAAAGATAGAGTGAAGGATGGTGAAGAAGCTACAAGAGTTAATTACCCCAATTTGCAACTATTACAAAATTACATAAATTTGTTTATTACCCAAAAGATCATCTCCTCGAGCATATCCAAACCCACTCTTTGAAATCTTAAATATGTATTTACTTTTTTCTTGTTAGAAAGAGGGTCTCAGTGCCTTCATAGGGATCATCTTCTATTCAGTAATAAAATATATATGTATGTGTTGACATAAACTGATGACTTCGTATACGACATTGCTAGAAATTGAAAATATTCTTTTGTAAGTCGGTACTAATTTTTTTCTGCCGGATTTTGAAGAATGAAAATTTTTTTCATTACCGAAGGAGCTAAAAGATTACGTAAATTTGAAATTTCAACGATTACAGTACAGCTAATGTAATATTTGTTGGTTCTATGAATAACTCTACGTATTTTCTATTAAGCACCTTTCATCTTGTTCTAAATCTATTTTTCAGTTTTTGAGATAATGGAATCTATAGCTTCACATATTTCAAGCTTTAAGTGACTGTAAGCTCTAAATGCTTTGAAGTAGAACAACACGATTTGTTCTCATTTATTTGTAATTTATTAATTCACATCTTGTCAAACAATGTAGGATGGCATATAAATGGACAAACTTGTTTGCAATCGCCCAATTTTGCGGATACTTTAATTGAATACATCCCGCTTCTTCACGCTCACAGTTGGTGTTGAGCTCCATGCCAAATTCTGAATTACCCATATATCTTAACCCGTTTTTTCGAAGTTCCTTGGATAAACTGAGTTATATTGTTTCCTTAAAGAAATCAATTATATAGCCTTATTTTCAACACCTCATAAGATACTTTCACCTAGATTCGATTGGTATAATTCAGAATGGATTTTATCGGAAACCGCTAATATTTCTCCAACCAGCATTATCGATTTCCAGTATTTTCCAGACCAGAAAGTCGGGCATTTGTGTGGAAGAGTGAAATCTTCATTCCTTCACCGAGGAATGAATATTTCAGATTCCTATTTACTCTATCATTATGATTAGTTATTTATTTAAATTTTGTGCCTTATTAACTTTAATGCCCATAAAAATTAGCAATCCTTTGGAATATGATTATCTTCAGTGCGATTGTATTTTTTTTATTGAAATATTAACTAATTAAACATCTTACTGATCCAACGCTCATAATGACTTTCGTTTACTTAAAAAAGTAATAATCGAGAAATCAAATAATTTCTTTTTAATGTTCGTTGAACGAAATAAAATGGGTAATATGTATAATAATTTAAATAAAAAAGTTATACTTAATCAATGAAGTAAAACTAAATTCTTGTCATCTTGAATGTATATACAATTTACGAGGTACTGGAATGGTTGAGCTAAAGAATCACATCAAGATAATATTTTATAGAAAAAATAAAAATATTATGGTAATGTTTACACAAAATGCCAAGTGAAGTGCCAATCAAGAAGCTGACACTTTTGCCAACTGAAATCTCATTAAAATCTTGTAGTTTTTCGTTAATAATTGTGACTAAAATCCGGAAAGCAGAGACGGTTCCAAAGAGAAAATTCCCAAAGCTTAACAGTTCTATCCAGTTAATTGCAATCAGACTTTCTTTATTTGGTTTTTTGATGACAAAGCAGGTCGAGATTGTAGACATAAAATTGCAAAATTTCAAATAAGAAACCCCGATTATTGTAAACAGAGATGGTTTCTGAAAAATTTCCCAATAGTTTTTAGAAGATTCTGCTCACTGCCACAAATAATGCAATATACATATCCCGGTGGTTTTGAAATCTAAATTTTTCTTCTTCTGTAAACCTTAGTACAAGATCCAATCTTTATGCAGGAGTTGAAAAGAGATGTTAAAATGATGAAAGTAAAATTTCCAATTTAACGAAGTATATAAATGGAGAGCAAATATCTATAATAGCCGATTCTTGCAATTAATAGAACAACCACACCCACAAAGCTATTGATTTGTCAAAAATGTTATGATTTTTCTGAAATTTTCAAGAAGAATGTTTAGATCATTACCGATGGTGGAATATCGAATTGAGAGTTTATCAAAATTTAATAAATTTTCATCTTCAAAATCTATTACTCTCAAGTCGGAATTTTTCGGACATTTGAATTTACATTGCTTCACAATTCACATTTATCAGTTTGTCTGAAAAAACATAATTTACTTTCTGTCATCGAACTTTGAAAAATGCCACTGTCTTTGTTATATATTGTATTGAAATATGTTTCTTGGTATAAAACCACTAGGTTCTTGTTGGTTACATAAAATATAAAAAACGAATAAAGTGTGGGCTAAGAGAGGCAGGAAAAAATATTGTACGTCACGCGACCAAAAATGTGCTTAGTAGCACTTCCCCTAGGGCTCGTCCTGCAAAACACTATTTTCTGGTCTTGTAACGTAAATAACTAATGTGTCAACAAATTCACTCTTTTTACAGCAATTCCTGAACTATGCTCCACCAGACTATTTTTTATCAATAGTTATTACAATGTCAAATTTACTCCACCACGAAAAGAAATCGTAAACTTTTCGTGTAATTTCGAAAACCCCCTAAAAGCAGAGGGAGTTTTTCATAATATTTATCTTCATCAAAAGACTAACCTTGTAAACCTTTTCGGCGAATACTCCGCATAAAAATTTCCTTCAATCCCATTAAGCGAGCGGCTTTTTCAGTTGTTGAGCTTGGTATTTTACCCTCCCTCTCACTTTATGCTGTGGATTCAGGGGATGTTCGAGGAGTTTATATTATTCCCTTAAAAAATTCTTATTTAAAAAGTTTAAAACTTATCTACTTATAAGAATTACCATTCGAGCTTTTAGAAAAGTTTGCGTGAAAGTATAGAGATCTCGAAAGACGTTCGCACGATTTCTCTTCGAATCCATGTCACCCCAAAGAGGGAGGGTGTGAAAATAGATGGCACGTCACAAATACAGGCGTTTATTAAAAAACTTCCCGACGTATCTGCTTTGAATACACACCGAGTGATTCTTAACGCTAGACTGATCCTTTCCTCGCTTATTTTCAAGGTTCATCTGCTTCTCCTCTAATATTATGAGATTCGTTTGATGTCGTTTCATCCCCTGGTCTTGGGATTATCTAAATTGGATTCTCTGGCTAACCCGCATGCAAAACAGCAATATATTGCTCAACAAGACCGTTGAAAATAAGTAACAAATGGGTAAAAGTGTCAGGAAAAGAAAGTGAGGAAATTAAAATTTATCACCTCTGCGGCCTAGGTGAGACAGTAACCTCCACTGGGATTCGTAAATTTCGGGATCATAAATTGTAGTCTTGGAGACAGTTGAAAAGCAGAGACACACCGCAACTGTTGAACAAAGTGTAAAGATAAAATAATGTGACCCATAACTACATTGAAATATTAAAAGACCCGGGCCATATTTGCTTCTAGTGCACTATGAGGCACTTCATCTTAGTTTCCCATTTTCTCTAGTTTGATTATTATCATTCGGGCTAGCAAGCAGGAATTAGCTAATTTTACAATCTCAGGGGATTTTGCGGAGAATGTCCTGCAGGATGAGCAAAATTCGCTATAAATTGAAGAGGAAATTTCTGCTTTGGAAAGCAATTACTTAAACTAGCTTGAGAGATTTGGGTTGCTTGTGATATTACCTATGTGCTGTGAGGTTTACAGCTTAAGACTGAGTAGGGTGGTAGAGGATTAATAATTAGCACGAAAATGCAGGAGAATGTTTATATGGGAAGAGGGGAAATTTTTATTTGGGAAGAGAAAATCCATTATTGTTGGGCACATGTGGCAGGTTGCTTTTAGTTCAGGTAAATTCAGGTTAGGATGAAATTTATCCCATAAAAGCGCTTTCCTTGCATATTTTTGTAAATTGAAATCTGAGAGAAACTCGTATCTTCGTATTGCAAGGAATAAACTGGAAGAAATGTTATGATATGTAGTTTACCATACCAAATTAGTAGAGTATATAATGTAAAAAGCTTAAGGGCATTTTGCTCAATTTTTGGTATATACGAGTATGCATATCTAGCTACTAAAGAAAGGATTGCAAGATTATTTATTTTGAGCCTCACCATTAGATAAATGTTTTTTCGTTCTTGTGATTTTTTTTGTAAGTTTTGCAATTTATTTTCATTCCTCAACATCTGCTGTTTTTAAAATTAACATTACAGCAGTTTATGTTGTAATATATAAATATTAGGTAATCACAGGAAAAATCATCTCCAGAAATATAAGCTTACCGATAAATAAATTTAAAAAAATCTAAAACTACTTTTAGTACTTTCTACAGTAATTAGTGTAATTTCAAAATTTATATATGAGTACTTTTTTTTTATTATTCTAATAATTTGATTTCGCTTTGATTGAGGGCTCCTCCATAGCATTTTTCTATGAAAATAGCTCTATTCACTAATGTTTGCAAAACAAGGGCTCAAATATTCTTTATATTTCAATCGAATAGTCTATGGGCACAATTTTGGTGGTATAACACTGAACATCTTCATTTTAAGCTCAAAACTTATGAATTACTTCTAAAATTTCTGTAACTCAATTAGATTTAACTAATGAAAAAGCCAAGGAGGATTCAGTTAAGGAATAAAAAATTCAAACAGATCATTAGGAAACTGAAAGAGTAAAAAAAGAAACAAAATAGGTTAGCAGATCTAGAGCAGTGATTCTGGTACTTGATTTCCAAAAACATCCGAGCGTTTTGAATAATTAGTTTGCGGTCGTCGATAGAGATTCATCATAAGAAGTCACGTAGTTAGATATTTTAATAAATGGAAAATTTAATGATTTTAAAAATGGATTACTTGAAAAATAAATGTTTGGCTTGACTTTTCTATAATAAAACCTGACTTGACATCAGAGCTGTTGTGACACTCTAATGATCCAAAATCCCCTAAATTAATGTGAATTCATAATGCGTTCTGCAAAACTTGAAGTAATTTACTATTTGCCTCACAAACTTCAGACCAACATCTTAAAAATAACAGAAAACTTGACTAATTCAAAATCGCTTAGATCGTTTCCTCATGAGGATTTCCATAAATTTGACGCTTTAAAAATTCCGGTTTGTTCGGAAAATTTCCAAAATATTCAGTCTTTTCTTAATTCGCTTACGAATACTGCTTTCCTTTATTTAAATATGAAGTTTTAATTGAAATTTTTCTGTCATTGTCTCTTATCTTCAATTAGACAAAACAGACAGCCAAACGAATAAAATTAAAACATAATTTCTTCATTTTTAGCCCGAAACAATGGGAATTTCTTTTTTCGGTCCCATATTGAATTTATGAATAAATTGTGCGAATAACCCTTGATGAAGGAAAAGAAAGGTCGTAAAACGTGATAGAATGTAATCGTGCTCGACGAGTCAAAAGCCCTTCTTAAGTACTTACACGAGGTTGGAATCTCGAATTTTTAATTTAGGCCTCGGTTGTGAGGGTGGTGGCGGTTTTTTAATTAGCCGTTGGCTTTAATGAGGAAAATATTTTGAAAAAATACCCCTTTTTCATTCTGGGGGTAGCTAAAATAAGACGGAAGCCGGGTTTAATGAATTAGGGACAAGGGTATAATTTGAGATTTTAATTTCACGTAACAACAATAATATTTAGTGTCTAATGAAACAATACCGAAATGCAGTATCAGAACCAAAACAAAAAAATTAGTTCTCTTTTTAAAAATGCATTTTATTGAATTTCAATTTCTGAGCAAGGGAATTCAATGTATTATTCAACAATAATATTCCAAGTATTACAATACATCCCATCATATTGAGGGTGAAAGTATTATTTTAGCAATATGAAGTATAACTAGTCAATTTTATGAGCAAATGCAAACATCTTCCATTGTAAACGATTCATTTTCAATCCTGTAATATTCCATAAAACATGAATTATTCATTATTCGATGTTATTCAAACGAATGCAAGAATTTGGTTTGCATTTTATAATGACAGGATTTTGGGGCTTTCGAAGGTTAGAGAAATACCCTCAATGTAAGCAATTCTGCATTATTTAGGGAGACGTGGCTGTGTGCAGAAAGAGAGGGAATTAAGTAAGAATAAATGGAAACATTATGCTGAAAAAAGATTTTCTTTTTAAAAGCTTTAGGACTAAAAATAAGGATCCCAGAATTTTTAAGACCCATTTATATAGAAGCAATAAGGAGCAATTTTTGTCATCTTTATACGATATGTTTAGAAAGAAAAAAATCTTTTTGTATTAAATTTCCATAATGCATATATGCTAATAGTGAGAAATAGATCAATATCTTTTTGAGAATTCGAGTTACAGCAAATCTCATTATAGTAGTTTTGAAGAAACTTCCAAATGCATAATTGAGGAAACGACTCTGAATACGCATTTATAAATATTTAATGCATTATAAAGTAATATAAAACAACCGCCCGTTTATGAAAAAAGTAAAATTGTTTTTTCAAACGCAAGCATTATGCCTAGAAAAGAAGTCTCTATAGACGTTCTTCATGTTGGAAACATCAGAAGGTTCTATAAATCGGTGTAAAACCAAAAAATATAAATGAGAAAGTAATCGGGAATATGTGTTATCTTTTAAATATTGGAGGCAATAAAAGTTTGGATTTGGCTTTTGGTCAAACTAGGAAAATTTCTTAATATTAGTAAAAATAAAAAATAATAGCAGAATGTATACAACAGTCGACATATTATAAAATCAGTCAGATATTTTTCCTGTTTAAACCTGAAAAGTTCATGAGTGGAACAATCCAGAAGAGACATTCTTCAATATTGGAACCAAAAGAAGGTGTTTGATCCAAATTAGGCGCGTGTACGTGGTTGGGTCGATTTACCCCTTTCGATACGATAACCGTGAACTACGTAGATCGTGGACTGGATTGATCGATTATGAAGGACCACCCTGAGTTCGCAGTCTCAGAGACACTGTTTTCGCATATAAGAGAAACTAAACCTTCACTTAACAAAGGTTTATTGGTAACATTAACAACTATACAATATCGAGAGATACGTTATTTAAAGAATGTTGACGAGAAGAATCTAGCGCGCACGAGTCCGTGAGTAGCGAGAAAAGAGAGCCTCTTCAGTTTCGCACCCTCCTTAAGTACTGATACGGAAGTGTAACACCCGTAGACGTACTCCCCATAAGGCCCCATTAGCGGCTTCTAGGCTACCTTGTCGCGTTAAGGAGGCACTTAGAGGCATGGTCGCTGGGCTTTTATTGGAGCCCAGCCATTATATTCGTTTGGCGGTACCTTTAATTTAGATTCGCAATTTTAGTCCGACAAAGAATAGCTGGAAATCCCAATCATAAAATAACTTCCCTCAGCCGAAGATGGGTGTTAAGCGCTGGGAATTCCAACAGTATTACCCAATGGCTGGGGTTGTCCATGGGCGTAACATCAGTTTCTTAAACTCACTTTGAACATTTAAACTAATAAATAACATAACTATAATCCATGATATAACAATACGCCACAAGTCTAACAGAAGGTTATGCTATAAAATAGCCTTGATAATGTATTTAAAATTATTAAAGGAACAACAAAGCTATAAAAGAGTGTATATATAAAACAGTTGTTCTTTTATAAAATCAGTTGGATTTTTTTCTGGATAGTTCCCAGAGGTATAAACGTGAAATAACCGTAAATAGAGGTTGATTAGCATAGTGGTAATGGAAAATCCTACATATAAAATTACTTCCCTTTCATAAAACGCGAACTCATATTTTTAAATACCAGATAAAAGTGTGTATAAAATAGCCTCCCCTTTATTAAACTAGTAAGAGTTTTTTTGTCTTGATCATAAAGAAGTATCCCGAGAAAAGAACATTGATTACCTATAATAGCTGACCTTTTATAAAATCATTGATTAATAAATTTTATCTCCAAAACTCAATTGGATTAATCAAGAAAACAAGAATGTACCAACGTAAACTTAATGCAGGAGAAATGAAAGCTGCATAAAACAGTGTCGCTTCCATAAGACTAATAATAAATCACTGTTTTTCTGTCAAAACCCAAAAACATCATTGAAGATACAACTGTTAATTGATTCTCCTAAAAGTTGACTGAAACAGAGAGGTTCATAAAACAGTGGCCTTTTCATAAAGGAAATTAGTAAGTACTCCTTTTTTCAGTCTAAAATCTAATGTAGTCGATGGTAACTTCGAATAGATAAATGTTTTTAAATAACGAGAAAAACAAAGAGTGGTTTATAAAATAACCATATTTTGTATAAAACTAGTCAAAAATAAAATTTTTCTTATCGAAAACCTAAAGATAATTGAAGTATTAAATGAATACCTGAATACCTAGATATTCCTAAATAGCTGAAAAATCAGAAGGCTATATAAAACGTCCATCCTTTCACAAAACTAGTTGAAAACTAATGAATTGTTCTCTGTCAACAATCCAAAGACCGTGAGGTCTTCCATGATAGTCAAATTTGATATTTCATATATAGAATGTTACTTAACCCAAACTTCAAGTGGTGATTCTTTGGCTGATTCTAAGACGAAAAGTGTAAATAAACATAGGTCCGGCAATGTTTTATTTTCAACGTACAGAGTGTCAAACTTTTTTTTTAATCGGTAGAAAGAGGAGCAATATAGTTCATGCACAATCCGATTCCATCTCACTTTAGCATAGTAACATGTCAATTTCTGAATGCAACTTATGGAGAAAAATGGATCGGTGGCGCGGGTTCACAGTCACGGCCACCTAGGTCACCAGATTTAATTCCGTTAGATTTTTTTTTCTTTGAGGACATGTAAAGTCCTTCGTTTTAGAATTTCGGTTAACACTAAAGACGAATTAATCCAACGGATACGGGATTCATGTAAGCAGATAAGATATACACCGGGTATATTTCAACGTATTCAGCAATCGATGTTAAGAGGAGGTAATGCTTAGATTGAAGTTGAAGGAGAACATTTTCAGCAACTATTGTAAGTTATGTGTATTGTTAAATATTTTTTTACTAAAAAAAATTGCGTACCATTTGCTAGTGTAGTTTTAGTAAAACGGTTTTCTCGTTTGATTTTTCTTAAATTTCCGGCGTTATCTCTGTATTTGGAACTAGCAAAAGGAGACAAACAATTTCTAGCTTAAAAGATTCGTTTGTACTGCATTATACATTAAAAACTGTCACCAAATTTCACCATCATATTAGTTTAGTTCTTCTTGTTATTTAGGATTTTTTTTTAATATGTAACTATGAAAAAAAAAGTTTCATCCCTGTATCTTGAAAACGAAGTATTACTAGATCTATATTTACATAAACTTTTCATCTTAGAATCACTCAAATAATTACCCTTTGCAGTTTGGCCACGTACTTAAACAACACCCTGTAAAAAATTCGTGAAGCTAATTGCTTAAACGCGGATATGGTTTATCAATTTTTTTATAATACTAGAAGCTGCAATTTTCACTGAAAATTGTAAAATAATAAAATTAAAAACTTCCTAGGCCGCTGGGGTTTTACGTCAGCAGTCCCATATTGTGGAACTATTTCGACTATTCGTGAGTTCCACACTTCTCAAGAGGGAAATAAAAGACTGGATTATGCACGTCACGACCCTCCTTTGTTGGGGCGACCCGTATACGGTGCGTACGATTTTCTCTTATTTT
Organism: Euwallacea similis; assembly: GCF_039881205.1. Lineage (NCBI taxonomy): Eukaryota > Metazoa > Arthropoda > Insecta > Coleoptera > Curculionidae > Euwallacea > Euwallacea similis. Next base: position 3,387,709 of record NC_089630.1, read on the forward strand.
TCTTACCTTTAAGGCAACACAGAAAAAGAGATAATAGGTATAAATGTATGTTTTAATTATATAAAAATTAAATAATCAGTTAATTTATAAGTACTATTAATTTGAATATTAAAAAAGTTTATGAAAGATCCCAATTAGGAATAATCTCTGAAATAATGAAAGACCCAGTAAACTATAAAAGAGACGCCCTCTCCCAAAACGAGTCGTGTTAAAAACCCAAAAATATAATAAAGGATATAATAACCCTCGATAGACAATTTAAAAATTTGCAAGCAATAGAGGCTCGTTGGAAATTATTCTTTTTGATGTAAAACCGCAAATTACGATCGAAAAAGTAACCCTGAATGGAAAGTAATCAATATTTGAGGCTATAGAATGATGTGTAAAATAGCTGCCCTTTTATACAGAGTATTTCTAAATGTTCTTCAGGCTTCCTCTGAAAGAGATTTCTAGACCTCCGTCCGGAAATGGTTTGATAAAGATATACAGGGTGTGCAGCACTCACCCCAGAATTGAACTAAATATCTTATTAAACTATACTTTAACTCTTGCAAATCGTAACGAACCATTTATATGGTAAATTTTTGCGTATTTTAGATGTAGAGTCTGTTCTGGAATTTTCTGTACAACATTTGTAAACATCTTGCATAATCAATTAGAAACTTTTTTCCCGCGTAAAACTTAGAATAACGAAAGATCTGTAACCGATAGCATTTGAAATCATTCCTGATTTGATTCTCAATCAGATCAAAGATTAAATGACACCTGATAACAACATTCCCATAGAGAGAACCGCCCTTGATTAACTTCAAACTTGTTAAAATCCACTGTTCTAATTTTGCTCAATAAGTAAGTTTTGTAGTTCAAATCTAGTACTTAGCTAATATAACGAGCTTTCGAGCTTCGAAACGTTTATCCCTCCAAGCGAAAAAGTTGCGGCTATTTTTACAACTTCCCTATTTACAATTTGCAACTTTGTAACTAACTGCAAAAGTTCGACCATTAACGGGTTTCTTTAGATGATTTCGAATCGCGAAAATGAAAATTCTGCGACGAACGGTCTATGGGCGAGACCGTTTCAAATTCAGTCTCCTCTTTATTAAATCTCGGAAACGGCAATATTAAAACTGAGCTCTATTTTTTTTTTGTTTATTTTCTACGAGTTTGCCCTAAAGCGATGAAAATGTAGAAAATACACGATGCTTGATTTTTCGATTAGGCAAATATTTGGTTACGAGATTTGAGTTTTTAATTCCTTTTGAAGTTGTACAACTTCAATTTCATTATTATTCGTTTCAGTTTACGCTATCCATAGAGGGAACGCATTGCTCTATTCGGGTAAATTAAATGTTTTCGATTGAGGCAAATGTCAAATAAATCCGCACTGTGATACTTGCATTCCCGACCCTTGAAATAGCAAACAGTAATATTTTGTTGGGCCGGACCAAATGAAAATTACCGCAAATTTGACCCAAACCATGCCTAAAGTCTATATAATATCTCTAAACCTGAATACATTGAAGATAATCGCATTATCCTTATATCTTCTCTCAACAGTTTAAGTAGAAATTTGCTTACGGGACTCTGGGCTTTGGAGATGATTTCCATTACTTTCTCAGATAAAAAAATTATTAAGCTACTATAAAGAAAGGCCATTTTGAGGTTTTCGAATTAAATGAAATAAAAGTTGTTTTAAGAGGTGAGGAATATAGGTAGAAAGATAGTCGAGTTTCTATCTCAATATATCAAACAATTTTCGACCATATTCTGGGCAGACACGTCTACGAGGGGTTTTAATAAAAGCCCAGACGTGAGGCTTATTTTAATACTCCTTATCCGTTAACGCAAAATGGAAATTTGACATATAAAACCAGGCAGGCGTTACGCCGAAGACGAGGAGCACTTGCTCTAAAAATTTTAGAGGAAAATGTTAGATTATATTTACTGAGTACGCCTTTAGCTTGAGAAACTATTTATAGGATCATGGCTCCTGTTAAATATATGATGATGTCGCTTCGGATGAGATCCAAATTTCTTTCGCTCGTGGGTAGAAATCCATATCTTTTGTCTGAGCATAATTTTTAGCTCGTATTCCGTTTCCCACCGCAATCTGCTGCAGAATATTGAATTTTGACATAAATACTACCTACTGAATGGTTCGAGCCATAGTGATAGTTACTTACTTAAGAAGTGCGAAAAGTAGCAGTTGACCAAAAGACGCTGAGCGGTATTCCGTCAGCAATCGAGAACAGTAAAGACACTTTCGCATGTATTAAGTACACTATTTTTCTTGCAATGCTAACTTTATTGTCTCATTTAAGTTCAACTTACACACAGTTCCTGAACTAACCTGAACTAAGTATTAGCATGAAATAATAGCGTTAGACATATATGAGCAGTAAATTACTGCATGTATATTAATATCCGACACCGACAAAAAGTTTTGACACTGACATATGCCACTTTGATTTATGTGCGATAATTTTTTTACCGCACACGAGGCAAGGTGCCACTTTCAGCTCACAAGCCTATGCGGTAAGACCATTTTGTCGCACACTCCGAGAAAAATTTTGTTTCTGATGATTGCAATTGACATATTCACTGCTAAAGGGACCTTCGGTGTTCTCTGCGTATAGACTTTGCAGTATGAGGTCGCACATAGGCGTCCGCTATATTATTTATAATAATGAGTTTGACTAATGTCTATAGCTATAGTGTTTTAGTTTTGAGTTACAAAGCATTAAAAATTAATCTATATCAATATATAGATTAATTATTATACAAGGTGTTTCTGAACGTAGTACCATAAATTCAGCTACGTATTCTAGGTCCGAAAACATGACGAAAACTTCATATAAACCTATATCGAAAAACGCTTTGTTTTCGAAATACAGGGTGTGAAAAGTTGGTTTATGATTATGGTTTTTTATAAATATTTTCGAAACTATTCGAGATTAAGTAATGAAATTTTATACCTTATTGCAACTTTTTGTGCTCTTTCTGAATTTTTAGAAGGAAATTGCTACATTTTAGCAGGGGCGGATAGCACGGGGGGGTAGTGCTTAAAAAGTGTCTATACTTTTTTGTACTTTATTTTATTGGCGATTTTATAAGAAAAATATTAAATTTGAAGATTTTTACACAAAAAAGGTACTCTTGTTGAAAATCAAAATATTCAACAGTTTTCGAGAAAATTGAGATTTAATAAATCGGTGGATGGTACGATTCATAAACATCAAATTTAAAACTGCGTTGGCTTTGAAATGAAACTGAAAAATTTGTTTCACACCTGCGTACATAACAACATTTATTAATAAAGTTTAGTGGTTTTTCGTTCCCGAACATTTTGTTATTTCAACTATTGTTAAAGAAAATGAATACTTTTTCTAATGCAGAGTACACAGATATGTTGTTAACATTAGGTGAGTGCTATGGAAATAGTCAAGAAACTGTCCGACGATATGCGGAAAAGTTTCCTAATCGGAACTGTCCAAATCGACGAACAATTTTAGCAGTTGAAAGGCGTTGTCGTGAAACTGGGTTCATCAAACCCAAAGGAAGTAATATTGGACGAAGGCGTACAGTGAGAACAGCTAGGAAGGAGGAAGAAATTTTAGAAATTTTGCAAAATAATCCCGCAATTAGTATTAGACGAGTAGCACTGCAAACAAATATTTCACCTGCAGTAGCATGGAGAATTGTCAAAGAACAACAACTTCACCCGTTTCATCTGCGCCAGGTACAAGAACTTCTTCCAGACGATTTCGGTCCTCGACTAGAATTTTCTGAATGGTTATTAGCCCAAAATGACAATGACCCAACTTTTATGTCAAGGATCATATTCACAGATGAGGCTACTTTCACACGGGCTGGTATTTTTAACACGCACAATTCACATATTTGGGCAGAAGAAAATCCCAAAGCAACCAGAGTTACGCATTACCAGCATTCTTTTAAAATTAATGTTTGGGCTTCAACTTTAAGTAATAGAATTATTGGCTACCATTTTTTTTCGGAAAATTTAAATGCAAATAGGTACTGCGCATTCCTGCGGAATGATTTTTTTGAGTTCCTTGAAGATATTCCCCTTGAAACAAGGCGAAGACTTTGGTTTATGCATGATGGAGCTCCTCCTCACTATGGTAGAGAGCCTAGGCAATGGCTGCATACTCATTTTCCCAACAGATGGATCGGTCGTGGCATTGATGCACCCATTCATTGGCCTCCTAGGTCCCCAGACTTAAACCCACTTGATTTTACCGTCTGGGGACAATTAAAAAGTAATGTGTACTCTACTCCAGTAGAGACCCTAGAAGATCTACAATACCGTGTTCAACAGGCTTTCCAACAATTACTTCATCAACCGAGAACAATGTTTTCTTTGCAGAAAAGGCTGCGAGCATGTGTACAGGCCAACGGTGGATACTTTGAGAATGTGTTAACTGGGTTTTAATTGTAATATTTATAGTTTATTATTCTTCGATGTACGAAAATGTCAAATACATTTAATGTTTCATTTCAAAGCCAACGCAGTTTTAAATTTGATGTTTATGAATCGTACCATCCACCGATTTATTAAATCTCAATTTTCTCGAAAACTGTTGAATATTTTGATTTTCAACAAGAGTACCTTTTTTGTGTAAAAATCTTCAAATTTAATATTTTTCTTATAAAATCGCCAATAAAATAAAGTACAAAAAAGTATAGACACTTTTTAAGCACTACCCCCCCGTGCTATCCGCCCCTGCTAAAATGTAGCAATTTCCTTCTAAAAATTCAGAAAGAGCACAAAAAGTTGCAATAAGGTATAAAATTTCATTACTTAATCTCGAATAGTTTCGAAAATATTTATAAAAAACCATAATCATAAACCAACTTTTCACACCCTGTATTTCGAAAACGAAGCGTTTTTCGATATAGGTTTATATGAAGTTTTCGTCATGTTTTAGGACCTAGAATACGTAGTTGAATTTATGGTACTACGTTCAGAAACACCTTGTATAGTTATTGATATAAACGCATTAATCGATATCAATAACTTAGGGAGGAATAAAGAAAAACTTTATATCTCAGAAGGCAAGCTCTTTGAGTTTAGGATATAATTAAACATCAGAAAAAGTGTTTTTTAATCATTTTAATTCATAGCATGAACCTATAAAGCTTGACGCTCTGCCCGCTGACAAAATTGTGTCCGCTTCACTGTGGCACGAAAGAGGATAAAATATGTGTCCGCTCTGACGTAGAGCGACTGTAAACCCATGTTTCAATTAAGAGCACCAAGGCACACACCGGTGGTTTATGACAAGCTCTTACAAAATAAAAACGTTTTATGATTTTATGGTATACACCATACAAAAGACGTCTTTATATGAAAGCAAAATATACAAATTATATTATTATGCAATATGTGGCACTGATAGCCGATGCTAACGCTATGCATGAACCAGCAACAACAACAAAATCCTAATTAGATCATCCACCCTGATAAAGCACTAATTAATTGTAAAACATCGATGGTGTAAAATCAGAATATCGGCTTTTCCGGTTCTCTCTAATGCTCTAAATGTTGCAAAAAAATGGTAAAAGAAATTATAAAAACTGTTTATGCTTCCGACCGAGCTGTAAGTAGAGATTCGACTATTTTCACATCTTCACAAAGTCCTAAGGGCACGCGTTATGCCCTTAGTCCGATTGTTTTGGTCAGTTATTTCAATATTAATTCGAAGACTCTTAGAAAAAATGCAATTGCTTTGCTTAGCCTCGTTTTAGTTACAGTTTAAAATTTTGTCTTTGTCGCATTTCTTTGCTCGTGCTGGATCGTCTTTTTCTGGTATACAACAGGTACTGCCTACCTGATGTAATGTAAACATTATAGTTACGTCGTGAAAAAGCTATATTCTGAAGAATAAATAGATGTCTAAAAATGGAAGAAAACAATTTGTTCGGAGGGATGGAGTTTATATTTTTCCCAGTCAAAGGTCCTACATGTGTGCCTAATATATTCAAAAGTTGACATTTGTATTCCGAGCGGTGTTTTTGCACTTGGTGCGAGTCCCTAAGTTTAGATTAATGTTTAGGTGCTTAGTTTATTAACTTAATCTTACTGATAACCTGAAGTATATAATCAACAAGATTTACCCATTACTTCAATTCAAAGTAAAAGATTGAGCTCATACGTTTCCCAGTCAAAGAGTTTATATTATGGGCTCTCTATATATGCGAAGCTGAACGTTCAATTTTCTTTTCCTTAGAGGAACAACCTCTTTGTATTAGTTTGTAATCTAACCTTACAACAGTTTTGCTTTTAGTTTCCTTTCTAGGATAGGCTTACAAAAGGCTCTTTTACCTGTGTAGACTCCTTAAAACTTTTAACATGAAGTTATAATTTTGAGAGTAACTAATCTGCCTCAATTTTTACTTTGCAAAATTCTAAAGGGACAATCGTACATTCCATAACTTGACCTACCACCTCTGATGGTCTCCAAGCATAAAACAAAGAAAAAAATAATACCTAAGCAGACTTAACTGCCCAATTACTATCGTAATTAGAGATTACCCAACTTTTCCTTTTTTCATGAAGGTCGATGGTATCCACAAAGAAAACAACTTCAAACCGAATTCAGAAAAGTCCGGAAACTTTCGCAGTTTCCCCCTTTTTAGCAGCCCGCAAACTAACAGGAGTTTTCGCTTCCTCAGGGACATCAATTTCCGATTCCCTTCGAAAAATCGGGGGGGAAGCAATTCATAATAATCTTTGAAGGGCCTCGGAGATTACATCTGCTTTTGTTTTTTCCACCGAGCTTAATTAATGTCGATTCAAAATTAAAATTTATGTTCTATAATACAATTGCGGTAAATGAGTTAAGAGAATTGAGTAGAAAGGTTGTTTGGCAAAGCATAAAAGCCATCGAAGCGCGGATTAAACGGTATTATACCCTCAATTTCCCTGAAGACTGGTTCGTGTTTGAAACTGCCAAAAAGTTATTTTGAATTAATTAAAGGACTAATAAGGCCTCCTTGTAAATTGAAAACAACTTTTGGAAACCCTCTTGGACGGCATTGAGTTTTAATGGACAAGCTGCTGTTAAAAGTAAATTTTGAGCGTTAATTCAAAGTCCCAAATTAGTGTTTACAATGAGATGAAATGACAGCTTTAGTTCGAATCCTGTTAGCCTAAATTAAGATATTAAGGCCCTAGTTAATACACACTTTCAATAAAATCCCGAAAACCAATATGAAAGACTGGATATTGCAAATTCAAGGCCTGTTAACTTCCATAATGGAGCACAACCGAATTAATTGAGCCGTCCTCTAACGTGGGGTTAATAATCTCGAACATGTAATACTAAAATTAAAATATTAGCAAACATTAATGAAGTAGATCTGCATAACACATTTTTAAATTTGCTGAGTTAAAAAGGTATTTTATGCAAAATTAAACTTCAACAAATCGCCATACTCACGCACCTTTACTTTTACATGTGTTTAAATTTTATTAAGCTACAGTGGAATTTGATACACTCGTAAGTTTGTGGCTAGTCAACCACCGAACTGGCTTTAGCTTCTAGGAAACGGCTTCAGGAAGTATTTATTATTCAAGAAATTGTATTATTCAGAAAGTACACACAGATGTGCAGACGCTTTATTGCATGATTAAATCCGTTTTCTTCTCTGCACCATTTTCCGCCATTAAGAAACTGCATATAAGTTTATTTTGAACTGGGAAACCATGGCAGATCAGCTCGTAAAAATGCAAAACAGTTTCGGTTTTCAGTTTGATGAAAAAACATCAGTTCCGTAAACGAAATGTGTACATTTTTTAACGATAATTTTATCTCCGTTGGCGCTAATTTGCGTGTTGAATTTTAATCAGAAGGGCCAAAGGTCGAAAAATACCAATTAAATTTTGTTCCAGTAAAGAAACTGGGGGGTTCATTCCTTTATAACAAAAATAATTCATTCTATACGTGTGCATATCTCGCTCAATTTCACTCGCTTAACAAACAATATATCCAGTTAAAAAATTCTCTCAGGGATAATGACAGGCTTTATTCACGAATAATTGAAGTTTATTTATGCGCGTCAGTATCTATTGATGCACAAAAATATTAATATGATCGTGGTTAATGATCTATTTTAGTCACGAATTATTTAAATATATTTTTATGCAAAACCCGGTTTTACTGTAGGCATGAGCACAACATCGCTTGCGCGCTCATATCTTAAATATTAGTATGTAATTCATTTGTGGACTATTACTGGTTTTACTGACGAATAATTAAAATAAACTATTACAAATGAATGACTTTTATTATGGTAGGAATACTCATGAATAATTCAACTATACTTTCCTGCAACAGAATGGTTTATTTTTTTAAATAACAAAACATTATCTCTGGCGAACCCCATTTTAAACAAGTTAGTAGCAAATATCGAAATATTTGCCTTACGAATAATTCAAAATATATTTCAAACCTCAGTGTATTTCATGTGGTTGGAAAAAATGAAATATATGTTGGTGCATCAGTGGTTTCTCTCTAGCTATATACAGGGTGGGTTTTTAAAAAATATAAATGCTAATATCTTGAAAATCGTGCCGGCAATAGTAAAATTCAGAAATACGTCTTCCATAACACGATGAAGAAAGATGATTGAGGGTAGGACAAGTTGGGTGGGTGGCTAAGGTGTATTTGGTAAAAGTTAGTGAGTACATCATACCCTAAATCATCTTCCCCACCATGGTAGACGTATTTATGGATTTTTCCATTGCTGACAAAATTTTTAAGATATTGGCATTTATATTTAAAAAACACCCTGTATATACTAACACTTGCGGCCTCCTCTTTTAAATAACTAACTAGTGGAAAATAACTCGTTTTACTCATGAGTAATGAAATTTACATTACGACTTGATTTATTATTATGGTAGATATACTCCTTCTGCTCGCAAATAATTCCTGTATACCATTATAGGTACATCGGCATCAATTATCGTATAATTTATTATAATTTATATAATTAGATATGAGTATGACCGGGCTTGCGTCCTCGCATTTTAAACATTTTACTCTTGAATAATGAGTCCTTTCAGGCACAAATACCTATCATTTACTTGCATGCATCATTATATTTTATTTGTGAACCTTCATTTTAATCAACACCGTCGTGGATAATGACTTATTTGGCTGATGAAAAATTTTAATCTGCTTTGATAGATTAGTAGCTTTCATTCAAGTAGAAATACTATTGTACTGCTTGTGCGTTCGCATATTAAACAGTTCACTCGTGAGCACTGGTTTTATTGTTAAACGTTCTCAAATATAAAACAAGTGCGGCAAAAATTCTAGATTATTTAAAGGCAATATGCATGCGTGCAATCTATGATGAAAAAATCAGGATCAGGGAATCAGGAATCACTCAACGAATGCTTTTTTCTCACCTAGATTACATGAATACATATGAGTCTAAAATAATTGATCTGTGAAAAATATTCGACTCTAAGACATTCACAGCAATTTTATTGCGATGCAATTTGCCCAGAAATTTTATCACGATAAAATCTGTTTGTTTTCTTATTTTCAAAATCGTTAGATTTAAACCGTACAACTTTTCGATCAATCAATAACTATTTTAAAATTTTAGAGCTTTCTCCTAAGCAACTCCTATACATAGAGAAAAAAACTACGCCAATTGGTGAAAAAAGCCTTTAAAGTCAAAAATATATAAATCCTCGGTGTGTGCACGAATGCTTCTTTCTGTGCGAATTGTTCTTTCAAACCTTTAGATTATTAAAATTCATTGAAGACTCAACGAACTTTTTCCATCAATCAACGGCAGTGGATATTCCTCAATTTTCATAGTTATCACGAATTTTTAAATTTGAGAATATAAATATTCTAAAGATTTTAAAACTAAAATGATGAACTGTTTGTTCCTTTTTTTGTTTTTTTATACTTCTCGATATATTAGAAAATTATAGGGGCGAAGAGTCAACGTCCTTCCTTTTTTATCTTTTCGTTAAAGTATCCTTGATACGATTTTTGCATTGTCACCTCTGGAATTTTATATACAAAATCTATGAACCCTAAAATTTTAAACGAAAAAATTACAAAAAAATTGAAAATTTTTATTTTCGAAAATCGGTGAGATTAATAATAATCGATGCTTGTCATGACTGTTTCCTGCTTTGAAGCTCTTTTTCGTACGTCCCTGATTTTTGCAATACAACAAATGTTGAAAAACTGTTCAAAATGTCATGTCGTCAACATATTTTCAGATAACACAATGTCAAATTAAATTTTAGAGTCTTCAATAGGCTGAATTGTTTGTTGCCTCGATAACTCGGGAAACAAATTAACAACTTAAATACAGGAACAAAACAATGCTTCACAGAGCCGCAGCCCTATATGCTCGTCTTCTCCTATAAATTTATTACTCGAGGCCTAATTGGCCTTATTAGTGACTTCACAAGATAAACCAGGCTTAATTGTGATAAATAGATTCCGAAAACTATCTTCTCAAAGCTTGAATTATGCCCTTTGCTAATTTCAATTAAGCCTCTACTCAATTTTTATTCAATTACCTGTCTCCATTTTTAAATCTTCATTAGCCACAAAGTTTATTGGACGGTTTATTAAACGTATAACTTAGTAGTTTTTTAAAAATTTTCTAATATTGTCATTCTTCTCTAAAATTGCTTTTCAACTCTCTTAATTTAATACTTATAAACCCTTAAAAACCTCCGCAAGGTTGGGCCTCAGCTGGCCGCAATTTGTGTTTTGCGGCAAGAAGAGGGTTATTTAAATATTCTTGAGTTTCATGCTATTTTTAGTTCGTTTTTAATATGCTTTAAAGGATAGAGATTGTGGAATTAAAAATTTGAATAACATGGATGAAAGCAGCTGCATTTCGGTTAGTTAATTTTTTTTACAAATAATACAAAACAAGTACGGTTTATTCAAATATTTAATTAAAACACACACACTGGAGTGAATTAAGGAAAATTAAATCAAAAATTTCGATTTAAAATTCCTTAATTTTAGATTGCTTTAGAAGTTTCTTATTAAAATAGCTTTTGCCCATTGCTATACTATAAACATCGTTAAATTTTTAGTTATAAAAACATGCAAGCTTAACCATCCTCAGTTTGAAAAGGTGGAAAATGATAATGGAAATGTCTGCAAGATCCATTATTTTACCGGATAAGCCGCCAAGAGCTCTTTGACCTAATTTCGAGCAGTTTCACGTTTATCTGCGATTAACCGCACACTGTTGAGCTCGGTTGAGCCATTCACTTTAAATTTTAATACAAATTTGATGACATGTTATATATAATTCCGTGAAGTATTAGAGGTAACAATTCGGTGTCCTCAGCTAAAATCACGTAATGATATTCGCTGGTTTGAAATCGCTGTTCGGAGAGACTACCAAGGTCACAGGAGACAAGGGAAGGAACTCTAGTTTTCTTTTATAGAATCGAAATTTGGAAAAGATGCAGATGTGAAAGTGGACAAAAATACTTATTCGAACTTAACTCCAAATATTAAACAAAGATTCATTATGAAATTCATTTAAAGACTAAATCTCGATATTTAGAAGAACGAAGAAAATAATCTTCAGTTTTCCTCCACAATATCTAAATTTGGAGAAGAAGCAGATGTGTACGAAGATCTGTCTAACTGAAAATTAGATGTAAAAATATACTAAAACCTTTCCAAAAACCGGTACACTAAGGTATATTTGCTTTCTTCAATTTTGTAAGAGAATAAATATGTCTCCACTTTCCAAAGAAAAAGGCAGTCTTCAGTTCTCTTTTAGTAAGCTAAAGTTTGAACTCGAAATAGATGTTAAAATATATTCAATCTTAAATCCGACAAAAAAATTATTGAAACTAAAAATGATTTTACAGTTGTATGAAAGGAAAAATTGTCATCTTCCAAAGAAAGAAAAAATAAGTCGTTAGTTTTGTTGCCTTAGCCGAAAGATTGCAGAGAAGGGGGTAGAAAAATTTATTAGAACCTTTATTGCAGGAATAAATACCCACTTCCTAAAGAAAGAGAAATGAGTTGTCAGTTTTTATCTCTGTAGGTCGAAACTTTAAAGCGAAGCAGACGTGAAAATGTACGAAATCCTATAAAAAATCGACTAAATATTGCTAGAATTAAGGGTTGCTATAAAAATTCATTCAGAAAAATATGTCTACTTTCTGTCGTAAGAGAAACGAATTTAATAAATTGCAAAAAAATTTTTAAAAGATAGATAAAAATAAAATTTATTTGTTTTTCTAAGTTTTGTTAAAGGGTAAATACCTATTTTCCATGGAAGAATTCGACAATTCTTTCTTAGGACATTAAAATTTAACAGAGGATTAAAATTTAACAGAGGAACAGATTCTAATCAGTTTAATTTTTTATTATTAATTATATACAGGATGGTCCTTAATTAATAAGACACGGAGCATAGACGGATTCTTGATGTAAAAATACTCCGATTTACATATATTTATGTTATACCAAAAGTTAATAATAACCGAGATACAACGTGTTAAATTTGAAAAAATAAATCACATTTTCTTCAATAACTTTCCACTACATTAAGCTAATTTTATGAAATTTTGTATTCGGGGGTTTCTTAAGACGAGAAATTCAAATTTATGAACGATTTAGTTGTATCTTCTAGAGGGCGCCACCAGCGGCTATTAGGACACCTTTAAACAGCTGAAACTTTTTTGTGTCACGCTGTATATCACTTTTGAGTAGAAAAATCTATTTCTCTACCTTTTCTACTGAGGAAAGGTATAACTTATGTAAATCGCTAGAAGCAACGGTTTCCGAGACAATGCATCTAAAGCTGACCATGCATGCAAATTATTGAAATAAAAAGCCGGAGTCATTAAATAAAACATCAATAAAAGAAACAAAACTTAAATTGTTACATTGTAAAGTTAAATTGTAAAAGTTTTAAAATTACAAAACTCAGGATTATTTGAGAGATATTTAAACAAATAAAACTTCTTTATAAAGAAGATAGAAGTTTTCACTTTGCTTTCAATAGACAGGAATTAAAAACACTAAATCATCCAAAATGTATGAATTGTTTTTAAAGTTGATCTTGAAGTTTTTTTAAGACGAGAAAAAGAAAACAGACTGAAGACTCATTTTACTGCATAAGAACTACGTTGATGAATGGCAGACTAAAAACGGCCTTATGTTTATCAACGTTTTTTTTTAACTTGCAATGAAATAAAGTCAATAATTCATTTAAATAAGGCAGATCTAAAAGCATACTAAATTCTTTTGCAAATAGGAGAAAACCGTGGACAGATGGAATTGTTGAGCGTTATTACAAATACCGCAAGTTTACAAAAGAAAGAAAAGGAGAACTAAACGTTCCTTGTGTTGCAGAGCAAGTCGATGTTTTAAGACAAACAATTATCACAAAAACTTATCCAAACCCGAGTAAAAATTCTCGAAGCGAGGAATTGTTTTGCTTTTTATTTCACGGTTTAACTTTTTTACATGTTTTCTAAAATCCTTTTTACTTATGAATTTTGTAAATTTTTTTACGATTGTAAGATAAAATGGCTTTACGGGCACGCATTTACGAGTTAAAAATAGCACTTTATCATACATGTGCAATAAAAAGTTCTACGTGGCTTTTCAAAAAGATCAAAGTGCCAAAAATTTGTATGGCTATTTGAAATTGGTATACGTACAGCAAAAATTTGACCGCGGGCGTGCATATAAAGATTCTACAGCACGTTCACATTTTCTTGAACTTACAAAAGTCAGTAAAGTGGCATAAACCAAAAACTCGCAAATGTGTACGACAACATGGATATGTTACAATTCCTCATATTTTTAGTGCACTTTTTCCTGTCCCAACTCCTTATAGCAGACCTTAATCGATTTTAAATGTGACAGCGCCTGGGTGATTTATAGCAGATATAAAACACTGTGTAAAACGTAACGATCTCATTTCCTACCTCAATAATACGCGCATTTTCGTAAAACAGTACTGACGAGAGACCATTGTAAAACGTTAAACACACGTGCATTTTAGAGCTTTTACTTAATGTGTGGTATTTAGGAATATAATAACGTTACATGTTAAATCTGTAATGCAAAATGGTAAAAAATGCAAAAACGGCATTATACATGTTAATTAGAATTGCCTTTTTTCTTACAATTTTTCCCATTGCAGGTCAGCTCTTTCCCGCATTTTGTTGAGATAATATTTCAAAGACAGTTCACTAAAAATATATTTATTAAATAAAATTTCTGCGAAAATGTAGAAGATAAAAACTCCCTGAGAAGCACTCTGTAGACCAATTAATAAACCGCCTAAAATGTCTCTCGTTATTTAAGAAAATGGTCAATGACGTCGAAATTACAAAAGGCCTTCGGCAGGTGAATCGAATCATCTCCATTTAATTTTATGCCGAGGAGTTCACTCACATCGCAAATTAAAATTTTTCCATTAAAACATTTTTCATTATTCCATTACCGAATGATCAAATTAAATTAATCTTGAGATGTAGTATCACAATATCACCTTGCCTTGAAATATGATCCTTCAAATTTGATAAATTAAATCAAAGACTTCGGTGGATTTACCTTGGGTTCCCCACGAGCCGAGTTTTGAGGCAACTTGGGTTTGCTTTAATATTAATCCCCAGAATATTATAGGATTTAGAGTTGATAGAAGTTATAAATAAGTTTCGAAGAACAAGGATTAGTTTATTAGATTAAAACTACAGGATAATACAATGTATTTAGCCTGCACAGAACTATATGGAAACGGACATTATCGATACTCCTAACAAAATCGATCTAAAAAGGGGAAGTTAATCGGTTAATTGGCAAAGTCTTTAATATAATTTTCATCTTTATAAATTACTTATAAGCATCGTATCGACTGAAGGCACGTCGTTATGAAGATGGCATAGAAATTTAAACCGATAAGCGAATGGCAAACAATTTATCGATTATTGAATAGCTTAATGCAGGGAAATGCTCCAATTATGAAATGCACGTTATGAAGCTTATTAGACGATCGTATTAAAAGCGTGGTTTAAACTTCAGAACAAGGGTGATTTCTTATCCAATAAAATTGCATTTTTCAGCCGCCAGGCACTGAATAATTTCTAAAATAGTTTTTTGAGCTATCAAGAAAATTAATGAACTTTTCGTTCTACTGCACAATGTACGTAATAGAAACCCTTCAATGTAAAACAGCCTTTTATAATAATTATAATCATATTCCGAATTAAATCCCATGCTTCAATAAAGCAATAAAATGAGTCTCGTTCCTGGAAAAAGAAAAAGAGGGAACATATTTTTGCTATAGCTATAATTAAAATCTTTTCATATAAAACGCCACCCTGCGAATTCATTTATACTGCCTGAAACTCATTTCGCTCTTATTTCCCTAAATTGGATTTTTTCCAGAGAACAACTTATAAAACACTGTCTGCTATGGAAGGCAATAATTAATAATTGCTCTCGACCATTTTATGCCTTTTTTAAATTGATTAGATTGTTTGATTCGTTATAGTTCACGAGCCTAAAATAGGCATAATTAAAAAGTTCTGGAAGTTGAAACGTAGGAGATTGTGGGATTGGAGGAAATTTAAGAATGTACAATCGCCACGTTACCAGGTCAAACATTATTTAAATTGTGTTATGCTTCGTTCTTGGTGTTACACTCGGTTTGTATTTTATTGCTGTATATTTTAAACTGAAAATTTTTTCTGAAGGAAAATTCTCATGTCAGCATGTCAAGTCTGATTATTACTCAAGAGTGAATTATACAAGAGTGACAATTTAACTCATTTCGGAAGGGCCAATCAATATACTTGATATTTTAGTAAGCACCCTTGTTAACATGCTCCTTTCAAAAAGATGCAGTGAAAAAAGATATCGAAAAGATAAAACTGAAAATCTCATCTTACTACAGCAACGAGTCAGAGAGGTTTGCCAGTTAAATAAAAGATTTGAGTTATATTCTTGAAGCGTTAAATCCATCCTCAATTCATGGCCGACTGCTAGTTCTACAATTGTAAAAAAGAAACAAAGAGCATAAAATATATCTCTTGCATCATTACCCTTTTTAATCCCACAGATTTAAAACTGCGAACTGCAATTTTCATAAAACATTCTATCCGTAAATGTTCTATTACAATCAAGTAAAAGACCACTCGAGTTAAAGTTCTTTTCAGTTTCAGTCAATCTTTTCCGTTTAACTTTTCGTTCGTTTGGTTCATTTTTGTCGGTCTTTTGGATAAAGCACATTGCTATCGGTGTGCTATTGTTGAAAACATAGTCAAGTTTTTATTTTTGGTTTAGTTTTATTGAAAAACGAAGAACTCTGATTGGAACTTGAAAATCTTTATTCAAACCGTTTTCTTTATGCTGTGCAGAATTTAGTGCCTTTAAAATTTGAATAAAAATGTTACGAAATTATTAATAAATTTCTTTAGGAAATCTCGTCAACTATAGGATGGATGAAGGCTACGAATTTTCGAATAAAAATACTTGAGCTTTGAATACAAAATTTAATTCCTTGGTAAATTTTGGATCAAGTTAAAATTATTGTTAAATAGGATTTTTGTAATGTTTTGAACACTTGAATTGAATTGAGCACTTCGGAAATTTCGAGTAAACACTTCAGGGTGAATAAAGATCGGTATTTCATAATCTCCCTAGTGATTCAATTATTTCATAACATTTTTCGAATCTATCATGATTTTTATGGAAATCATCCTGAGAAAGAATTTATTGTAAATTATTACACGACATAAATTTAACGATATTAATTATTTTCTTGAAATTATTTGTGTTTTGAAATTAATGAATGCGAAAATTGGCCATTTTGCTACACCCTAATATGGTTGTTGTTTTTAAATTTAATAGAAGTGTAAACGACATCGGGTAGATTTTTTCATGTAAATAGAATCGGCGGATAACTTTTGCCAAGAAAACCATTTTATCACAATTAATTATTCTTATATTTATTTATAATTTTTTTAATCGGATAAATGGAGATGGCGTGGGGTTAGAGTCTGAGAGATATCAAGAGAAGTATATATACCCCATCCCCCACCTAGGATTAAATTCTTGAATCTGGGGAGTAAAACTTTTACCACACAACCAAGAATCTGGCCTCCGAAGTTATGCTTGGTAGTAATTTCTCGAGTTGTTGGATAACTAACCAACCCGAGTTTTTGGTGGATACGCGCCATGACTTTATTCGCTTGTGACACAGCTTGCCACCACAGGGCCGGATTGGGAGAGAGGCAAAGTATCCAAGGCGAATCCTCCACTAATCGACCATCACAAGACAATGTCAAAAGTATTCAGAAGATATCACTTTGTGAGAAAAAACACATGGAATGTCACCACATGTTAGATTCCGGGCCACAGGAATGTCAAAGGGCACGTAAGAGCTGATGAGTTAGCCAAGTGAGGTTCCCTATCATGCTTCGGCAGACTTGAAACATGCTTAGGGATCAGCAAAGGTATTCCTGCTATCCATGTGTTGGACACGTGGAGATGGCAATAAAAAAATCAAACTGGATATGGTAAGAGAAATATAGAAAAGCCAAGGATATCTTGCCCAATCCGGACACATCTTAGACATCATGGCTATTATGGAAGGAGGAGCGGGTAATATATCGGAGACCTAGTGGAGGTTTTACCAGGTCACTACAGACGTAACTGACATATTCATCTCCTGGGAAGGAGGAATCAATAGTACATCAGGTATGATCTAGTTGGAGTTCTTACAGGTTATTGCCGACTAAACAGATATATACATCTCTTGAGAATCGACAAACTTGCTGGTACGATGCAATAGGTAGACACGTCTTACACAAAAAGTTTTAGGAGCCGCCCTTCTTCTCCAGGACTCCTATCTCTTGAATGGAGTAGAGTACCCTTCTTCATAAAGTAAAGAAGACTAGCCATTTTGCGGAGAAGGAGGGAAGCCCCGTCGAGTGAAAGGGGAGTTAGATTAAGGGCGAAGTGGGCCTATTATGGCCTAATTGCAGGGCCCTCCACTTTACTACTACTACCACACATTATATAATTATAGTATTGTCGCACAATTCTATATTATCGCACCTGCCACAATTTCAGACATCAATAAACGACCCATACTAGTATAACACAACACAGCTAAATTGAGCCGGGATATGTTGGAATTGATTTGTTAAAGAGCAAAAATTATTGCTTTTTGTAAGTTTTATTGTGTAACAAAGTGATTTTGGTGGGGAATTTACTAATGGATTAAATGATTCTCCTAGAATGAACAAAAATTTTCTTGTGAGAAGCTATAAATCATTAGATTTATAAACTCCGAAAGAGAGTAAAATTGTAGTCGAACTATTCAAAAAAGCATAAGACAGTTACTGGCGATTCTGTTCTTAACACACTATTGAACATGACAGTGAAGTACAAGACATAAGGGCACTAAGTTACCAAGTACAAAATACCCGAAAGTTTCCACTCCAATATTGTCCACACAAAGAATTTAGTTCCTTATTTCTTTTTATCTCCTTCAGAGAGAATAAAACTTAAAAAAAGGGTCATAATATCTTTCATGTGCATTCTTACCGAAGTCTATTAAGATATGACTAACTTATCGACCATGCTAATCGTAAAGAAAGACTTTTATCTATGTAAAAGTAAAGAAATTTTAACCTGATTTTATTATCGACTAATTATTCCCACTGGGAAACCACGAAAGAAATAACAAACATCAAAATGTCTTTGAAATCAGGCAATTAGCGACTTATAGGTACTGGCGCGAGGTTCCGATAAAGAGCTTTGCAGTACTTAAAGCGTCAGTATTTCTTATTGCAAAGACGTTCAGTCATAAAACAGGATTGAATAAGTATTTTCAAATTTAAATATGTGCCTTATATAAATCACCGAAGGAAGTTTCCGTTCTTAGTGTAACTGACACCCAAAATTGCATTTTAAGGCGTCAATCCTCTAATAACCGAAAATATAATTACCACCCTGGAAATTTATAACCCCAATCCGGAATTTCGGTTTCAGAATTTGGCCAATGCGAGAGACAGGTTAATATTCCAATTTTAAGCTCGATTTACGGATCTAGGTATTAAATTTTTTGGCCCATAAATTTTCTGCCTATGACGTTTGCTGACCCCAGGATTTTCGACGATTTCTTTACACAAACCTTCGTTTTATCCCTTTGTTTTTTTTTGGTAAAAAAACGCTCTAATACTTTCCCTCTTAGAAATTTGCTTAAAACTGCAATATGGACGATAAACCCTTAAATCGTCTCCAATTTATTCAAAATGCAAATGGTGCGTCGAATGGAGACCATAATTTCCGCATTTTAAAACATTAGAATTTATTGGGACAGGGATAAAAATGCAGGAATGTTAATAAAAGCCATGAAAACCTATTCTAAAGGGGCATAAAACTTACCTCTGCACTGGTATCGTTTAGCTGATATTCACGTTCCGGGCTCGGCACCGTCCCTGGAACACAAAAACCGCCATTAAAATGGCCATTCGGAATTTTTTCAGAAAATGGCCGCCGCTGGCAAGTAATGGCTTTGGTTTTGTCTGATAAATTATCATACGAGAATTGGGCATTTTGTTTTTATGGGCGGTAGATCGTTGTTGGGTTTGCGTTCTAGAAGCAGGTTACTGAACGTATTGTCCTACTTGTAGATAGTCATTATTTTTAGGTCACATACAACATTATCAAGCCAAAGTTTTTGCTCTTGTCGGCTCGGCTGCGCATAAAACCATGGAGAAGACTCGCGTGGCATCAAGGTCCCGCCAACAAATTTACAGCCGAAATCTCTTTGGCCCTAATCCATCCATTTAACGGATTAATTAATAACAATTATATAACTTCGTCCTGCATAAAATTAATCCAGAAATTGGTCTTGCGTTAGTGAGCGGCTTAATGAGTAATTTAATTGAAGGCCTAATTGAGGTTGAGGTCAAACCGGGTCAGCGGAGAAATTAAATGGCCGCCCTAAATGAGGGTTTTTAAAACATTGCAAATTGACCCGATCATGTTTTCAATTCATATTAAGATTGATTTATAGGGGAGGGAAAATGTATTTGGAATCTTACATCAACCGTGAATTGCTCAATTGAGAGACAGTCGAATTGGAGATGCAATCTAACGGATCTTGGAAATTAACTTCGTTGGATGTTGAAGTGTAGGATAGATGAGGACAAGGAAAACTTACGTCCCAGATTCCTATCTCCATCTATAGCTATTTATAACTAATATACCACCAATCAATAACTAATACATTTAACAGAACATAATTGGTGCAGTTCCAAAGTTCTTGTTAATAACTAAGTTGTAGTTATTGATAATAAAATAATAGTAAAAGCGTCTGAAAACAGTTCCTAATTGAGTATCCGGCTTTTCTAGGAAGGCCCTAATAGTTTCCACTTATGTCCAATTTCATATAAGGTTCAATAAAACGGATCTGACGTTTAATTTCAAGCCTTCAGAGTTGAAAATTCCATAGTTCAGCTGATGAAAGAGCAAAAGCTGCTTTCAATGTAATAAAACTCATGCTTTAGAAGACGCAACTATACCGAGTGATTCGAGAAGGTGGCTCGCTGTTATAACTTTTTTATTTCTAAACTTAGAATGTTGAAATTTGGAAGGCAGCCATGTGAGAATAAAGCCGATTGATTAACATTAATGACGTTTATCTAGCACTTCCGGTTTAACCGGAAATGACCTCATTTTCGATTTTTAAATGTAATGCCCTATATATTTTTTCTTTTTTGAAATCTAGAGACCATTTTTAATTAAAAATGACATCTAAATTCCAAAAAAGAAAAAATGTGTATATATATTAGGTGTACAACTTTGCTTCCGCCGTTTTTTTTCCGAATTTCGCGATTTTATTGTAAAAAACTAATTATACCTTTAGGATCCAAAGTATTGTCCATCGCTGGCCACTACTTTCTCCCATCTTTCGGGCAGCATACGAATCCCGTGTTGAAAAAATTGGACATCTTTTGAAGCGATCCACGATTCTATCCAATTTCTTACTTCTTCATAAGACCGGAAGTGTTGGTCAGCTAGCCCATGTGCCATGGATCGAAACAAGTGATAATCAGAAGGAGCTAGGTCAGGAGAATATGGCGGGTGGGGTAGGACTTCCCATTTCAATGTTTCCAAGTATTTCTTGACCACTTGCGCAACATGGGGTCGAGCATTATCGTGCTGCAAAATCACTTTATCATGTCTCTCGTTGTATTGCAGCCGTTTCTTTTTCAATGCTCGGCTCAAACGCATTAATTGGGTTCGATAAAGAGCACCTGTGATTGTTTCAGTTGGTTGTAACAGCTCATAATATATTACGCCGAGTTGATCCCACCAAATACAGAGCATGATTTTGGAACCATGAATAGACGGTTTGGCCGTCGACGTGGAAGCATGGCCGGGATATCCCCAAGTCTTTTTGCGTTTGGGATTATCGTAATGAACCCATTTCTCGTCCCCAGTCACAATACGATGCAGAAATCCCTTCCGTCTTTGCCTTGCAAGCAACTGTTCACAAGCGAACAGACGCCTGTCAATATCTCTTGGTTTCAACTCGTACGGCACCCAATATCCTTGCTTCTGAATCATTCCCATGTCTTTGAGGCGTTTTGAGATTGTTTGTTGAGTCACTCCCAATGATTGTGCCAATTCTTGTTGACTTTGACACGAGTCTTCGTCAAGTAATGCTTCCAAGTTCGCATCTTGGAAAACCTTCTTTCTTCCACCGCTATGTTGGTCTTCGACGTGAAAATCACCGTTCTTGAAGCGCTGAAACCACTCACGACATGTCCTTTCACTAATAGTGGCTTCCCCATAAGTATCTGAGAGCATTCGATGAGCCTCAGCAGCAGATTTCTTCATATTGAAGCAGAAAAGTAAAACCTCCCGCAAATGACGAGAATTTGGCTCGTACACTGACATTTTCAATTGCGAATAACTTTATGATGAAGACACAAATAGACTAATATTTTTATGAGGTTATGTTAACAGGTGCCCAAGGCTCCTGCATGCCCACATGGGGTTATTTATTTCGATCATTACTTACCGCTACATACATCTATTCAAAAACGGCGGAAGCAAAGTTGTACACCTTATACACACACAAAATTTTAGTTCCTACCTAAACAAGTTTCTCTGCGCTAGTATGGAAAAATACATCTTTCTGCAGGCAAGTCCGTGCGGAAAAAATAACTTTTTCCGCAGATGCAGATGGAGCTTTCTCAGACCTTTCGAGGAGTCTCGAATTTTTGAGCAACGTTAATGGTTTCCCCAAATCCCAAACAACTCTTCAATCTCATCTCTAAATCCCTTTAACTCCTAAAGCTAGGACTCTATCAGTACGTTCAAGTTTCATTTTCGCGAATCGTCTTTTCGAATTTCTAATTACGCTTCGTTTTAAAACCCATTTGTCTTCGGGGCTGACGTTCGACAGCGACGGCTGCAGGAAATCACGCGGTATAATTCGCCCCCGAAACGGGTAAAGCCTGGTTTCGATAATTAGTAGGCCAATTAATTTGTTTATTGTTGCCAAGCTAACAGAATAATGCCATTAACGATGACGGTTATAACGGTGGTTTCAATCATATTGATACAAATTGTGACTTGTCGATATATACATACATATATTGAGATCCATCCATTCTCGCTTTGTTTGCCTGTGAAGTAATAGCACGTATTGCGGTTTCTAATCCCCTATACAAGACACAAGTTCCCCCTATCTATGTAGACCTACAAGTGTTATTTACCTTCCTTCAGACCAAATTTACAGCCCTCGCAGTTCTAGATAGAATTTAAGGCTTTTCGTTTCACCTTAATCTGATTAATAATATATTTACTTGCTTTGTTCGAGACTGATGGGATTATAAATTATGTGCCATTATTTCTAAAGGCGATGTAAATCGATTCTAAAACTCGTTTCCACCATCCGTGTATTTATTATTCGTACTCACAATTAATAATGAATTTGCAAACTCTTTCGGAAAATTTAGCCCTCAGTTTAAGCTTAGCTTCGCGTGAGGGTTAATGAGTAATTTAATTGGAGGTGTAATTGAGTTTACGGTTATAGTGGGTCGGTGGAATAATTAGAGATGGATGGATATGTGCATGAAGCCTTTTGGAAAATTGAGCGTAATGAAGCTAGTTATCACATAACGTAAAGATAACATACAAAAACTGGGAGCCGAAGCTGGTTATTTATTGCAAATAACACGGTTAAGGCGCATTTTTATATAGGCAAGTTATATGTTAACACGGAAAATAATGATTTTAACAACAAGACTAAACATGACCTGATTCAAAAGTTTCGGTTGTTTATGCAAACAAACAGCTTAGGGGCGTATCGGTTATGGAAATATATTCAACGGAAGAATAAATTTCACACTAGAAGAGCCAAATTATTTATACCCTGCACTTAGCCTAGAAAGCTGTATCAATTATAAAACTTTCCGGCAGATAGTTTCCAAATTAATTCTTCCGGAACTTCCCTCTGCAATTCTGTCCTACTTTAACGACCACCATTTGACTTTTTAATTACTTTGACAATCGCTCTTTGAATTCAGCTTCTTTATTTTTTGAGCACCTAAAGGTTGAACATAAATCACGTGTTTTGCAGAAAGAAAATGGGCGAAAGTTGTTTTGCAAAGGGAATTAATTAAATTCTACTAAAGCTGCTTACAGAAAATGTCATTCACACTCTTAAATCAGAAATAAGACAATGGAAAGCTTACGAATAAAGGTGAGTGCTAATACATGCCGTCGTTTTATCGCTTGAAAACCATCGAGGTACCTACATGAGGTAAGAAAATCTGAGTTTTAGTTTTTTTTTATATCTTGGAGTTCCGCTTTAACTTGACCTTAGCGAAGAAGTCACGGAATAGAGACATTTATAGTCGTAATCCTGTTTTCAAATATCGGATAAGTAATTATCAGTTCTGACCTTAGTTTCTGTATATTAAACCGCAAAAAGTAGTAGAAACGTAAAAAAACGATTAAGGGGTAGACCATTAACGTTCTGGCAAGCTTAACGGTGACATAAAGTTCTTGTTAACTTAGAAATAGGGACAGTCCATTGACTAAAAGGGTAGTTTCTGCGAAATATCTGTAGTTTAGAGTTATTGGAGGTTTTAGTATCTTCGCAGAAGTATAGTTGGGGAAATAAAAATTGACAATACCAGGACACATCGCGTCTCGCTTAATGTCCGCTTAATTGAATAGGATTAATATGGCTGTAAATGCTTATTTCTTAAACCTTAAAATGATTATAACTAAAACCACAGTTAACAATAAATATAAATCTTAATAAACTAAAATTAAAAAATGGAAATTTGCAAACAAATCATCTTTACGGTTACTCCATTGATTGCAGATTATTACTAAGGAGAGATAGAGAACAAAATTCGGTATAAACAGAGACGAAATAATGCCGTTGTATTGAAAAAATGCAAATTAATTTAATCCCACATGAAAATGACTTAAGCTGTAATAACTACTGTAAAAACTAAAATTTTTTGAGATTTTCCTTTTGGGGTGAATCCTTTTTGAAGTAACCAGTTAAATTATAGAATTATGGACATCTTGTTTATATAAATAATTAATTACAGATTTATTAGAATGATAAAAACTAGAAAGTGAATAAATAAATTCTCATAGTGTGAATAAATATTTTATTTGAGTATTTAAAAACATGATTTTCAGCTTAACTAGGAAGATTCTCATTAATACCCTTCATCAAATTCATAAAAAATGGGTCTAACATCACCCACACATTCGTTCTGCAAATAGATTATGATTGAGCTTAATTTGCCTTAAAGTTGATTAGAATTGTCAATATACAGTGTGTCAATTTCAAAACTTTGGATTGCCTATAACTCTGAAGATCAAAATTTTTTTTAGAACATTCAAAAACCGTTTTGGTAGAATGTAGGGGGAACCAGCTTCTACGTATCCCTTTAAAGAGAGAATTTACCTGAGCCTTCAAATTTTAAATTGTAACACCTATCAGATGATACCTTATTTTAAAGATATTTGTAAACTGCGTATAAAAAACTAGTTTCAATAAAAAATTTCCAATTTTTGTAATCCAAAATTAATATAGAAATATCATATTTAAAAAATGTAAATAAAAACAGTTTAAAATAATCACTGTTTTTTTCTAAACAAAAAATGGTCAGAATTCAACTTCTCTCACTTTTTCAAATAATTCAGAGATAATGGATTGACATACTTTGGTAATTCGATGCTGTGAATCTTGTTAATTGGCTGGCTTGGTTTTGTAAAGACTGATTTGATGTGGCCCTTAAAAAGCGAAGGGTGTTAAATCTGGTGATTGCGGTGGCTATATTTCTCCTCTGCATCTTCCAGGATAATTGGTCTTATTTATAGGACGTAATGCGGTGGAGCACCATCTAATCGAAGATGTAAAAAATTTTCATTTCATTGCTGATCGTTATCAATCGTGTTGGGCTACCTACTCCCCTTACAGACACATGTAGAAATTTGCAACCCTAATTAAACTGGTTCCCTCCATTCTGCCGAAACGGTTTTTCAATTTTCTAAAAAAATTCACTCTTCGGAGTTATGAGCAATTCAAAGTTTTGAAATTGACACACTGTATAAGGCGTAAATTTATAGTTGTGTTATTCAAATTTTGCTTCAAATTTTTATTGTTGGGTATTCATTTGGGTTTAAATCAATAGACGACCGTATCTACAACAATTTTAATGTGTATGAGTTCAGAGCCACTTTTATCCCAACAAACAATGTCACGTTATGCCATTGACTATTTCTATCTGAAATATTTAATCTAACTGCAAATGTCTTTCCATCTATATCAACATTTTCTATTATTTTACCAAATTTGGAAGTGATGCACTCATTTTTCTTATTGATATAATGTTTTTGCAATTTTCTCTCATAGCTGTGGTATTTTTCATAAGTCTTGAACGTCTTACCGAGATTTATATACTCTATTCATCCTTAGATTTTAAAAGAACATATTCCGGATAATGATATCTCCGATGAAAATTACTAAATCTCATTCTGTTAAACGCGCTGAAAGTTATTCATAGCTAATCCCTGATGAATTCTAATGAAAGATAAGATACCAAAACTGAAGTCTATGAAATCTAGATGCAGATGTAAGTAGATGCAGTAACACAATGAATACCTACAAAATGTTCTGATTCTACACCTATAGAGTGATTATAGATTCAAATGGCTCATCTATATGCCCCTTGTAGTAAATCACTCTTACAGGGACACGCTTTTTAGTGTTCTTTTAGCATTAGAAATTATTCATTTACCCTAATAGCAATAGGAACAAATCCGGTTTCAATCTGAATCTTTAAATAATAAAGCAAGAAGACACGTTTTAAGATTGTATGGCCACGAAAGAAATTAAATAAACATTTACAACATTTTCCATAATCGCAGAGATTGCAAAGTTTAACTGTGGATTAACTTGCATAACAAATATATATTGAATGGAAATTATTTTGTTTAATTTATGGCTGATAATTGAAGATTATACGTTGATTACATGAAAAGGTTTAGTAGTTTTTAGGTCTCTTTCAAAAACTTAAACACCTTCAAATTGTTTACTTAATTACCCAGTCTAGAGATATAATTATTCTCGAATAATTCATAAAAATAAATTAGAGTGACAAAAGTCAGGAGGAATCACCTCCAGATAGGATACTGTGTCGTAGAAGTTTTACATGACCATGCATTATATTCCCATTCATGATCACTAGAATTATATAATGGAGGAGAGCGGAGGCGATTTTTTAAAAGTTTAAACAGTTTATTCAAGAGAATAGAGCTGGAATAATTTGTTAAAATAGACGAAGAATGAACAACATGGAACGATTTTATGAAATTATTTTTGCTGATAAATGCTTCCACGGTTCCACGGTCATGCACTTTTGGGTTAATTGTGTTAAAGCTTGATTGTTGCTTGAATTTTTCACTAATAATGTTCATTGCTAACTTATCCTTGAAAAAAATATATAATAATAATAGAAAATATTATAAAAAAATTGTATTTTAACTAAAGTTGAATTGTAGCAATGCTCTTTGTAGTATGGTCCACGAACCGAATGTAACATGGAAAGTTCAGCCAACTGCGCAATTTTAATATAGTTAGATCAAAGCAATGCCGATAGAACCCGAATTCTATTTGGCTCACTCTTATCCGATAGCACGCTAGAGGTTCTTAATTATAACATTGGAGAAAAAATTGCTGGCTTCGCGGATTCCAAAGGGTGCGCGAAACAAGTGATAGGGTCGTCAAGTTCTCTAGGACGAATTCTGGCCTTTAGCCCAGAACCTTTCTATCTTTATACATACAGGGTGTTTAAAAAAGATGCAGCAATATTTAAAGGAGTGATTGCCCAGGTCATTTTATTAAAAAAAGTTCCTATAAACATGGGTCCGCAAACGCTTCGTTACCGATCTACAGGGTGTTAATTTTTTTTTTAAACAGTAAAAATTAGATTTTTCCAAAACCGCTTGAGATATTATAATGAAATTTTAGGCGTGTCAATAGCTGTGGGAGACGCATATATATGTTCGATGCTGTATGATCCTTTATTAAATTCCTCAATATTCTCGAACTAACAATGCAGGGTAATATTACGGCCAAATTCGTTAAAATTTAAGAAAATTGAACGAGGAAAAAAATTCGAATTATTATTACCGCTATAAAAGATCGACCAATAAATTTTCACATGTAATTAACTAATAAGTATATAATAAATATAATAAATTACTCCCAGCATCGCCATACCCACTAACAATACCTCTTGTGTTCATTTTCCCAAGACCACGAATATTATATTTTTAAATAATTAAATCATTCAAACTATCCATAAACTATTGAAATCATTAATTTCCTTTTCCATCTCAGTTTCTACGAAGTCAAACTATTAAAACAGCCCTATATACCCTTTCCCACAAACTCTAAAATTTCATAATCCACAAGATAAACTCCTTATTTAAGTACCCATTATTTCAATTTCCAGTTTTAAACAAGAATAATTCAATTGAAGCATCATTTTAGATTCTATAGTAAACACTATTTCCAAAAGGACTGATCTGTTTTCAACTTGCCCGAAGGGCTTTGCCTAAAATTAATCTCGCTGTTACAAGTTGGGTGCAAATTTTGTGATTAATGTGAATTATGAATGGGTTTTCTGATTTCGGTTCAAGTAAAGCACATTGTGATTTGTTGGAGAAGATATAACCATTAATTGCAGGATTCATTCTTTATTAAATTTACTTCCGTTGCTTTAATTAAACACATTATTCCCTCCTTTTTCTTTTAGTAAGTTTCTTCACTCAAAAAATAAATTGACATTAATCCTTCAATTTTTGATTTCTCCATTACCAATATTAACGCTGGAAAATCCATTAGATATGCATTACACGGATGTAATCCTCGTTTAATAGGGTAAAATCTGTCAACATTTGGGATGTCTACCTATATTGTAATATATGGATGTAATCTCTATTAAGCCTAAAGCTTCCTGCACGTGAATTGGGAGAGATGATTAATAAATAAAATCATGACGTCGATTTATAAGGGAGAGTACACATTATCGTTTTCCATTAAATTGGGATTATTCTAACAAGAAAAATTATGCGAGATTTCAGGTATACCAGGTGAATTTGCTAAGGTGTTAGAAGAAAATTAATCTAAACCAGTTTATTGTAGGTTGTGGGCCAGTGGGTTGGGAGGAGAGGCTAATGGGGACACATTTTCATATTTTTTGGATGATACAAGGCGAGCAAAAAAAAATTACTAATACAAGATCAATTTTTACAAACGGACAGATGTATCAAACGGCGCAAACTCTGAAATGTTCAAAAAATTTCACAAAATTTCACATTTTTCTTAATTTTGCAACGTGTTCAAACCTGTCAAATCAGGATAGTACAGTCAAAACTAAGATGGAACAGTGCAAGATGTTTTGCTGTTTCAAACCGTTTAGAAACTACACATCGTTAAAATATAAATAATGTAAAAGTCTAGTCGCAATTTCGCAATAAGGGGTTTCCACTCGAAAACAGTGGCGTTGTCATCATAACTTTTTGCCCACCCTGTATAATTCGAAACAATGTCGAAGTCTGCTCCCATTAAACTTAAAAATATCTATTAAATTTGATCAACCTACTGTAAACCAGTTTACGCTAATTGGCTTCTAAAACTGTAAAAATTCAGCCTTTAGACCTGGACAGCGTAAAATATCTTTGAATATTAGAAAGTGACGTACCTACCTATACAAATTAGAGAATCAAATTAGAGCATTTCTAACGCAATTATTCTAGTAATCCAACATATTTGCCAATCCAATCTCATACATTATAGTGATTTACGCCTAAATTGTCTGCAAGCCAAAACTGCTAAATCTTGCTGAGTTATTTGCGGACACTCCGCTGATGAACGCATTATGTCATGGTAAAGTGGGGTTAGTCTGTTTTATTGGTCACTTGTCCAAAGTAACTTGCCGATTTCGTCCAACACGCACGATAGACATTGTACGAAATCAATATTACAAGTATCATATTGTATGTGTATCAACTGACAAACTGGAGAAGTGTTTCTGTTGTTGATAAGCGTTGGGGAGGTGCTGTCCGTTACAGACGGTTACATGATTGGGCTTGATGAAGGATGTAATATTATCCTGTCAGTTCCATTATATGCCATATGATAGGGAAGTAAGTATGTGTTGTTACAGGAGAAATCTCTATCCCTATTGACAACTGAGAATAATAATTGTCACAAGGAATAGTAAGTCAGAGTAGAAATTGCACAGGAAAGCAAGTACTTCTAGTATGTTTTACCAAAAGGCCTCAAATTTGTTGCGATAATTTGTCTTAATTCTCTTGGTTTTAGAAAGGTTAATGGTATCGTCATATTATAGAAGTTCTATGACGAAAAATTCCCAATTTGGCAATAACAGAAATTTCAAATACGAAGGGATTATACGCGAAAAATTATTATTTTTTTTTTAATAAAAATAACTAAAAAAATATATACGAAAAAAACCGAAAAATTGCAAAATTGTTTTTGTCACAGAACATTAAAAAAAATTACCCTTTGCTGTTTACACTTTAGAAGTGACGCCAACAGATTTTATATCCGCCATTACGGCTTTCCCCTCCCATCATCATTTTTATTACTTTTTAAAATAAAAAAATGCACATTATTTATCACTTTTTATCATTCACTAACCTGAATTAATCTGTTCCTTTTTTATTTCATTTTCTGTGTTAATAATTACCCTGTGTGAAATTTGTCAGTTCTGAATTCCTTTTTATGTATTCGAAACTGACCTCTTATTCAAACGTAAGTGTTACCCATATTTACTGAATAAGAGACCATACATCGTTTTTAATCAACTAAAATATATGCATTTTCTTGGATTTTACGCTTCTTTAATAATGGTTATCTGATAACGATGCAGATATCGCTCCATTTACCCCTGTGAATTCTATTAAAGACATACTGGCACATATTTCAATTACGAAATTCTTTATTTTTAATGTAGTTTTGATGTTCTTTATTTCTCTTTTTGAAAGGTCTAGATGTTTAACTAACGTAAAATTTCTCACATTCGCAAAGAATTTTATGTTACACTTTTTGCGTGTTCTTTTTCGTTTTGTAGTTTCGTCTTTGCAAATTTTGAAAGTATTGTGATTTGTCTCTTAAACCCTGCTGTAACATATAATTTATTTCCTAATTGTCTGATGTGGTCTAATTTACCTGCTATGTGCTGTATAAAATGGTTTGTAACAGGCCTATTTTGATTTTTATCATTATAGGCTGTTTGAAATTACGTAAATCTTTGTCCTCTTTCTGTCTATTCCTCGCGAATGTGAAAAATCTTGTATTAACGAAACATTTCGACCTTTCAAAAAGAGAATCAACGAACACCAAAACTACATTAAAAATTGAGAGTTTCATAGATCAAATTTATGCTAACATAACTTTGATAACTGTCAGAGAAATAAATTGAACAAATTTTGCATTGTTACCAAGGAACCATCATCCAAAAAACATAAAATCAACGAACATGTATATATTTTTGTTAATGGAAACCTATGTGTAGCCTCTGATTCAATAAGGATAGATAACATTTGTTCTAAAGGCGATGGTAGATTTGTCACCGAAACATTAACAAGAGAGTTCGTCCGAGCTCGAATCGATCCAGACCTCTCTCAACTAATTTTAACCCAGAATGATATCCAATTCCACCGCTTCAACAACCTCTACTGATGTATGAGGCGTTATTACAAAAAAAAGAAAAAATGAACAATCTCCTACAATCGTATAGAATACATGTATCTACAAAAATATTTTATTGGCCAGTGCCATTTATGTTACAAGTATCAGTAATTTTTACTACTTTTACTACAGTATTTAATCATTACTGAACTTAAGGGTCGAATTCAAAAATATCCGGACAAATTCAATTTGACTATTGATGAACTATTTTTTCAAAAATAATGGGCATACATAATGAGGATGATAATAAATAATAATAATAATAAAATGAGAATAATAATAATAATGATAGTAAAAACAATACATTTATAGGGAAAAAATCTACTGAAAAAGCAAAGAAAACAAATAGGTAATTTTCAGTGTCTCCTCCATGAACAATATTTACTTCATAAGTTTTCTTTGTGTAACTCATTTGAAGATTCCAGATAAAATATTAAATTCTGGAATTTCAATTTGGATTACCGGAATTAAAAAAACTCTCATATTCCAGACATAACTATAGATTCGTTATTTTCATTACGTGTTTTAAAAAAGGGCAAAAACTGAAAAATTCCCGATAAAAAAACTAGTTCTGGCTGGCGATTTGTTTTTTCTTCTGCTTTGTTTTTCTCATTAGATGCTTGTTAAAACCTTAGGATCAGTGAGGTTTTAATTGCGAGCTCAAAATGACAAAAAAAATTCACATCGTAGTCTAGAATTATAGCTGTTTTAGTTCCAGTTTGTCGCTTAAAAGGCAGTTAAATTCCGGACAGAGAACGAAATTTTGTAGATCGGACGAGGTGTAAAATACATAAAAAATTTAAAATTATTAGTCAGAATTACAAAATTTACGGTGTGTCAAAGAAAGGCAAAAAGAAAGAATTAATTTATTAAGACGTAACCATATCATTGACAATCTCCAATTATATTCTTGAAATCCTGGAAGCAGCACCCAAAAAGTTCAATATTAATAATGAGCAAAACAAAACCAAATCTAAACTGGATCAAAGAAATTCCACTTACCCCAATGAATTTCACTGGAAATTTTAGGGACTCTCATGTTGTGAAACGTTCCACATTGTAGTGGACAACAGAATCCAGGCTGTTACTGGTTTCGTGCTGTTTTCCACTCATCAGGCGAACGAAAGCAAATAGAAAGACTAAAAAGTCATTGGAAAAAACAATAGGTATAGTTCGATGCCAATAGGACTATATCAAAACCTATTGTTGACCCTTTTCACGTCTCCTTTTTAAAATTTTAATCTCTATAATGCACAAAGACCCAACTAAAATTTGGAGTTAAAAGTTTTCATATTGTCTATCAAATGAAATGATAGAAAGTTTATTTAAACTGAAATTTCACATTTATACCGAAAACATTTTTCTAAATAAACAACACCTACCCAGCATGGGAGTAAAATGAATGGCATTTTCTATATCTGATATAAACCACTTTAAATCGATTTGATGGTCTGCTTATTTTGCGTTGTTATAATAGTTGTTCTACAAATGAAGGTTTTTTGGGTCCACTTTTTTCACAACACATTTTGGATGAAAAATTATGTCTTATAGGATGCCTCTATAAATTCGAACACGTTCACAATATGCAGTCAACACTTGAGTTTTCAATTTGAAAAAAGAAACTTGAATATTATATCTAATTTTCAGTACACCGGCTGTGCATTTAGTTTCTTCTAAAAGAACGAGTCCAAAAATAAAGGAACGTCTATCCGGGCATTTTTTTAAGTAGAAATAAATTTCTTCCATAATTTTGCACATACTGTGGGTAAAAAATAAAAAAGTAGATAAGTAAATAAAATTCTATGTAATGTTATTTAAAATTTAGACGATCCCTCTTTTCAGTTGTTAATTCGATAACATTTTGAAACTCATAAGAGGTCACTAATTCTAGTACCGATCAGCATTCAAGATAGTACTTTTTCAAAACCATTTCATGCTAATTCTCTTCCTACAATTGTCGCATATTTCAGGACTAAGCTCACGTCCTCTTTACTGCGTATTTTATTATGATGAATTATTCCAGTGTTAGTCATGCAGAAAAACTTTAGTGTTCACGTGGTCCGTTTTAAAGGGAAATTTTAAACGATTTTACAAAAAAATCCAAAATCACCATAATTTTTGGCCTTAATTGAAGTAAAATCATGGATTTATTTGTACACGAACATTGAAACTTCAGTGCTTTTAGAAGAGAACATAATGCTTATGCATAAATATAGTCTTCATTTGATTTGTATCAGGATTGTAAAATCTCCAAGACTGTCCTCACATCTTATTTTTAAGAATTCTAATAGATAAAATTTTCTGAATTTGCAACTGAGTCTCCCTTGATGTTCTGCAAATTAAATTAATAATTTCTGCAAGAAAGTAGAATTAAAAAAGCGTTTCCGCACGTAAATTCAAAGGTACAATAGGTAGGTATTATGGGAATATATGCATATCCGAGTTGACAAGTTTGTAAAGATCTTGAACCACTGCTTCACTGAATACCACTGGGAATTCATTTTACTGAATAGGTACATGTTGCATCCATTTACATCTACATTTTGAATACAACATATAGTCTTTAGTTCCATTACATAGTATTTCATTAGAATCTATACGCGTTACGATATAAATTTTTCTCCTTAACAAAGCTGCCTTTTTTGATGTACAGAGTCATTGGTTATATTTTCACCACCCACCTAGAGGTTTTCCTTTTAATCTGAGAAGAAAAAGTTAAATACAAAAGTTGTAGATAATCATATGTAGTTTATTTCTATATATATATTATATATATATTATACAGGATGTTCGAGAAATGCGTGGCATGCCAAACTTATA
Organism: Euwallacea similis; assembly: GCF_039881205.1. Lineage (NCBI taxonomy): Eukaryota > Metazoa > Arthropoda > Insecta > Coleoptera > Curculionidae > Euwallacea > Euwallacea similis. The sequence continues at coordinate 3,421,873 of NC_089630.1, forward strand.
TTTTTTTTAATGGAACACCCTGTATATTATTGCATTTTTGGATTGTATGCCAAATTCAATGACTTTTCCATATAGTATACCCTATATCGAAAATTTACTATTTTTGAATAAGCGATGGTCAAACATAAAAAATCATTTGCATTGAATGTTTGCTTAGTTACCTGTTTCTTAGTTAGCCGAATTTATTCGAATCTCAAGTAAAAGTTTTGTTCGAATTTGGAGAAATATTGAATTTAAGTTTATATCTGGAGTTCCACATTAAATCTACTCAAAAAAGGAAAACAGGGAAAATGAGCAGAATTTGATTTTTGCCCATTTTGTTCTAGTTGACCAATCAAAACACAGATTAGGTAAGTTCCCACGAATTTAGGATTTTTAGGTTGAATGAAAAAAAACAGACCTTAAAAGATTTTTGCAATTAACGTCTTAACACATGTAACTCTGCGAAGGGCCAGATTACTGATAAGGATTGATGAGTGGCGACAGAGTCACGGTGCGTTAAGAGTACTCGGGAATATTTTTATCTAATGATTCTCACGGTCAAACCAGAACATCCCTCAAGTTGAGCGATTTATGTATATTGGTTATTGGTTAGATTTGAATGAGGCATAACAGGTGATTTGGATGGGTATCCAACAACAATATATATATATATAGAAATAAACTACATATGATTATCTACAACTTTTGTATTTAACTTTTTCTTCTCAGATTAAAAGGAAAACCTCTAGTGAATATATAACCAATGACCCTGTACCTATTTACTATGAACTGGAGATAAATAAATTGAGAGAGAGATAGAGAGAGCGAAGAAAGAAAGAGAGACCTTTATTTTAGATAGTTCGGGCTATTGTACAAAGACTTACACTTACTGGTCTGCGAACTGTCTAAAAATATAGAAATCCAGACACACCCAGAATTTCCTTTCTATGAATATTTCATCCAACAAAACCTTTCAAATTTGGCACTTTTGGAAAATGGCATTTAACGTTGTGCAATTTTGTTTAAAAACTGTTTCATAACAAAATATTTTAGACTAAAAACTGATCCTGTATTTTGGACAGGCTAAATAATTTTTACCCGCCTTCTCTTTTATATTATCTTGGTCATTCGCATGATGACCTTTCATCACCATAAAATAATCAATAAATTTGAGGGAAATTCAGCAAGTTTCCGGCCTGTTCATTAGCAATGTAGTGGAAATCTTTATACGGATAATTAAATTCATAAGCCAAGAATAGCATACAAATTGACGGCACTTCAGGAAGTATTCCAGGCTTGATTCAAATTAAACTGAGAACATCTGTTGCTCACATTCTATTCCACTGTAAATTCTAATTTTAGTGTTGGTTGATGCTGGAATATCAACAAGACAGCAATGTTGTTTTTGAGGTTTGTAAATTCTCGAAAGCACTAAACAAAATAAACGGCTGTGTTTTATTGATTATAATAAGTATATCTTACGTCTTGTAAATTTCAGAAATGTCTATGTAACGTCAGAACGTTTGGGAAAATAAATCTTGAAGTCTCAGACAATCAGAATTAGGAATGGAAAAAAGGGAGAAAAACAGTTGAAAATAAAACTAAATAAAAGTGAATTAACATTTCATCTCGAATATCGTCTAAATCCTGCTGTGGAAACCCATTTTCATGGTCTACTCTCCCAACATTTACAATATTATACAAACAATAGCCACCCAATCAAGTTATTCTAAACAAGAGCCGCTTCAGATTCGAGATAAAACCATCATCTACAATGCAAATGCTGACATGCCTTTATCAGACAAGTGCAATCAGGACTTTAAATCCGCTTTGTTAGTAGGATTATCCCGTTATATTACTTCGAACCAGAATTGCTAGACATAAATTGGCTATACAGGCATACAATTGGAATTAACAGAAATATTACTACATAGAAAGACTTACCCCCAAAGACCTCGTCGCACCTTCCGATCAGTAAAACGGAAATAAAAAACTTTACAGTCATATCCAGTCGAATTATGTACATTTTCATATTAACACAAAACAACAAAAAAGGATAAAGTTTAAAAATGTTTTTCCATGAGAATACGAAAATTACGTTGACTGAGCACGTTGTTACCGGAAAATTAGAGGGAAAAGCACGTCCTTGTCTACCGCTCCGGGAAAATAAACTGATGGAGGAAAAGCGCGGCTGTTGAAAGTTTGGAGCCGTTGAAGTGCAATTTGGGGGATTTAGATCGCATGCGTGAAGGTGCAGAGCATTTTCCCGTTCTGTGTGAAAATGCTTAATGGGACAATTTAAGAAGACGTTTGGGTTGTCTGAGTGAGAGTGGAAATTTAGGAAGGGAAATTGGGACTAAAGAATCGCGGCCAAGATAAAATGTTTTTTTTGTACTTTGTTACAAAATTAAAGAATCTCAAGGTGACTGAATAATCCATAGGACTGGCAAATGATGAAGGTACAAGAAAAAATCAGCATATATGCAATTAAATAATAATTTAGTAATAATAATAATGATATACATTCAAAACCTTAAATTCTGGAATGAGATCTTTCCTCGAGAGACAAAATTTACGACTCAGTCAATTCTTCGAGTACTGGCTAAAATCTTCTGAGCCAAGGCTTTGCGCAAAACCTGATCATCCAGATGTTGAATGTTATTAACTACAAAGTCTTTATCGTTAGCCAAGGACTTTAAAACCTCATCTGGAAGGGCGTTTATCAAACACATCCCTTCAGTCTCTTTTGCTTCGTTCGGAATGTGTTGTAGCACTCTGCAAACGTTCTTGACTGAAAGCAAATGCTCTTCATTTGTAGATGGACCCTAAGTTGAAGGAGTACTGTAAGCACTTCAGCAATTGAATATACAAGTCAAAAATGCTAAGTACTAACGTGTTTTTAATATTTTTAGTTGAGATGGACTATCAAGGTTAAATGTATTTACCTACTAAAATATGAAAATCCCAAATGAAGTAATCATAAAACTACAGAAACTAAATCTGAAGTTGGTACGCAAATATTTTGGAAGACGATTCTTTACGTTAACAAATAGTTTGTTGTTGGGATACAGACTATTAAATTTTCAGATGTTTAAAAATTTTACTTTAGGACTTTAGATATTAAGTTAAAGTAAGTAAATTAGCTAGCCATTGGAGTCTCCACACCTAAATTTTAAAAATTGTTATTAAAATTTACAGGGAGGTCATTTTTCTGGGGATAGAGTTCATCTTACCATCTCTTTTTTTGTACTGCTTTTTGTTTTTATATATTTTTTTCAAACTCATGGATTTAGATTTATACTGTTTTCCTTCTTAACTATTTAGTCATTACAATATTCAGCAATTAAATTGAAAAGGGTGAAATTTCAGGTCAAATTCAAAATCAAATATCCGTGACCTACTGATTTAACTTCGAAACTTGTTGAAGATTTTGATTGAGCATAGACGGCGGGGTCAAATGGCCAACAAGGTTGCTTGATTTCAACAGGAAAGTTTTCATTACAGAACCAAATTCAATCTAAGATCTTAAAGAGAGAATAAGAAGTATCAGCGTTAGAAACGTTCGAAAATATTAGTGATGAATTTACCAATAAAGGTCATCATTACTATGCAGTTAACAGATAAATTTTGGAATATTTTAAAAAATAGGGTATAAAAGAGATAAACTATGTTTCTGATCTGATAAATGGATAATGGTGTACGGGATTTATTTCAGAAATTTGCAAAACATTTGGGTAGGCGTACGGTGTATGTAACAATTAGAATTAAAGAGGTTTGAGTCAAATCTAAAATAAATAAGAATAAAGTTTTTTAGTTGTTCATATAGACAACAAACGCAGACATTTAATTGGCTATTATTGATGCCAACACAAAAGCCCAAAAACTTATAAAGCTTCGCCTCACTGTACGCCCTCCAAGTCTGCCCAGACTTAGTTCGATTCCTTAAATTGGAATTTACTCTCACAGCGATTAGAGGACCTCATGATCTGATAGGCCACCCATAATAACTCTACTCTCAATATCCTGTTTGTTCAAATTAGCACAGAAAGAATGAATTATACTGGAGGAATGGCGAAGTTACTGGTGCACCCTTATCTCTAAATATAGTTAGGCCAAATAAAACTAGTAAAGATTGCAATCTCTTAATCTTATCATCTGGGTCAAAGAAATTAATATTTAAAAACCTATAAAACTAAGCTTGCACCAATATGCAGTTCATAAAGCAGCTGCGTTACTATACATATGCATCTAGAAAAATATTTCTGTAGTTTTTCGATATCATTATACAGCCCTGTCTAATTTAAAGGTATAAGTATCTAATAAATTATTGTCATAGCTCAGCTTTACGATACTATTTGGACTAACAAAGAACCTGTCAAGATCTTCAAACACGACAACTTTAATAAAAAGAAAAAAGCTACGACTCTTAACCCAGATACCAACAACGAACGCATGTACATTGAAGTATAAATATAACGAATGATCCAATTGCTGCCCAGTCGTTAACTGGTGCTAACTAGCTCTAGCAGCAATCCTGAGTCCCTTTCTAAAGGAAGCCACCTTCCCACACCATCGTCGAACAAAACATTCGTCACTCGAATAATGGAGGAAAAATGCCAAACGACCCTTCTCTTTTTTTTTACTTTATTCTTGTCTAACCGACAACCAGCAAGGGAGACAGCCGATGAAGAACGGAGTGTTCAGGAAGATAGAAGAGAATCGAAGAGTCCCTCGTCGGCGGGAGAATCTCAAGTCGAGTTAAAAGAACACCACCGATTTACAATTACTCACTCGCAAGAGTGTACTGTAGAGGAAAAGCGGGCGAAATTTACTGAAAAAAGATCTGCCCAGATCTAGAACTATGGCAGAGTAAAAAGCGACAGACTCGCTTGACTCTGCTATCTGAGATCAAAACACAGTGACCCAACTCAAATCAAGGATATATAGGCACCGGGCTCATAAATCCTTACAAAACACTGGGATTGTTTAGTAGGTAAAAATCTCATATCGGCTAGTAATACGGGATGCAACACCGTCTTACTGAAAAAATTTATTTTCGACGATTCACTGGGTAGAAAAACATTCATAAACACCGACAAAACAAAAATATCTAATTTTTTTACATTTAACATTATTATTATTTCTTTGATAACAAGTGCGTTAAGAATGTGAATATCAGTTGTATGCTTGCATGGAAAATAACGGACACTTCGAATACTTTTTAAAAAAAATATTAATAATGAGCGGCAAATCATTTTATTTAATTACAATAAAACTTTAAATTAATTATCAGTTCCATTACTTACTTCTGATTGGAAACCATTTAATTCCACATCTATACTATGTCTTATTCATGGATTTTGCATTTTAGGCTTATTGGAAACATTTGAAGGCGGAATTGCAGAAACTTTGGTACCATTGAAAGGCTTATTAAAAATGCTTTCCGATGTATTGCAACCATGCCCATGTTAATTCAAAATAATAACTTAAGTTGGCTGAGCTGCATTTGGTAAAGGGTAATGAGTTCATCATACCCTCAATCATCTTCCCCCATCATATTGTGATAGACGTGTTTAGATTTTTCCATTACCGGCATAATTTTCAAGATATTGGCATTTATACTTTTAAAAAACCCACCCTATATATCAGAGTCGACAGTAAAAAGAAAATCCTGCTCAATGAAAATCTTCAAGAAGCATCGAAATTAAATAAACAGTTCATGTTTAGAATGGGTAAATGGACAAATTTAATTTTAAACTTCCCCATTTGCGTTTCAATTGTGAAGTGCTGTAGAGTAATACTGTAACTATGCCTGAATTCTATAACTCGTCACGTCCAATGTCATTGATGTATAAACCGAACTATCTTTGACATAAAACAATTAGAGTTACATCGATACACCCCTGTAAAAACATATCAGATGTTACAAAATCGTAGAAACTCACCGATACAGTAAATGCTCCATAATTTTGAAGGCAAAACTTAATTGCATTTTCTGTCGATTCGTTACTTGACTGAGTTCCTGCAAACATGCATAACGAGATTATAATATCAGTGACTGCATTTGAAATAAGCTTAAAGCCGTATTTAGCCACCAGCTCGTTAAGCAAAATTTTCCATTCCGATTCGACGCAGCATGGTACATTCTAAAACATAACAAAAAAAATACGTTTGGCTTAGATTTTTTAACTTAAATGAATACCCACTTTCATAAAATCAGCAGAACTTTTCTTAATAACTCCTTCTTGGTAATCAGACCAGTCGAAATTTGGTAAGATCGAATTGGTCAAACTGACATCTCCGGTGCTCCAAAACAGCTCTTTGTAATACTGTGACCATGGATTATTTAGAGTTGAGCCTAAATCGGGAAAACTCTCTTTTTTTCCTTCAATGTGCTGGTAGTGGTGGCATTTATGCAAGATCCAATCCACAGAAAGGGAACAAATTTTCATCTTTGTTAAGTCAAATTTCAAGAAGGATATGCATCTATTGTTGGTTGTGCGGGTAAGTAGATATTCGATCATCTGAATTTCGATAGGGAGGTCACACTTCTCATCTCGAAAATACTGGAAATAGAAATCAGTATGGAAATCCCAAATGAAATGGATATTTAATGTCAAAACATTGATTACTACACCCTCCGTCAGAAAAGATAGTAAACTGGCATTTAAAATATGGTCCAATGGAATTTCTTTGTAAGGTTTACCTGTAACTTATTTTTGACGCACCCCACATACAAAAATTATAATGCTTCATACAGCTTGAAATGCACTCTACATCTTTTGTCAAAATAATCACCGTAACGTTGAATCTGGAGGCACCCTGTACATATACTGATAAAACAAAAGATGGAATAAACGAATAATACCTAGGCATTATGTCTAAGATAAGGCTTAATTAAATGGGAAAAAAGTTACATATTCAAGGGATGCTAACAGATCAGCAAAATTGTTTTTGATTTTTCAGTTACTTCGAAAAAATCGAAATTTTCACTGTTCTTTTTTATTTTTGTTATTTAGTTTCATTTTATAACACTTCGCCTGTTAAGAATATTCGTCACCTTTTTTTTTAAATACGGTTCTCGTAAATTTGTTGTCAATTTTAACATATTTAGTAATTTATGCAATATTTTGGTGTTTAACTACTTTCATTATTCTTTTTTATGAAAGAAACATATGAAGCTTTGGATGAATTACAACGTTCGACTCGAACATGATACTTGCCAAACTTTTCAATTGTTCACTTAACATATTCTGATACTATAAAATTTTACAAAACATTTAAAATGAAAAAAATTTGATATTGTGAAGTGTTACATTTTGTACCTTGGGGTTCTCTTGATTATCATCTGATAAAATAATTTTATGTGGAAACTTAGTCATTCGCACATTTCTATGTAAAAAATTCCTCGTGTTTCGTCATCACCCAGTCAGAGTTCTTAACAAATTCTAAATTTCCAGGAAAGGTACCATTGTTTACGTAAAACAAATCTAAATGTTAATTTTGGGATACTTGTGGTATGTTGAATTTCAGGAACCAATATGTATGAATTTTTAGTAATTAATAACATTACATACGCTTCTTGTGCTTCATTATAACGATTTTTCTCCAATATAACAAAGAGCGTATTTATAATCACTTATGAGATCCCCATACTGAACATCCTTATTTTAAACAGATCGCAAAATAGTGCAATAGAAATGAAAAATAGTTATTCAAAGCCATATAAACTCACACGTAATATTTGCAGACAAGATATAAACTCTTCTAAAGTATCCTCATTTTGGTATTGTTTCAGTAAGCTGGAAATTACATTTTGCATCATAAAATTCCAGCTGAAATACTGAGTATTCAGAATCACCCTGAATAACTGCACATAATTGGTCACATTTTCACTTGAAGGTGGGAAAATGTGCAAAACATCCATTAAAATATTAACCCCAATTTGTTCAACTTTTGATATTTCCTTAAGAAATTCGAAAATCTGCACAAGATTACTGCTGCGCTTGAAAGCAGCCAAATACAAGTGATGGAAAAATTCTGTAGCATTTTGCAAGAGCAAAAGAAGCATATCTCGTAGCTCTTTATCTGTTATATAGTCATGGAGTTGATTGAAGGTGGTTATAAGTTGCTCAGTAATATCTTCTTTCCATTCAAATTTGTCTCTGATAAAATAGGTTGTTAGGACCTTGGTAAGGTTCTTAAGAGGCATCTGTAAAGCACATTTAATGATCAATTGCCTGTGTTTAGGGTCTTTTGGTAAAGGCTGGCTTAGCATTTTAGCAAAGATATTATCATCAATTAATTCACACCATCTAAAAATTTTTAAATTCATAAATAATACAGATTTTTGCACACTAAAACATACCTTTCTATGCATTTGACAACTGTGGGCACATTGAAAATTGACATGTTAAACAAAGATCTGAACCATAACATCTGATGTTCATCTTTTCCATCCACCATGTGTATTATGGTAGAAATATCAGCATCTTGTATTTGTTCAGCTATTGTTTTGGGTTTACGAGCTATATTACTCAACATGCTGATTAACTCAGAAGCTTCTTTATGTTTTAAATACTTTTCTGAGACTAAATAAGCTTTTTCAGCTATTACAATTTGAAGGTACTGGTGCTGATAATGAATCTTTAAAAAGTTTTATTTCATCAATCATTTTAAATTTAATGGAAAATAAACAAAATTTACCTCAACCCATGAGCAAAATACATCCAAAGTGACACATTCCATTAGGCTGCACGAGGTGGCTATAAATGGGGCACTAAAATTGTTAGGAATATTCTTTTTCTCTTCAATATACAATAAAAGCTCAAATAATTGGAGTAAAGTAAATCCTATTTGCTGATAAATTTTCTGGGTTTTCATTGACTCAAGTTGATTAACACAGATACCAGTTAAATTTTGTAGTATTACCGCACAAGCATTTCGCAAATCATCAATCTGAAACTGATACTTTTATGTAGATATATGTTTGTCCTATAGCCACTGTTAGTGGAACAGTTTTTGACTATTTTTATATTTTTAAAAGATGTATATTCTGTATTAAAACTCACTTCAGAACCTGGTTCCTTTAAAGAAACTTTGTTAATAACTGCCTTTAAAATTATACATGTATTGTCCAGAGGTTCTTTTACTTTCAAGCACTGGATAGTTTGATCAAGTATCTCACGAGTTAGTTCTATTGGAAGATTTTCTATGACAAATCCTAAACATTCAACAACATCCAATGCAAAGCAAGTTTTTGCTAGTAGATACTTTGAAAATGATGGGATTACGCCTATCAAATGGCAGTATTCATTGGGGAGAGCTATCCGTCTATCAAAATCCGTATTAAGAGCTAGAAGGAAAATTAATTCCTGAAGTTCCATTGGTTGTTTCTCAAGAGTTTGCTTGGGTTTATACAGTCCTCGTTCAATCAAGAAACTGGTTAATTCTGTTATGAGGTAAAGAATGGGCTTTTCGTTGCCTAAAAATGTGATTCAGTTGTGTGGAAACCGGCAAATATTACAAATGAAGAGGTACTTACCACCTTGATGTCTGATTATTGTAAAATCTCCAATTTGTTTTAAGCATTTGGTCAAAACGCATTGAAGTGCTATGACATTGCTAGTTATTTCCATCATTACCGAGGTGAAGAATACTAAAATTACATTAAACTTCGAATCTTTTTGAAATCCCAGACAGTCCTTAACTTGTAAAGACAAAAAAGCTTTTTAAACTTGTTGGGTTAAGTCGGATAGGTGAGAATGATTATGAGGCGGCGGCCGCACAATTGCCAGGCCATAAAATTGAAAATTAACACCGTCGCTTTCATAACTTTGAATGAATGGCCGCATTTATTGCCGTTTCCGTCAAGTAATTTTTATACTTGAAATTAAGATACCATCAAGTTCTTTGCTTGAAGTAAGGCTTCTTCCGAAATACTAAAACCATGGAAGATGAATGGATAAGCAGCTTTTAGATACCTGCAATAATAAAAAATTATTATTCTTCAATTTCAGCACAATTTCAGTGCAACAAAATTTTCGATTTCTTGTATTTTAGAAATGTACCGATTCTGGACGTACGTTTATAGGAACTTGATTCTACAACACCCTGTAGAACAGTTTCACTTAAATATGGACAATAAATATGGTGTATGGAAAGGTGTTCCCATACAACGTTGTCACCTAATACTTCTACTTCTCTATGGAAAAATATTATTTTGACAATCACTTATGACATTCTTGACAGTTTAGTACGTTTTCATTTGAAAATAAACGACCCTGACTGAGCTGTCCTTCAGGGTACCCCGACTTGTTTATAATATGTAAAAAAACATTAAATTTAAGAATTTACTTCTAAGTTCTTTATTTCGATCACTGGTTAACAATTAATTAAGACACGCATTAGTCAGGAGGATTCCCAAACTGGAATTTAGTAATGGAAAGGAGGCAACTAACTGGAGATGATCTTCTAGCCACTTTTTCCCTTTTGGATATCCAATTAGGACAACTAACTCCAAATGTAATTAGAGCTTGGTTTGATACTGATTGCAAGGAAGTAGAAGATTTGCTAGACTGGCTTGTAACGTCCCTGTCAAGTTCTAATTACATATCATTGCTTGAAAGGCATGAGTAAGTAGATATATTCTTTGTAAAAAAGATTCTTAGTAGAGTATGACTGCTCTAAAAAGTGCAGCTCCTAAGTCATGATATTTACATTTAACTGTGTGTTGAAGAGATGGTATGGTACTCTCCTCGCAGCATCCAGATTCCAGGTTCAGATTGATTAATTAAGCCCAGTGTATAATGCCACAAAAACTTTAAAAATGCTTAAGATTTACAAATAAATGATGATTTGAGAAATATTTCAATCTCATTTCATTAAAACTTCCAACTGAGCTTGTGCAAGTGAGGCTTTATACCTCACTTGGTTTTTACATAAAAGTTGTGGTTTTCAACTGGTAGTTATAAAGAGTGATAATTAAAAATGATAATTAAAAAACCCTAAATAAGCATTGAGACAATATGATTCTTCAGAAGGTTCAGAGTGGATAATTGACCAGTCAATTGCAAACCAATTTAAAAGAAGATATGCATGCAAGTGATTTTGTTTACTGAAATAAGAAGTAGGCAGCCTAGACAACACCACAAGCTGTATATTTCTTTGAAGTGAATGGGCAGTCCTAAGAAATTCTTAGCTTGCTTTACTATAAAAATGGTTCTAAAATACTTTCTAAATGGCTTTGCCTTCTTAGCATGGCAAGCAATAACACATCATTAGTGTTTTGAAAATTAAACATTTGATAAGGGGACTCTGCTTGTAATCTAATCCTTAGGACTTGATGTTAACATGGTCCCTGACTAATGAGTCAAGCCACCCTCTGACTGATTATTAATAATTATAGTTCAATTACAATTGAAAACTGGACAAAATACCCTTTACACAGGACACAATCTGTCACTGGGTCCTTTTTAGGTGTTTTAACAATATATTCATGTATAAATTCAGATTCAAACTATATGACAGTATGCTCATAAAATAATTATGTATGTCGCAATGAAAAACATAATATAATATATACCTTTATAAAAATACCTTTATTAAAACAGAATCAATTAATCAATTACAGATATACTGCTGAAGCTACCAATATCTTAACCGACATTAAATAAAAAAACATTATTGCAACATTCATAAAATGACACAGAAATCAAACCTTGACTTCTAGCAAAGGAATTTCTGCATCCTATATATCTACCAATTATTTAGTTGCTATTTTTCCTTATATGACCAGAATAGCACTTGACTCTTTATAGTAATATAGGTATATTTTATGTTATTTTAGATTTGAAAAGATTCAAAATCTCATTGATGCCAACAGTTGTAATTTAAATCTGGAAAACGTAAATCCTCATGACTTAAGTTGTGTCTTAGATGTGACTCAAAATGAAGAAGAAATTACTTTCCTGAAAAACGAATTAAGTATTTTGGAAGAAGAAGAAAGGCGATTAGATGAGTTAATTGCATGTTCTGAGTAAGTTTTTTACTTTAACAATCAAATTTTTAGATTTATTAATATGTGGTATAGGGCTCGAAATGAACGTCTTTCCTTAGAACTAACTCATAAAACCGAAAAGGAAATCCAGTTACAGGTTGAGTGCAAAAAATCTCAATCAGCATGTGAAGCATTATGTAAGACCTTAGATGAAGTAAATAGAAAACTGAGGGACAGACTAACTAGATATGTAAGTTAAGTATTAGCTAGAATATCAGGCACTATTCTCTTGATTAAGTACCGGAATTACTATAAAAAACCGTATTTTACTCAAGTCGAACTTCACATAATTTGTTTTAGGATCCCGATTCGCATTTTGTTAAGTTTATAGATATGAGAAGCAGTAATGAAAATATTAGAAATATTTGTTCCTTAGTGGCTCCATTAATTGATCCAGACCACACAATTCATGAGAAATCTGACGATTATCTTTCGCTTGCTACTTCTAAAGATCTGGAGATTTGCAGAAGGAGGTATTCAGACTTTATCAGTTGCTTTTTATTCCATTAGTTTTAATAGTATGCACATTTGCCTTTTTAGAATTCTACGTAGTCATCAGATATATCTAGCTAATCAAGTGGAAATTGAAAAGCTAAAGGCAATGTTAGATTTTTTGTCAATGGTAAACATTAATGAAAACAATCCAAGGTATTTACGATAATTAATGTTACTTTAGGATTTTTCTTTTAACTAAGTATTGTTTCTATTAAGTTGGGATTTGATCAATAGTCAAGAGAGTATAACTGTCAAGGAGCTTTTCAAAAAAGAGATCTTAGAAGTTTTGGATGGTGTAGCTTTGAAAATTGCCGATTATCATCTTAAAGAAATTAAAGTGCATTATGTGGAGAGGGAGCTGGAGTATTATAGGTAAGGTTTTCAGAGAACTCCAATCGACCTTTTCCAAGAAGAGGAACAGCTAGTTTTCAACCAACTCAATTTACCCTTGTTAACCTGCTAATCCGATTGGTTGAAAATCAACTAATAGTCATAAATCCTATTCACATCATTATTTTCTAAAAGATTCAAATAAAGCGATCTTATTCTGCACCAACCTGTAATTGTAGCATTGATCTGAGATATAATATCATTCATTTAATTTCATATTGAATTTCCCTGTTATTATATATTCTCTTACTTCAGTTATAACTCAAATGCTCCATATTTGTAATGGAGACCCCGCATAAGTTTTCTATGGTGCACCATTAACACCTCGCACTTTCCACTTGGATTTTTTTTATCGACGTCGTTACTTGTTGATTTAAGTCAGCTGAAAAAATAGGAGAGGTAGGCTCCTCAACTAGAAAAATAGAATACGGTTCTATTTACTAAACTCGACAACTGACTCGACCACCTGAACTAATTTGAACTAAATAGGTGATGATCAAACAAGTCGAATAATTTATTATTCGTTAAACCTACTGGCCACGTGTAAACCAAAGAAAATGCTCGTTACTATTATTATACCTCTGGTGAATTTTAGTCCATACCATTGCTGTGGTTCCATCATGCTCCCACGTATCCCCCTTTAAGTTAATAACCAAACATCTCAGTATCTTGAGAGAGCCCTGGGCTCATTCATCCATTAGTACATAAACGCTGTCTACGTACCTCTTAAATGTGTATTTAGAATGCCCCAGTCTTAATAATATTAGGCATTCTTCTGTTTCTGGAATTTTTCAAGCTGCAATTGAATATTTTGAAAGTAATTTCCTCTTATCCATACACATGTGTATCTTATGTTTTAGAAAGCGTTTTAAATACATCTGCAATATGCTGGACAACTTAACTAAGCAGCTGTCTTATTGCGCTTTAACAAATTGCCTGCAACTTGAAGAAAAAAAGGATGTTGAATGTATTAATGATTTGTGTCAAAAAATCATAGAATATATTGACGTTGATTTAGGAAGATGTCACAGCAGAACTGTGAGTGAATAATTTTCAGTGTTCTCATAATTTGTTTAATCATTTTATAGCGCTTAAAATTTGAAAAAGTCAATATTTTCAGGAAAGGATGAAACGCATTGATGATTACAATCTACACGTAAAAAAAACACTCTTTGAGAGATGTCAAGTTGTCTCTTCTATAATCAAAATATTAGGTGGCACAGCCAATAGCCTTGAATCAGCTGCTGAAATAGTCGGCCAATTCAAAGCTGAATTGAACTCGCTTCAGTTGCAAATATTCAGTTCTAGTTTTTCCATTGATGAAGAGAACGTTCGTAGAATGTAAGTAGATACATTTATTTTAATTCAATGAAATTAGGAACAATATTTCCTTATTGAAAATATTTATATGGATAAAATGTTTTTAGGCGTGCAAATGTGGACATTTTGGAAGAATTTTTGAGTTCGGGACCTACTGATAAGATAGTTTTAATACCCACAGACCTGCAGAAAGTTTGCTTGCAAATAGAAGAACATTTAAAAAAGGAAAAAGAAAGTATAGATATTGCGGTCGGAATACCGAAAATGGCTGTAAGTATTAAAATGGTTTTAAAGTTTTATTCAAGTGCAATAATAGAGAGCAATAACTGGCAGTTTCTTTAGAAATTTTTGGTATGATAATATACAGTAAATGTTTACCGTTTTGTGTATCATGAATTGCATTTAATTCTGCATTTCACATCTGTCTTTCTGTAAGATAACATTGACTTTTTAGATAAAGTCTATGAAGCAATCGGCGAAGTTCATCAAAGAGCTCTGGATGAATTTCTTAATAAACCCATCAAAAGTGGAATATGTCTTGCTCCAAGCTGAAGAAGACTTCAACAAACGAAACTGTGAATATTTCTAGAGTAACAATAAGGATTAAAAATTATACAAGTCGTTACGGTTTTCAAAAGAAATATTTATTTTTATACAAAATAATTTAATCAAATAAGTAGTATGAAATACCATTTTTGATTATACAGTGTCTTCCAAAAGTCCTGAAACGTTCAAATAATTTAGGAACAGTCTAAGTCAAAATTACAAAATCTTTTGTAAGGGGGAAGCTCATGTTATTATGTTTATGGTAGCTCAGATATTGAGGGTACCTTTATTTTAAACTACAACACATCATTTTAAATTAAATGTCCCGGTTCAGTCAACATTTCAGAAACGGCTTTAGTAAAAGTTACAAAACTTTTTATACAGGCTCTTAATGATGATAATGGTAAATTTTTCAAGTTTTGCAAAGGTTACCCCCACTGAACAACAGTAAACTTTCCAGCATTGTCATTATTTTAATTCAATTAGACATCACCAAAACTCCATTTGTAAAAAATTAGGTAATTTTTACTTAAGCTATTCCTAAAATATTTTACGATTTCTGCATTTTTGAAAAAACGTTTTAATTATTGTTAATTCACTGTTTAGTTTCTATGCAAAACTCCCTTTGGTTTGTTCTACAATGAACAATTTTTAATCAAGTTTTTAGGTATAATTCATGACATCCCGTTCAGAACTGCAGTCAAAATCATGAGTAAAATGATCGTTAGGTTTTAAATTCGAATCTTTGTGTATATGAATAGGATTATTGTAGTCTATATCAAATAACTTCATCGAGTGATCAATTACACCTAAAATTAAAAAAACAATCTTCACACTCAGCACATTTTATACTATATATTTATTTACCTGACAAAGTTCTATTTAGCCTCTCTATGATTGCATCTAATTCGTCTTGCTTTAAACTCACAGTCACTCGTGTATGTTCTTTTTTTAACGACCTTCTATTCCTTGATAATAGAGGAAGAGTAAATTCGCTTTCAGATAGAGGGGTGTCGTCGGAACCAAAACCCTAAAGAGATTTCGTTTAACCGTGATATTGATACAAGTTGAAAATAACATACGAGGCATTTGCCACTAATACAAAATGCTTTTTTCTCAGTTGATCCTCTGGAGCAGTCGGTTCCGAAAGGGAACCATCCATCTTCACCGTTAACTAAATAGAAACGATGGGAAATGTTCTCATCTTGGCAAGCTACTCGACATGGTCTATCTGGATCCTCTGTAAAATTATGTTTAACATTGAGTGTGCCGAGTGTTTCATATCTGTGAAAATGTGAGAGGGAAATTTTAGAACTTTCTCTGAAACATTCAATGATACAGCCAGAAATAAAATTATTAAAATTTAAGCTCTTGAAACATAGATTGTGTTTTTTTTTTAAATAAGGCAAGTTGCATTTTGTTTTATTTTTCAATATATCGACGTTTGAAGGCGTTGAACATACACACACACAAACAGTGTTTCTATACGAAATTTAAATTTGTAGCAAAAGATCATTCAGGCACAACTAGCAAAAGAGAACATACCTAGAGAAAAGATTAGATTTCTCGTTTTACGTGCTAGATGTGAAGATGGCATAAGAACAAATTATGCCCTATTGGTACAAAAGCAACATATTTGTACATTTAGAATTTCGATTCAGTGACCCTTAGCAATCACTCCTGCACGACGCAGATACTTCATCAGCTAGTCCTAACTACCTAGTCTGTCACTTAATATACGAATTCAAAAAACTGTTTCCAACACCTCGTGCAACGTACTAGCCACCAAAATGCAGGTCATGAAGAACGGTGATTACTTTTCTTCCTTCATTTCACTGATGGCACAACTTCATATCCCGATGAGGGCGTTTATTCGATTTGTACACGAATTTGAAATAAAAATTGTTCTATACCTAATATTGAATTTGTATATATAAATATTAGCTTAAATAAGATATGAGCAATATTAAGTTAAAATATTTTTTTGGAAGAAAGAGAATATTAATAAAGAATAATAAAATATGAAAATGTTCATTTTATTCCTTTTTTACCTCTACTATTTATAATATAAGACCTTAATTTTTAAAACTCTTTCGTGTTAAATATGTGTTAAGTAAAGAAAACCATGCGCCCCAAAATATTTCATATAAAAAAATTAGATCTCATATCTACATAATTGTAAATTCTGAACTGATTTATTTTTTCTTCATTATTAATTCCTTTAAATATTTATTTAGCCCATATCTTTGCCCCATTTATCCTTGTTAAGTTGAATAAATGTATATTTTTGTAAAAATTTTGGTGTAAATATTTTTCATGTCCAAAATACTGTGGATTTTTTTGGATGTAGATGCTTAGTTTAAAATGAGGAATTTCAATAATGTGGGATTTTATTTTCAATAGTAATCAAAGACACAAAACAAATTCAAAAAAGGTCCCAAAAATTGACACAATAATGTGATCCTAGCACCGAATAATTATCAATTCCCCCCCACCCCCGTGAAAACTATAGAGCTAAGATCATAGGCAACAGGAAATATGAAAAAAATGTAAAATATATCTTATAATACTTTACCTAAAGAAGGTGAAATTTGCATTCCTAGTCCAGACAGTCGTCTGACTCTGTCCTTATATTTAGAACAAATCATAGATGCGTGCTGGAAAGGAGATTTAACTTTTCCACATCCCTGAACAAACAGTTAGGTATTACAAGAGATTCCTAGACTTTTTATATTTTCTACTTACATACTGTTCAGGTTGACACAACTGTATGCTGCTCTTCGCTAATTTCTTATTCATTACCAGTCTTATTCCGGAACCCGGAGAAATACAATTATAGTGGCAACCACTAGCACTTTTCCATCTTACCACCCCTTCTCTTCTTCTCAATCCTAAAACAATGTTATCAAATCTCATACATGTTATCGAACTATAATATGATTTTTTTTACCAGTTCTCCATGAAATCTCATTGTTATCTCTGTCGACAGGACACAAATCTGCCATTTGAGTGTGAACAGCTTCCCCAAAGGGATCACAGACGAAATCTTCACAGCGCCCGCTAATACAGTAGCTAGCTCTCCCTGAAAATATCAGTAACTACATCTCTTATTCAAAATTAATAGAATAAGACCTTACCATACTTGTTTCTTCGGGTTTGACATGCAGTTCCATCAGGGAACGTCCATCCCCTACTTTTGGTCCCGCCATTACGTTTTTGGCACCAAACCACACACGCTTCTTCGGCTAAAATGTTTTTTCTCTTTAATCATTATTGCTCTAGTTAGATATATAGCGAATAACATACAATCTGAGCTGATTTTCTGCATCCCCGATCCCGTTAAGTCTTTGTCGACTTCTTTGGCTCGGGTGCATACTTGTTCGGCAAATTCTTTTATTGTTAGTCTAGGAACATTGAGGCACTGTTGAGCGTTGCAAGTCTGATATTTTCGTCCGGGACCTTCGCAGGTTTGCCCACTTCCTTGAGGCCTAATATAGAGATATCCAAGAATTTATATGCAGGTATCTCCAGTTCAAGTCGAAGCATAGGAATTAGTAAGTAGGAGAAGAACCGCTTAAGATTTAATTTGCCTCCGACAAAGACCAATGAAGCGGGTTAAGAGACTAGCGGTTGAAGTGAGCAGAGTCAGTCCCATGTCCATATCTCTCACTGTTTTGGAATTTTTTCTGATACAAGTTCTAATGATGGATTAATACCTTTTTTTCATTTATTTACATTGCTGCATGTTGCTCTGCTATTTTGAAAAGTTTCCATCGCCGCGAAAGCAGCGAAATCGATACTTCTCTGAACATCAAAGGGGAGACGCCGGTCGGGTTGACTCCGCCCACCTCAACCACTAGCCTCGCGACGCCCTTCGACAGTCTTTGTCTTGGGCATATTAAAACTTATGCGGTCCTTCTCTCCTTAACGCAATTCCCATAGTCCAACTTGGACTGGTGATACCTGTATATCTGAAAACATACAGGGTATCCTTCTCTAGAGCCGAAACATGAAGATCGCGATATCCATAAAAGATAAAAAGTTGGTTAAATTGTTTCGATTTTCAATTGGGCAACTTTGCTTCAATTTAACTGACCTCGTATCCTGACCTCCGAGACCCCCTTTGTTGAATTCCAGAGCGGACCCCCTGTATTCATAGGCATTATCACTCAATTTTTTTTATAATACATACAGTAACAACGATACTTTTTCTTTTAGACTAAAGAAGTTAATAGCGGAAACTCTATCAGTTCCATATTACTTATTTTACATTATAAGGGATGTCTTGGCCTACTTTGGATTATTGCAGAATCGTTCTGACACCATAATTCCAGTGCTGCCACTCCTCAAGCGGCCCTCTTCACCAAATAAACAGCCTGAAGCACATTCAGTGTGTTTCCAGTCGTTCCAGCCTCCATTAACTTTGTCCAGTTCTTGAGATATTTGTTTGAGTGCGCTGCTGTATGGTTGTTTAATGTTGGCTTCTTTGATGACACACCGTCCTCCACGGCACCACTGTTGAATAATGATATTTATGAGTGGGTGAGATACGTAATTGAAAATTATTTTTGTGTGTGATTGATATAACTTCCATATTTTGCAGTTACAAACCTAGCAAAATTCACAAACTCAAGATCTGGTCTTAATATTGCAGATCCTGTCTTTTTGAAATTTTAGATGAAATTTTGGATATACAGCATTGGCGAATTTCGACGTTTATGTACGGAATCTCAGGAACTATGAAAGATAGATAAAAAGAAATAGAACCCTTACGATTTCTTTTTTAAAGACAATTCTAGTGAAGTAATTAAACGATTTCTATCGCCTTTTGTTTTCGAATTGAAAGCAAAAGTTCGATTTTGGTAATTTCCGATAAACCCTCGTCATTTAGTTATTGTATTAGTTACACGATTATAATTGCTCCGTTATTATGATACTTTCTAGCTAGATCAACTTTAGGTTCTAACTGGAAACCGAATCGAATGATCAAAATAATTAAAATTTACTTTACATAATCGTAATCTACTCAAAAAGGTGTACTCATAATGTAACAATTATAAATTATATGAAAATATATGATGAGAGTTATCGAAAATAGCTAAAATGGAAGTTTTACTTCTAAATCGGCCCCAAAACACGATTAAAAACTTTACTGTCAAATCCATTCGCTCATCTTGTTTTTGAAATTGTCTAAAATTTCCAAATTTTTCTTAAATTACGATCAATTCTCAAACGCTTCTGATTTTAGTAAAATCAGTTGGTAAATCTCAGGTTTTAAACGGGAATTTTCAGGTTTTCAAATTCTTTTTTTACGCAATTGGTCTATACATTTTCTTCTTTACAGAGCTTCAAAATATACATAATTTTTGAATAATTAATAAAAATAAAAAAGAAAGACAGAAAACTAATACATGGTTCTTCATCTTTATAATACTGAAATTTTAGTCACAATCAAATATATCTGTACTCGTCTTTTTCTTCTTTTTATACAGGGTTTGGTAGCGCGATAGAAAGTTTTTAATGGGAGATAGATGGGGTCATTTTGAATGTATATAGCCACATTTATCTTTAAACGAAATCACATCGTTTTTTAAATAAAAATTGGGGCATCAAAAAATCCAAAACTTTACTGTTCGTAAGTACAACTTCTGAACTGTATTAATTTGAGTTTATAATTTATTAAAAAGCATAAACCCAAAAGACGAATTTAGTTTCTTAATGTATAATAAACATTTACTTACCAAACCGTTTCCACAAATAGTTCCCTCCAAAGCAGGATGAGAAGTCCACGTATATCGCTCTCTTTCGCAATGCAAATCTCTGCAAACATCATCTAGTGGCTGTTGAGACGAGTGTTTACTTTCTCTGCCGTATTTGAGCATGCCTTGAAAATTAAAAGAGTGGAAAGCTCATCTTGAAACACTTTTTAATTAAGTAAAATATCATTAAAACACATAATTTTGGGCGTTTGTACCAAATACCGACATAATTTGACACCGTAAACATTTTTGCCAATTTCCCCTCGTTTTTTCTTGATTTATAAACAGAAATTTCATTAAGTATGTAATTCCGGAATACTTCCCTAAAAGCTGGGAAATTTTCTTTTCTCTTTCACGCATATTTGCCATTGAGGGGGAATTTTCAGGCCCAAACGCGGCGATTATTAATTTCAGTTCCTTTGCTGAAATGTTTTTTTTCGTTTCTTTCCATGCACGGGTCACTGATCATGAAGGTTCTTGTTTCAGTTTCAGCCACATAAAACATAGCTTCAAATTGGACGACAGAAGGAGTACTAAGTGCAATACTTATTTAAGAGCAGCTAGATTAATATACCAAGAACCAACATAAATATATCAAGAACCAAGAAACTAGGTACTGCAACGCTTATTTCATCATTATTTCAAAAATTATTTCCCAAGTAAAGTTATCTGGCCATTGATTTTTGACTCTAGAGATCTTCATACAAGAGGTAAATTAAGGACTAAAATTTGTTCATACGGATTTTTTTGTGGTTTTTTTAAAGAAAAACTTACATTGTTGGTCTGCATTAAATCTCTCCCCAGGCAAGGCTCCTTCTGCCCCATGATCTAACTGCCCCGCGGAACTGCCATGATCAAGGAGACATCGAGATTGAGGAGTGCTACATTATGGATAAACGAATCAAACGTATATACAAATTCCAGCATAAACTTACTCCAGAAATTTTTGTAAGTATCTTTTGCTGCAAGCAGACCATGTGATTTTGCCACTTCCTAAAGTTGGGGACATGATGTAGCTGCTGGGATCACAATCGTTGTCAGCTAACGGGCCATCGTGCCTCATTCCCAAGCTATTAGGAAAATTAATTATGTTTTGAAATCACTTTCAAGGCAATCGTAAACCTACTTATGTCCTATTTCATGTGCTACAACATAAACGCTCTCAAAATGTCTCCCTTCATTCACAGTGCAGCTGCTGGTAGGGGTACACATCCCAGCAACTGGAGCCAGACCTGGAAGAGTTTTAAAATTCCATTATGAAGAAAATTTCGTTAAAACTTTAAGGAACACAATCATAGAAAGGGCTAATATTAAAAAAACAACCAACAGTCTAAATGCAAATTTCGATCCTTTTAGAGAAACAGACTTCAAACTCAACCCATGTTCGGATGGCCCGAAAACGGGAAACGTCACCCCAAATCGTTAGCTTTCTATCCAGACTCGTTCTTGTCGTTCCGTATTAGGTATTCAATTATCGTAGAGTTTCCCCTAGTTTCCCATATTTTCCCCAATGCAACCGATGGGGACGGAAATAGGAAGTTCAAGTGAAAGGGCTGCTAATTTCCAGCCCTTTTAAATTGAACCCGTCGGCGGCGAGAGGAGAGGGGCAACATTCATAACATAATCGCAACATGAAGGGTCTGTAGTTGAGACTAATTAGGATTGAAACGTTGTGGGTAAAGTGAAGTTGATGAGTTTTGGCCTTGCCAAAGGCGGAAATGTTAAAAACTGCTAATTTTTTAAGTAAAAGATAAAGATTTCGACATTCGAAACTTGGATTTTCGTAGACACTTTTTCTGCCAGTAACTTTAACATATGTGTTCTTGAAAGAAGTTTCCGAAACAAATTCCTGACCAGGAGGAAAAAATTGGATGCATTTTACTGCGACATTTTAGTCTGCCAAGAAAGTTTTAAAATCGCATAATTTTCCCAACAAATCATGACCTGAAAGAACAAAATTTAACTTTCTAGATTCTTTTCGCCTATGTTTCTTTTAGATAACATGTCTATCTAAAAACTTTTAGCTTGACCCCTTTTAACAGAATTTGAGCTCAAATTCCTAACACAAAGTACTAAAATTAGGTGCTTATGGAGTTTTTTCGGTTTGGAGCCCTTGATCTTCCAAGGGATACTCACAACAAATTCGATGTTCCAAGACTCAAAACAGGAACTTTTTAGATGCTTTTTCTATTGATTCAGGTTAGTACAGGTTAATCCTACGAAGTGGCAAGTAAACTAGAATCATACAAATTACAAGTAATTCAAAATTCTTTCATTGAATATCTCTATAAGCTTCTAAAGCGGGAAGTCCGAAGACGTTTTTTCGCAATATTTTTTTTCTCGTGTGTGGTACCATTTATTTATTATCTTATTTACGAGAGAAAGGTATGTATTCGCTTTCATTATGTAGTTAGTTGCAAAGTGAAAACTATTTAGTCATCAGTTTCCATTTGGAAAACTGCCAGTCTATTTGTCAAAATTATAAATTCAAAAAATTTAGAATTAGATAGAATAGAATTAGAAAGTAAATTCATTGTGTTGTACAACCAGTGAGATTTAACTAAACGATTAGAACGAGGCACACAAAACAGTATTTTCCCAACGTGTTTTGTATAACATTTTTTCTAATTTTATTTTCGATATGAGTGTAACATGGTCATATAGGATAAAAATATATTTACTTTCAACAACCATTGACGAAATGCAAAATTAAAAAAAAAACAAGTAGTACTTCTTGATCGCCTTAACTGGTTGCGAAAAGTACATCATTTCGAAACTTCAAAAGTCTTGAAAAAGTAATCTTATATATGTACTTATCAAAATTAGAAAAAGTAAATAATTTTTTCTTCTTAAGTTCTCCAGTGTGTTATCTACGTACCCTCACGTAAATGCACTCTATTGACATTTTGAACTCTCATTCAAATGAGAATAGGAAAAAACTGATATCATTATCACATGAAACCACGTGTTTAAGAGTTCCTTTTTTTATACCTCCATATGAGCTTCCTGATATAGTATAATTGTTACGAAAGCGTTTTTAGTAAACTTTTTACATTCCGTAGATAAAAGCGATGACAAAAATGTGAAAAAATGCAGTCCGATTAACACAATTCAAGGTAAAAACGGCAATTTAGCGTGAAAGTATTCAACATATTTTTCCATGAATCGAAAAATGCAACTTTGGGATTATAGATAATAAGTTTTTGCAGGAAGACATTCACTTTGAGTCATCAAGGAAAATGTAGTTGTAATTACCTGGGCAATACATGTTTGGAATAATCTCATGAGTGGGGTTTCTATAGATATTTTGGAAAATAAGTATACATATAATTATGCAAAAAAGTTTAACATTGTTGTGTGGTAAATTTAAAAAAAGTGAAATATGGATCCACGTATTGTTGCTTAGTCTAGAACTATTTTCTTTTTAAATTTTACGGCAAATTTAATAGAAATTCTTTAGTGCTTTGGTTCAAAAGTTGCAGAAACTCCACTAATGCCTAATCCAGATTGATTCGGGATTGTCTCTGATATAAAGAAGGGCAGAGAACTCTACGGATATCGGATAATTTTTCACGAATGTTTTTAAAAAATAGCTAAAAAATTTGATAATAGGTATATTGTTGGATTTGTAATTTGCAAAGTGCCATTACATGTTTCCTCCAAATGTTACCTACACGGGAAATTTCGTAACAGAAACTGTTTGGTTTCGTGATTCATTAATTGATAATTTAGTAATGCATAACTGAATTGATTATCTCGAAGCAACAAGAATTATGAATATAGCGGTGGTAAAATCTTGCTGATCTTTTTAATTATGTGTCAAAAATTTCAAAAATCTGTACAAGATTTCTTTAATTTCATAAATCCAGATTAGGTCGGCTTAGTTCGGGCTATCCATCTTTGGTATCAAAATAACCTACCCACTACTTGATTGGAAATCTTCCCGTGTTTTCCCCTAACGTACAGGTCCAACCCTGTCAATATTAGAGCGTGATCCCAATGCAGAGGCTCTCTATCAGTCGCTGGATTCTTGGTCCTTTGCCAGTTGCAAAAATTCGATAGAAATCTATCGATATCTGGGGGTCTTACGAGCCCTGCAACCTCGTCTTTCATAATTTCCAGTCGTTTAAGCACGAAATTTACTGGACGTCCCAAAGAGAGGTCATGGTAAAGTAGTTGGACCTGAAATAGAAATGTTACAGTTAAGGAGAAAAACGACATTTTGCTAAGAGACACCACGATGAAGTGGAATTCATATGCGAAAAATAATGTTTCTGTATTGTTGTGAAACTTGTCATGATTAAGTACAAATAACTATCGAATGTGCTGTAGGAATGATAATGAGAGTTTGCACTTCGTTAAGAAATCGTTTTCACCTGAATGTGTCCAGCATGTTAACCATGCAAATTTGCCTTCTTTCTAGTGCAATTGTCATCCAAGATATTTCGTTTGAAGAACATACTTACGGCGTTAATCATAGCGAGAACAAACCGAATAATTTCTCTTTCGGTATCAACGGGAAAATTGCTCTTCATAAGCTCAAACAAATCCCTATCCACAAAAACTGCAGTTTCCACAAACACTGTAGCTCCCGCAGGGAATACTTCTCGTTTGCTCCTCTTCAAGCTCTTTTTTATTCGCTTTTCGATAAAATTCACTTTGACCTTGGTCTCTTTGGTATCCGTTTTGTTACCGTTAATGAAATCTTTAGTGAGTTTATTTTCTCTTCCTAAATTATGGAAGTCTTTGTTCAGCTGTTGCGAATAAATGTTGTTCCAGTTGTATTTCATGTCGTTTAATTGATATAAACTGTCTTTCAGTTTATAGTAGTCTTGTATAGACTTGTGAGGTCTTTTTATTAGCAAATGTGGAATGTAGGTGTTATTGTGGAATCGTTGAGGAAGCGACTTGATGGAGTAGTAGTGATAATTGTCGGAGTGGACTATGCCATTCTGGAAAATAAACGATAACTTCCTGTTAGTTTTCTGAAGAAAGAATTGGAAATCAAAATATTTGATATGTTAGTAATATCTGCTTATTGCTTCAGTTTTATTTAATTTTATTGCTTCAGAATATCTTTATATCTATGTCCTTACCCCAGCTAAATCATGTCAAGTCTATTTTAGACGAAAATTAGTTACTTGCTTATTTATGTTAAGTGGCATGATCGATGCTAAAATCTACCATGTCCATACAATGCTGACGACATTACGTTATATGCAGACCAAGCTTTTAGAGATGTTTCTCGTTAGTTAGTTCAGTTTAGCAAGCAATAGCAGTTTCCACCAAGCAATTTTTAAGTACATATACCGGCTGTCTCATAAAAAGGGGCGAAGATAACTTATATGCATATGAATCAATTTTGATGAACTTATCAACCGAATAAAATGATATTGATCAGACTAGTAAATAATGTCAAAGTTGACTTTTTTAAAACTCAACTTATGCTTCGGGTATAAATTTCACAATTTTAAATACAACCCCGTATTTTTTTTAACGTTTTTTGATAGAAAATATTTTTCTGAATTTGATGATGAACGAGAAGTCAATGTTAAAACTATTTTTAACTGACAAAAATTGAACAATTTTAATTCTTTTAGGTACTAATATATTGTCTTGAATATTACAAATAGGATTTTTTTTAATTTGAATAAGACAAAACTGAAATCAAAAAATTTATCAGGTTCTCTAAAATTTTCAATTATACGCAAATCCGCAAAGAAAAAATGGAAAATGTGCTGTGGTGTATTATTATATTGGCTACAATTTTAAAAGCGTAAACAAAATAAATTAAATAAATGGCACTAATGCTCAAAACATCTTAAAATATTTGAAATCACAAGTATTTATCATATCCGCTGTTAATTTCACCAGTATTTAGGTAATGAATAAAGCTACGAAAATATCATTTCGGTCCCCTCAAAGTACTTTAAAAATATTAGAGGCCTCTCAACCTTATCCTAAAAATGTTTAATAATTCTGTTAACTGTTTATTCATTGTCTTATAAATAAAATGAAAAAATAACTATAGCAGGATGGTACGATGAAAGAACAAGTTCCTTTATGTTAGACATTTTACTTCTAGATACATGGAGGTATTGTGCCAATTGTTAATGGGTAATTAATTACACATTAAGTAAAAGTAATTTTGTATAAAGAATTTGAAAGTGTCGTTTAATTTAGCTATGGCACGATTCTGTAACCATATTGTAACTGAATTTACGTTGATATATAGCTACAGCTTTCATTGTAAAGATTAATAGTTACGGCTAAGGTAAATAGTTACAAAATCATTAGAGGTGAAAAATATAAGTAATCTTTTAGCTTTCTTTTCTCGTAAGTACTAGGTTTTCAAATTCTATTTTTTTGTTCTAATTTAACGTATCACACTTACAACTCCTTGGCATAAACTAAGGGCGCTCCGATTTCCTCGGAAATAGCACCCAAGATCTTCGTTGTTAAACTGGAAAGGAATTGACTTGTTGGCGAAAGTTTCCAAAACAACAAAATCTCCAGATGTGAGTTTTGGACTTGGTACCAGTGTCAGGTTGAAGGTTTTCTTCAAAGTTGGGGCTTCTATTTGCAGGCTCTGGCGGTTTTGATTGTAGCGATTGATGTTAGTGATGGGATGGCGGGAGAGATAGGTAATCGAAAAGTTGTGATCTGAAATTTAAAAAAATAGAATTTTTTTTTTGGAAACTTTTGGTAACCCAATCCGAAACAATTTCCAATAAAACAACGTAATTTCCTTTAAAAAATGCATATAATTTGAAAAAATGGCATACATACAACACAAACAAAACAAAATTTGATTTTGAAGTCATTGTAAAAAATAAAAAATGGTAGTGACCCTTTAAAAATTTCAACTTTTTGACAGTTTGTAATTATCGATTCTAAAGGAAATTGATCTAAATCGTGCGAAATATCGGCAAAAGCTTTAAGAATCAAGTAAAAAACATCAAAAAGTTATCTCAATAGAAAATTGTAACATAAAATCAAAATGAAGTATGCATTTCCACTAAAAAAAACAAACAAAAATGCCATCGACTTTTAGCAACAACTTTTCCACATCCCCAGAATTTTTAGCTTTGTGTATAAAAATATGTGATAAAACCCATTTTTAACTAGTTGAAGACGGCTAAAATGAGAAGGACAAAGGAACATATATTCATGATTTCTACGGACTTGGCCGAAAATTTGATCATTGTTTTCAACGACTTAAAATGCTGCAGTAATTCTTGCAATCAGGCCTTACTCTGTTTCCACTGGCGTTTTATAAACCAAAGACTTTATATGTTCCCACAGAAAGAATTCTGAAGGCGTTAGATCGGGTGACCTAGGAGGCTACTTAATTGGAGACCCCTGTCTATCCAATGTTGTTCGAACTGACAAGAATATATAAATATTCCCCAAACAACTTGCAGGTGAATTGAACTTTTTCAAAATTTATTTTTATATTCCACGAATGACAAAAAACAGCGTCGGCAAAATTTTTTATTTCATATTTCGGTTGAATACTTAAAAATTTGAACAGTTTTGTTCAGGAAAATTACATTCTTAATATATATTTAATATTCAAATAAATGTAATAAAGACAGCTGTTCCTTCTGACCCATTTATTGATTGCTGCGACCTGGATAAATTTTTAACGATTCCTGTTGAAAGACACCGTCAAGTTTTATCCCGTAATACAGTTCTCGTAAAACTTTAAAACAGGTAGATTAATTTGTTCATCTTCTCTAGAAGTAATTTCGGATATTCCCATGACGAAGACCGGTTATCTCTCGTCGCAGAGTTAAAATTCAAATGTTCTTTTTTAAATTTCTTCATCGCAGTATTATTATTAAAATTCGCTTTAGACAATATCAGTTCAGAGACGCTTCCCTTAATAACCACCTGCGAATCATTTAAGAAAGTGCATATAATACCAATATTTAATTCGTTTCATGTATAGACTTGAGTTCATCATACCATCCCATGTGATCAATAAACATGATTTTTCACGGTCTGATCTATTCATTGTATGCAAATAAAGAGAAATAAATGAAAACGACTCTCTTTCATGTCAAGATCGTACAATGGGAGTGTGACGAAGAATAGCGAAAAATACATGATAAGTGAGAAACTAGAAAGTTGAGTAGGAACTCAAGGGTATTGTTATAGGGCTCATCGAGTCGAAGGGCTTTAACCTCAATTATCTTTTGAGTCCTCATCATTTGTTGCTACCTGGAAATCGGGGAAAATTTAAATTAAAAAGCAGCTAATTGGGCTGCTTGTCAATAACCAACGATTCGTTTAACGACTTAATTATTAAATGTCAAGCTGTGGCGTGCAAAATTGGCTTTTTATTTATAGAAGCGATTGTGACTTAACCGCGATGATGATTATAAGCAAATTCTCGGGATATTTCACACTGTCCGAAACGATAAGAAGAACTGCAAAAGTGCTCAATCAACAATACATCAGAAAACAATTACCCAAACACCAGTTAACCGAAACGTGTTTTCACTTGTGAAATGTCGAAATTAAACAAGGAAAAGCCTAATTCCTTGCACAATATGGTTCTACCCCAACTAACAATTTTCAAAGTTCGATTTGTCCAATGAATTAGTAAATAGGAGGCAGGCAATTGAAGTTGCATACAAAATCCGATTTCCTAAAGACAAACAGATTGCACCCATTGTTACAGCTTTCCTTCCCATAATTATTTTCTTTGGTATGCGATCGTAATGGGTTGCTTTATCTTACTTGTATAGGTATGTCCTGTATGATTAGGGGAAATGGTTTTAGTATGCTAATGTAATAGGTGTGTTGTTATTGAAATATTGACACATAAGTGGTTGGTTTTGAAACCTTTGTAGTGGAGGAGATAAGTATCATGGATTATTTTTGTAATTGTCAGAATGTTCGCATTATTGTTAAGGCCGGATAGAGCATCTACCATGTATTAACCGGGCGTTCTAGGCTTCATCGTCAGACTTTTCCGAAAGATTTGAAAAATAATTTTAAGGGTGATTGCTCATGCAAACATAGCTTCACTTTTTCCGTTTCTAAGTTAGAGGTGATAACATTAGAAAAAAAAATGGTTGTTACATGTTTTTTTAATTTCCGAGAAATTTCCAAACGGCTCGCGAGAACTTGTATGATCTCTCTGACTTTCATATCTGATAAATCTATGATGTTTACCGTCCCATTGCAATCGGCTTAAGGGCAATAAATCAAAAAAATCTAGTTTGCAGCAAAGCAGTGACAAGCACAAAAAATTTTAAAGGGCACTTTGGGACGCTAATTGAATATCGCGTCCCGTGATCTCTCTTTTTCTTTTTTAATCAATACTTTGCCACAGGTGAGTTGAGTCACGTTGTATAGCGACATGGACCTTCTTGAAATTAGCGAAAACTCGACAAAAGTAAGAAACCTAATCGCAATGCAGATGATTAAAGAAATACGCATATTGTTTAGTCATTAATTGATTTTTCAAACTTCCGTTATCAAGCTACGCCAATGAGGTTTTCCAGTTTTAAAGACAAGATATGCTATTACACATTTTAAGATCAATTTCCTCTCAGTCTGGATTGATGCTTTTTGAAAGGGTTGAAACCGCACTCAAACATGAAACTCTATACTCAATAGTCACTTCTTCGTATTAATAATTGTGAGGTCGAAGTGAAGTAAAGCCCATTCATTATAGAACGCTGAGATTTTCAGATTTATAAAACTGGGCATAATGCTCAATGAGTTTTGAGTCAGTCTCTAATTAAGAAAACCGATTTTAAACAAAGGTACAGCACAAAATTAATAAAAAGTCCTGATGTGAGTTTCCAATACCAGCTGAAATCTAGGAAACTGTAAATTAAAATTTTTAGTCTATTCTTTCCCAGTCAGCGTAGTACTAGAGGGATTTTCAAGGAGTTGAAAAACTATTAAAAATTAAAATTAAATGCTCAATGGATATATTCTAAAATATTTTAATTTCCTCCTGATGTTGCGTCTTACCTCCTGTTCGAGCCCGACCCTTGTTCCCCCGAGAGTCAACTCGGTCTGAGCTACACCGAATAACTTACCTCAAATTTGAACTGAACTAAATATCTTACAAAATATAAAAGCTGTTGAAAAGAAATTAAGTATAATTCCCAAGCTTTTATATTTTTTTGTTTTTCTCTTCTTTTTGATGCAAGAAATCCTTATCGACACCCCATATATTAACCGAAAACAAATGCCTACAATCATTTCCTTCCGAAAATAACTACTTTTTTGAATTAAGACATTTTAAAAACCGGAAAAGTATTTATGAAAATATGTCAAAAATTATTACCTAAGAAAGCGAATTGATATTGAATTATTTTAAAAGGAATAGAAATTTCTATCAGTGAAATATTTTGTTAAATATGTATGTATGTATCTAAATGCATGGTGTTATATTAATATGATGATGTTACAAACTTTGAAGGTACAGGGTGATCCACTTAAGATAATCCACTACCTTGTCTCAAAAACCGAAAGGTTTAGGAAACATTATAACATGGAAGTTATTCAGTTTTTCATGAATTTTTATTTTTTACATTTTTGAAATTGCAAGATAATCCAGGAAACCGCGGAATGTAAAATTTTTTTTTTTTTAATGAAATACCCCATATTTTGTTACGAATAGTAATTTTGCTTCTAACTATAAGTATTTTTTATTACCAAAAATGGTAAATTTAACAGTTTTTAAATTAATTCAATTTAAAGTAAAGATTGAGACAAAAATTAGGTTTTTAAAATACTCAATAAATTTACATACTATTAAAAGCTAACCATTTAAAAACTTATCCAGTTAAAAGCAAAGGGTAATTTTACTAGAGCATATTTTTAATTTTTGAGAAATTTTATACAAGGCATGAAAAAAATATTCAAACTTTTCACATTTCAAGTGTCTCGAGGTCGAATTTTTTAAACGGGATACCCTGGATTTTTTTTCGAAAATGGATTTTTCTTTAAATTTACTTTCAAATGATATTTATATGTTATATATTTAAACTGAGGAGAAGTTACATACTTAGCTGATTAATATTATTAATCTCCATTTTCTTCTATTTAAATTACTAATTACATATTTATCATTAAATTAACTGCCAGTTATAGAATTCTAACGTATAGATATTATTCTAAACTAAAATTAAAGCTTATTATAACAAATTTTCCACATGGCTACCTTTATTTGCTATGCATGTGGTATATACATATTTCCTCTAGTTTCCTTGTCGACCTTAATAACGTTTATATATATATATATATATATATATATATAGTAAAATGATCCTTTGCTTTTAATTGGATAACTTTTCAAACGATTCAATTAATAATATGTCAATTTATTGACAAATTAAAAAAGCTTATTTTTGCCTCAATTTTTACTTTAAATTGAATTAAATCAAAAACTGCTAAACATTATTTATATTTTGTAACAACAAAAAATACTTATAGATACAAACAGAATTTTATCCGTAACAAAATATAGGATATTCCAGTAAAAAAAAAATGTATTTTTGTCACACCACAGTTTGCTGGACCACCTTGTAATTTCGAATGTATTAAAAAATAAAAATTCATGAAAACTGAATAACTTTTTTTTCTATATCTTACGGTTTTTGAGATAAAGTAGTGGACCATCTGATGTGGACCACTCTGTACACTTCTCTCAATAAATGGTGAAAAAATGTAAGTAATAAAATGTTTGCAAATGTTTTACGTCCTTGTGGTTGATTATGATTAGATAGAGTTGTGAAAAATAGATACGATCTTTTTTAATATTGTTATGATTTAATTTTTTTATGATTGATACCTTTTTTAATTGACCTTTACTCTTTTTTAATATCTCGTTATCTTCGTTTTGTCTAACGAAGAAATGCCAATATATTGAATAAATATTGTTCCTTACCATCACTTCCCAACAGATCTTTCCACTCTGCTTCAGTCAAAATCTTCTTGAGATCTTTGTGTGTAATCTGAAAATTAAACAGAACCAACTATAAATATTTTTTTAACATTTAACATTCTTAAGAACTCGAAAACATACTTATTTTTTAGTGTTATTTTCAAATGCGGAAAATTGGGTTATTGCATTTTGAAGGCTGTAGCAAACCTCCATAAAGTTCCTCACTAATGAAAGAACATCATTTGACGAGGCAACAGTCCATCTGACAGGCATTAATTTTCGTGTTTACAAGACAAAGGAGCGTATAATAAAATATATTCTTGTTAATGTCAGTCTTGGAATTACCTTCAGTTAATAACATTGCGAAACTAACGCAATAATTGATAGTGATAGTTTGAAATTTCCTCTTAGTTCACTCGAAATTTATGATTTTGGAGGTCGCTAAATGTTGTTAAAGTTTTTGCAAATCAGCAAGAAAACTATTAAAATTTATTCCAATTAAGAATCCAGCTAAGCGAGCATCACTAATTGTACCGGTCTACTAACGAATAGAGTCCTTCCTCATTGCGATTCTAAAGGAAGTTGTCAGCAACAGAGATCCTAATCATTGTCTAGAATTATAATAGAAGAACATTCCTCTTTTGGTTTTAAAACTCTTCAATTTATCTGTTATACAATGGTCTAGAAAAGTACTGAAATGTTTTGAAATGGGACGGAGCTTTGGCATTTTAAAGAGCATCAATATGAGACTTTGAAAGGTCAGCTTTAAAATAGTAATTTGGCCATATTAACGTTTCTTTCCTTTAACCTTTTAAAAACAGTTTCCTAATCCCTGTCATGGAGATTGAAATCTTGGATATCATGTGTTTTTTCAGCAATTTACCATTGGGATGTTCCCGAAAACCGGGCCTAAATAAAAGATGGAATATTACCGTGAAATAAAGTAATTAATTGTAATGTAAACATTAGAAAAGGAGCGACATTGACCTTTTTAAATTTGCCCAGAGTTTAAAAATGTGTATTACAAGTTTATGTATTTAAATATTTACATGTGGGTTCCCGGTAGCTATTATCGGTCACAAACCACTCATCGGATTTAATTCTCCCTGCTTCCGATAGGTCCAAGCAGGACCGGAGTCACGAATTCTACTAGAAAGTTATTATTGGAGCTTCAGAAAAAACGTGGACAATGTTCCTTCATTATTTCCGTGTAAGTAGTACGTACAATTGCAAATCAATCAGAACACAAATATGATATCGCAAATCACATTTAAGGAAGCTCATGGCCGCTAATCACATCATCATATGCTTTTAATTAAAATTGCCTGACTTAGGAAAACTATTTAACTCAGTTTTTGTCTCAATTACAGAGGAGAGCTGATATTTCATCAAGTAGCGACCTCAAAATTCATTCTTCCAATTTGGTGCAACTCATTCGTTATCCCAATTGTAAATAGGTTGCAAAGCGAACGTGTGTTCACTTTGCAACTTGCTTACATCATAGGTATTGGTTGAGGGGCCCGCTACAATGAAAATGTCTTCACAAACAATGATCGATTATATGCATTCTGATGTTAATAATTAAGACGTCCGATGTAAACTACCAAATGTGGGAGTATTTGACCGTGAAGCCATACCTTACACATATGCACTTGCACTTTTAGTACAGGGTGTCCATTTAACAGCCCCGCCGGCTCCTATGAGTTTATTTGTGATTTTAGAAAAAAAATCAATCAGGCGCTTAGCCATGAATGCAGGATTTCCTGAAATAATTAATAATTCCATTAACATTTTAAGACAAATTTTTTACCACTATTTTACACCAAAAGGAGAAAAACTGAATTTTCTTTCTTCCTCACAAAACACTATTCTATTTGAAAAATCAGAAAAATTGAAGTTGAAAAGATAAAAATTTAAATTGTTATCGTGAACATCCTGAATGTATTTTTGGCTAAATGACTATTCGTGCCTGCTATGGTGATCTTAGACGAGAATCCATCCTAAAATGATCAAAATCTAACCTAAGCTGACTGCGATATTAATTTTTACGAGGCACTGCAAATGTCTAAAATCTCTTTTAAAACGTCAGAGCTTCGAGTCACTGCAACTCGGAGTAAAAAAAAATCTAGGAACTAACACAGAAACTCAAGAGGGTATTCTATCACGTGGATAAAATGCAGGTGGACCTATTTGAAAAAATTACACTTTATGACGCTCCGTTTTTTTGGGACATCCTGTAGGTTGTCACTAATTTTCACCTTCGTTAGGCTCATATACATCCTCATAATTGATTTTTTTTTATCACAAATAAACTCATAGAAGCCCGAACGGCTGTTAAATGGACACCCTGTATAGGTAGATAGCTGCGGAAGAAAAAAGTATCAACTGCTCACAGAAATAGTCGAAATGTAGCCTTGATTATCTAGTATTAAAAGAATCTTATCAATATCTTAAAAAGTCAAAAATAAAGAACGTAATGCATAACCGGTATATTTCCGCTAATAGTGTTTGCACGACTGTATAAGTTAAAAATAGAATTTTTATTGTAATAATATTTAGTAGCTTTAGATGATATCTCAGAAAGTATTTAAAGGTGTTTTATTTTTCGGTCTACCAGAAATACTACAAGATGTTAATACCTCATAAAACTTCAATAACAAATTCATAAAAGTGGATATACGTATTATGGGATCTAATTGGTATGTCTGTCCAATGTTTTGGTAATATACAAGTTGTCATATTTCTTCAAGGTATTAAAATTATTTTTTAACTTTTAGATTTTGTACAAGTATTTGCCATATTTATTCTCTTTTTTGATAATGCGACTATCATATGGCATCGCAAGAACATCATTTAGCTTCAAAGTATAATTAATGAGGATCAGAGTGCAGAACTAATTGCTTGTGTATAAATCTCTTGAAGACAAATATTTTTAACTTTAAATCCACTTTCCCTAATACGAGATTGGTATCAATGTGGTTCCAAATTTGAGGGAATCGAAGCTCCTTGGACTGTATATTAGCAGACTGTAGACTCAAGTTCGATGTTCCTTTTGTAGACATCCTTTTATTATTGTTTTTTTTAAATAATTTGTCGGTATATACAGTGTGACCTACAAAATTCGCATCATATAGAAAATTAATTTACTTATGAATTTGGGTAAATTTTGACTTTGCCTTCGAGTTGTGCTTCAGAAATGATGAGAAATGGCATAGAAAACGAAAAACAAATAACTGTATATGACTGTCAAACAACTCAAAGGCAAAGATAAAATTTACCCAAATTCATAAGTAAAAGAATTTTCCATATGATGCGGACTTTATAGGTCATACTATATACAGGATATGTTGGGAGTATCATGCCAAACTTTTGGAACGTATTGTAGATGGAAAATAAATGTAAAAAAACTCTAATCTTGTTATCCGAATTTTATTTTATCACAAGTGATAGCGTAAATAATTTTTTTAACTAGTGTTCTATTTACGATAAAAGTACCTTTGCTATTAGCGGTACTGATATTGATTTGACATTGGAGTGGAACTCAATTAATATGGATCTAAATAAATAATAATGAAAAAGATTAATTTAAGAATATCGATTTTGAGTTATTAAGGATAAGTAGTTTTTCGTTTTTGGAAACTTGGCCAGTAAAATAATTTATATGGAAATGAAGAAATTAATCAACGCTTTACTCTGATTTCATAATTTCTATGGAAATTATCTTGGCGACAAAGGGAACAGGAATTTGAACAACCGGGCCTTAAGAATGAAATGGAAAACTCGTGGTACTTTCTTTTTTTCCATGGAAATTCGCATGTCGGCAAAGATACTGGGATTTCACGGAAAGGACGATATAGTAGAATGTTATTGATGTATTTCTGTTGTAACGGACATTATTTTTTAAGTAAACTTTCCAAAACTGGAATATAGTCAACCTTAATGTATCTAACGTCTTCTCATGGATAAGTTTTCATTTGCTAATATTTTAAAATCAGTTTTAATAAAGTACCTTTATTTTTAATTTTAGAGGAAACGTGCATTTTGAAAAGTTGTTAGGAATTAAAAGATAAGCTCAACATTGAAGTTTTGCACAAACTTTACCAAGACTAAAGTTTTCTGATAAGTTCAAATTTAAAAAATCTCATTTCGAGCGTACTTTCTACCGGTCATTACATTATATAAATACGTATTCTATAAATACGTAAAAGTCTTCCGTAGTCTTTAGCAGCTACCGAAGGCCCTCAGCATCTCTTCATCATCGTACATTTTTCTTAGTTCGAATATTTCTTATTTTTAGTCCGATCCTGTAATTATCATGTTAGTTCCCCGCCAAAAGAAGCGGATACACAGTGTGTTTGACCCGTTCTCTCGCACGCTGACTGCTCATAAATAATGTTCACCTGTGCCAAAATCGCTAATTACGAAGGTCGCCCTCCATTGTTATTTCAACACTTTAATCTGATTATTATTAACACGACCGCAGATCGACGAGTTGCGAGGTTCCTAACCCATCGTCGATTCGATATCGATATGGTACCGTTAGAACCACAGATAAACAAATAAGTGCATTGTTTCACTTGCACTGTGGGAAACAATGCACTATTTGTTACTCGAAAGCAACCTGTGGTTAGCAGCTGGAAAGTTTCAATAATGTATGAGAATTCATGCTTATCAAAATTGCTACTTTTATTCGGCTAAAAATCTCCAAATATTTGAACAGTTACATAAGGAGGTACAATTATTTAAACTGTGAATTTTTTACCGAAGAAAGTTGTTGCATAATAATTATTATTAAATATAATTAAAGCGTAAGCTAAATTAGGAAACCGTTCTTCACACAGACGGTTATATTGTGCGAAATTGCTGAGCTTGTCTCGACTCAGTGCCCTTTCTAACCCAAATGGGGCGTATTTAAAATAGTTGCATTGTTTTTGTCACTGCCAGCTGCATAATCGCGTCTTATCTAGATTGGAAAAGGCGACAGACTAACTAGGTTTCACCGTATTATTACTGTTTAATTTGATAAATTACTAATGAGGAAAATTGGGCGCTAATCATGTAATCACCCAACGAGGGGACTAATCGCATATGTACAGGGTTGGTCCGCATATTTAGACAGCGCCTACTACCTTTATTATATAAAAAAAAAGAACAAATACATACAGAAGTTGAGGGGTTTATTCTAAATTGCCAGAAAATGTTACTTAACACAGCGGATGAACATTGCAAAGTTGAAAAAGGACATAAAGCCGGTAAATTTATAATGGAACACCCTATGTATTTTCTAAAAATTGAATAGACTTTTATCCGGTAGCCGTTTTTACGGTATTTGCATTTAAAATCGGAATTATATCGTTTTTTCGAGTCGCAGTTGCTATGAATAAACAAATTAATCGAACTTCATTAGAAATTATGATTTTTTAATTTATTATTTCAAAGATGATAAATCTTGGAAATAATAAATTAATTTAGGACTAACATAAACAAATTGCATTTTAATATCATTTTTTAAAATGAGTAATTTACGAAAATTCAAAATTCACAAGTGCTGAATGTATCCACCGTCATTTCTAACACATTTTCTGTAATATTCGTCCCGTCTATTTATTTATTCATAGCAGCTATGATTTGGAAAAACAATATAATCTCGATTTTTAAATACAAATACCGCGAAAACGACTAAACGAAACGTCAACATATTATATATTTTTTAAATTAGAAAATAAAGGTTTATTTAATTTTTATAAAATATACAGGGTGATCTATTATAAACTGTATCCTTTTTTCAACTTTGCCACATTCACCTGTTGTCTTAACTAATATTTTCTGACGATTTAGGATAAACCTTACAACTTTTGTATTTAAAGTTTTTGTTCTTTTTATAATAAAAGTAGTAGGCGCTGTCTAAGTATGTGGATCCTCTTTGTACCATACCAGTGAGTAACTTGTAAGCACATAGATTTTTTTGTGATAAGGTTTTCTATTTTTTTAGAACTCCTGAACGTGATAGGTATAGACCTATATACTTTCTTTTAGAAACAAACAAAATTTCCAGTTTTTCGATTTCCCGATCTATCACCATTTGAATGTGTGTGGAACATTATGGGAAAAAATCTTAGAAATTTACCAAATCCCCAGCGGACACTCTTTTGCATGAATTACTGATTGCTTGGAACACAATTCCTCATCTATTATTCATTTCATTCATTGAATTGCTACCAAGGTGAAGATAAACATGGATAAAAATATAATTGCCATCATCCCTCCTTTTGAAACTTAGAATCACCAGAACCCGCATGAAAAATCTTTACTGTTCAAAACTGAAAAGGAATGAAAAAGATGCTCTTGCTACTTCTTCTTCTATGCTTTTTTGTCCTGCAATTAAGATATACTGCATAACCATTGACGTGTTCTTCTCAACCGTTTTTCTCATTTGAGCCTCAATGAGCCACCGGAGATAATTTACCTGATTGTGAAATATTAATAGGCTTTTGGCCCCAACTTTATGAGACCATTTTAATATTCTGTGATATTAGCACTATGAGATTCTCAATTTCTCATGCGGTACTTTTGTTTAGTAATGAGTTTTGTCATTTATTTATTGCATTATACAAGTAATGAATAGCATATTTTCCCGTGCGCACGAGCAAGTTTCCCGTGTGAGGCGAAGCCCAACACAGGCAGCCATGTAAGCACGGGAAAGTGCATTTGGAATGAGTAATTCACGACAATTTTGATTGTTAAAATGATAAGCAAGATCTCGACTCAAGATACTTCCTCTAAAGCTTGCTCCGGGACTGAATTTTTTTGATCAGCAACTTTGTAAGAAAATTATACGGTATAAGTTTATCCAGCTGTTTATATTTATAGCAGAAATGGACTCTACAAAGTAGAAATTTTTATTACCTAACTTCTTATATGAACGAACTGTAAAATCTTTCGTACTCACTTGCACCTCATTTTCTTTGTGTCATTCAAAACACTAGTACTCATTTTCTTGGTAACTTGAACATTAAGGTAATAGCCCAACGCTTAAAGAATATCGTTAGTTATTTAATTAAATTTTTAAATTCTAAGGGACAGAAAATTATGGGGAAATTTTAACATAACACATTGATGTAACATCGGTATAAACAGTGACGACACTTCACTGGCTTGGAATACAATCAGAAATTGCATCCTTTAAATCTTATTGTCCTTTTATCAAATTTAATTATCTTTTTAAATAGGAATTGGGCAAAAATTTCGAGATCTATGCAAATGTATCTTTTTATTTGCCAACTTTGCGAAAAAAAAATCTGGACCGAAGTTAATTCCAGCCTCAGATGGTCGTATTTAAAACCGTGTAATGAACCATACTTTTCAACTACTAGACTTTAAATTTCATAAGGAGTCCGGAAAGTGGTATTTTCCGGTGCGCTACCGAGGAAGATGTTTTTTACCATCTCCTTACGGAGTTATTTTTAGTCCAGTTCAACTGTTGGGAAATAATTTATTATTGTAGATAATTAAATTAATATTATCGTATTCGCCGAAGCTACATTTAATGGATAACATACAAGTACTTTAATTTACTTGTGTAATCCAGATTTATAAAAAATTCGGCTCATTTTTCAAAAAATCCCCATTTTGATGCCAAATTTACTTGCAATTCAGATTAGGTGAAAAGACAACGACGCAACTAAGACAGAATGTATAAAAAACATACCAAGGAATCTGAAGAAATCTTTGGTTACTTCAGAATCTTCACTCATCTTCTGAAACGCATGAGATCCTATTTCAGCAGATCATCTTCCTTTTTCTCCGTAAATAGATATAATATCACATTAGAAATTTCTATCTAATTACAACAACTTCAACATTTTAAAAATAGAAACCTGATGGTAGTTAAGCGAAAATTAGTCAAAACATGGGTCCAATTTAATAAACGACTTTGATTAAGACTTGGAATAACTAATATATTGTCTCGGCTCTTCAGTGAAAACTATAATCTATTGCAAATATTCCGAAGAAGAATACAATTAGCAGATGTTCTTTTTGTTATTTTCGTTGAAAAGAGAACCATCTACTGTAGATTCAATTTCAAATCCATTTAACATCTGCCAACATATGAATACGAACGAATAAAGTGACTTCATATCGATTAAATATTTCAGCAATCATGAGTATACTTGCAGTCTTTGCTAATACCTTTTCATTTCTCAACTCTCTAGTGTAATGACTTTGCATGATAATTCTTTCTTCTAATTACTGGGCGTAAATTATATTCAATTTATTTGACTTGTTCTTATGGAGGATATAATTTTATGTGAACAAACAGCTGGTGTATTAAATTTGCTTGTATCAAAGAAAGCTGATGAGACGAAAAGAAATTACAAAAGTGCGACTAGAGAAAATTACTATACGGACTTTAGGAACTCCAAATAACCAATTTTCAATGAAAAATCCAATGGACAGTTTCATCTGAATGAAACGAATATTTTAGATTTTATTTCAAATAACTATTGTTATCTAAACTCTATTTCACTATATCACACATCACTATATTTAGCTAAACTTTCAAATTAATCAAAAATCATTTCAAGAGCGAAAAAGAAGGATATTGTGTTAATTTCAAAGCAGGTTGCATAATAA
Source organism: Euwallacea similis (assembly GCF_039881205.1). Lineage (NCBI taxonomy): Eukaryota > Metazoa > Arthropoda > Insecta > Coleoptera > Curculionidae > Euwallacea > Euwallacea similis. The sequence goes on from NC_089630.1 coordinate 3,462,974, forward strand.
TCCCCAAAGATTCAGAATTTACCAATTCCCAAGAGTCAAATGAAATATCACATAATAATAATTGTATCTCTCGAATTGAAAATCGAAAAGAAACTCGATTCTCAATTCGTCACACACTTTTTAATACTGCCAAATAGCTTTCTAGCAATTACCCATTATCGTGAAATAATAGCATACATTAAAAAGTAAATAATATGTTGATTACCGAGTATGAAACTTAATAGTATGCATGGGATACGCCTCGGTTGATATTTGTTCAAAACGCAAAGCCATTATTTTATGTTAATCTGTTTTATGCCGGGTAAAATGCCACGCTTATCAGGTTTGACGTATGTTTGTTGAAACTTGATTTTTTTAATAAAGATATTTTGCTCCAAGGCATAAACCAGTAAATCTTTCGGTAAAATTGCTGAAGACTTCTATGAAAAGCGAACCTAATGCAAAGAAAGAATCTTTAAGATAATTAATAACGATCTTTTATTCCACGGGTTAAACCAGTCCCTTGAAGTGCCTCTATAAATAGAAATCGCATTATTTCAAGTCGGGTCTTCTATGAGGCCATTGTACTTGGTACATAGGTACACCCTGATACATATAAGGTATGTAGATTCCTCACCTACATTACACTGTGATAGATTGGTTTGAACCTCGGTTTGAGCTGAGCTCCGTTTTCCAGGAAACACGCTACATCCTAATCGGGGTAGTGGAAACACGACTGATAAATAATGCTCTATACTCTAAAGTCAACATTGGCGGTAAACGTCAACAAATTCTGAATGATAAGAGATATTGGGACTTGCAGTTAAAAAAAGAATAATTCCGTTCTATGGGAGTATTCTTTTAGAAAAACTTGTATCAAAGTATATAATTCACATATATTTTAGAAAATTTTCGTTATTAGAATGTAGAAAAAACTTTGCTCATCTATGAGTATGAGCCATATCCCCAGCTTATCGAAAAAAAGTATCAGGCTATCTTTGAAATAACAAAAATTATGAAAACCTCGCTTTAGCACGGAAATTTTTAGGAAAATTTTTTCAAGTCCATTATCTTCCTACCCAATCAAATTCCTGTCTTGTTATTGTGAATTTAATCTCAATGTGTACTAAATTACGAACAGTCTGGCGATTCTTTTTCCGTGGTTCGGAGTCAGGTGAGTTAGGAGGTAATTGCACTTAAAAATATTTGACGCTTTTTTTAATGCATTAAAATTTAAATTAGTATTAGTGGATCATATTTGACAGAGAAATTAAAAAAATAATGGCGGTTTCTGTGTTTGCAACATTAAGAGCAAATGTCAATGTTGACTATCGGAGAAAAGGTACTAACAATTAAATGAAAGTACCACTTTAATATGGGTACTTAATATTAAATGCGGCTCATTTGAAGAAATGAGTAAACCTACTTCAGAGACAGTAAATCTATTTTAATTGCTACTCAAGTGGAATAAAGATGTGTAAACAGTGGTTCTCAAGTGAAATTCACCGGCTACTTAATAAGTAGTTTCAATATAAAGAGTGATAAATCTTTTGTTCTGAAGTAGGTAATTAATAGGCAAATTTTGCAATTTTCTATTATATTATATTGTATGGCAGTCGAAAATCTTCTTCATGCAGTTTCCACTCATCTTAAAACGGATTTCGGAACGAAAAAAATCACAGAGTTCCAGAATAACAATAAATTGAAATCCAAATATTTTAATCTCGATTAGTAGGTTAGTATAATAGTATAGCGTTAAATGGTTTTTCAATAGTTAGTGGTTTTTACTATAAATAGACACAATGTAAGGTTGTCGTATAAGGTGGCAAGGAAAGAGGATGGATCGTAAATATCGTCTACATCGAATGTCTAGTAAATGCTGTTCCAATTTGCTAAATTCTTAATAGAAAAATTCGACCCACTTTCTATGGGATGCCGTGGTATCGCGTTCTCATTAATTTAAATTGGTGCGTGTAGTTTAGCCATAAATCAGAAAAATTTGTGAAGAGAGATTTTTAAATAAGTGTGAAAAGCCAACAGGGCGTGTCAGCGTTAACCCCTAACAAGGACCCATTTTTTACGGTTTTTTTGATAGCACAATTAATAATAAACTTACCGAGTCATTAGCCGTTCCAGGTGCACTGACCATGACAAAATAGGCAGCAATTAAGTACTGCCCAATCAGCCCCCGCATTTTCATAAAAGTGTTGATTTATCGACCCCATTTACTCCGCCAGTCATGCTTTCCTGCTCCTGCTCTCCCAATTAATTTACATCGTACGCACTTGTGCCTCAGTTCCCTTATAACTTGGTCATAATAGTCCACTTTATCAGATCAACCTGAAAATTTGAGATAATTAAAATCCGGCCCTGACTTCGGCTCAACCAAAAAATGCTAATTTGCTATTAAAATGTTTGAAAAATGACCAATTATCTTCATGCATATTCATGTTCATGTGTTTCGGTGTCGGTCACCGCAATCCATCCATCGTAATGAAATATTTTAACAATACGAAAATGACCTCCGCATATTTTTCGTTTTTTTTAAGGTTTTGACACTTTTGCAATACACCTATTGTTTTACGAGATCAGATAACGAGGGTGTAATGCAGATTATGAGGTTCAATATACAAAAGTTACGCAATTTGTGGTTCAATTTGAGGGAATTCGCTTTCCTTTTTCTTGGATAAAAAATCACATCCGAATAGAAGTTTATACGCGAGTATGGTTCCATTTTGAACGTTTTTCTGAATGTTCCTCTATACTTCTTGTAAACAGAATTGACCACTTAGTTACAACAATATGATAATCAATAACAACGTGTCACACGCCGTAGTTAATGTAAATGATTAACACTTTTTTTTTATATTTAAAAAAATTTTTTAGATTAAACAAAATTTTTAGACAAAAAATTTTTTTTTGATTAGACGTATTCTACATCGACAAGCGAGATAAATAGGTCGCATGAACAAAAATAACACAGCAAACACTTTGTTATTAAGGTTGTAAAAGCTTAAAATTCTATTTTTTCCATTTGCTCACACCAAACTTTATTCTCATACACCATATAAATATTAATTCCTCGAAATTTGTTTTTCTTTGCCTTCTCTCAGGCAATATTTTCCCCTTTTTGACCGGTACGGGTTATTTGTAAGAATATGAATAAGTGCTCACTTCATTTTTGGCTATAACACACGTTATTATAAATATAATATATAGGTACATAATTACTTAACATTTTTAACTTTTTATAATTTATTAGAAATTTTATATTATTACTTAACTTTTTTATAATTTAAACTTTGTTAAGAACTTCTATACTTCGATCATACTATAGTCTAAAATATTGTGTTTTTGCTTATATATTTAGAGATTATAATTAAAAGATGAACTCTCAGTGGTATACCACAAAGAACTTTAGGGTGATAAAATTGATTTAAAAAATTATTATTCAGTAGTACATCTGCACATACATCGAAAACAGCATTTTTAATAAGATAACAGAAACTTATACGACCACTTTGACTGAGTGGAGTTGTCGTATCTATCACCATCACTCTTTTATGTTGTATGTTATATTTTTACTGTGTTGATCAAGGAGTGATCGGTTTTAATGATTTCCCTTCCAGTTATGGAACTTTCTAATGTATCCGAATATGAATAAAAAATTATGGTCACTTAATAACACCACCTTGGAATGTATTTAACTTAAGAGCTGATCATGGTCCAAGTACAGTGTGTTCCTTTAAAAACTTACCATCCCAATAAGTTCAGAACAAAAAGAAATCTGAAGTGCGCTTTATGGCAATCTCTAAAGTTGTAAGGGGGAACATTGTTGGCAGCAGCAGTGTTAATGTTACCCACACCTCTTCATACCCAACCACAACAACTTCAGAATCTTAAATAACACCCTACCTCGATATGTACCTCATATTAAAGGACATTTAAAATGTATTATTTTTATGTAAATAATTCAAAAATTGATAAAGAAGGATATGGGGTGGACTGAAGCATAACGTTGATATGGTAAACTCCTTGCTAGATAGAGCATTTTAAAATTTTTATGGACATTAACTTATAGTTAAATTTAACAGCACGTTAATAATTTGGCTCTAAATTAGGAAATCAAATGCGGATTCTGTCATAAAATTTCTTCAGCTTCCGAATGGCATCTGCAATCAAGGATTTGATACGAGCCAACTAACCTGAATTAACGAGAACCGTGACAAACTGTTTGTCATAATTTGCATTCATAATTATGCCTCAATGCTATCTTGGTCGATCAAAATTAATGAGCTCAGTTAATTTGAAGAGTGAAAACAGTTTAAAAAACTCATCTAAGATAATTTTAGATCATGAATGGATCCGGAACTGGGCGAAATGCGAATCACAGACGAAGTGTTTGATTTATGATTCAAACTTATTCTCAATTAAACAAGAATTAAATGGAATTAAATTTGGCGTACATCATATAAGTAATTTGTTTTGTGATTAAAAGAAAAAAGCAACGTTGTGATACATTAATTAATTGGCCTACACGTTGCTGCTCAACAACCTGGTTACCCATTATTTAATAACTACTTCCAAGGTACTTGAAAGAATAATTACCTCCTATAATCATTACGTACGTAAATATTGATTTTGAAGGGCAACATTCATAAAGGGGAATATCATCCTCGAACTTTACCTTTTTTTAATTGCATGAAAACCCGCAGTGACGCAAAAAAATACCTCGTTTTAAATTTTTAATGGAAGTTCTCCAACATTATCTATTTGTTTAAATTGGGGGATCTGAAAGATTTGAAAAAGCTTAAGCTCTTTATAATTTTAACACCTTTTTAAAAATATGACGGCTACAGTTTTTAATTTTTGCAATTACCTATTATTATTTTCACAGATCCATCAAATAGTAACGTTTTCAATGTTTTCAAATACAAAAAAATAAAAAGTCGTTGACATTTTTTTAAACAGGATTTTGTTTTCTTACATATTTTTTCTAGTACTAACTTTCAAAGGCACAAGTAAAGTACGCATATGTCTCATTATTTATCTAGCGAGATGATCTGCCACAACGTCGGCATTACCTCATTACTGTTTTACAGGGTGTCCTAATTAAAGTAAGTTCCATGAGGATTATGGAAACGGTAAGAGATCTCAAATTAGAGAAAAGTGCGCATTTTTGTGCCCGTTCAGAATGTGTTGTAAAGTGTTGTTCTAATGTCCTAATGTTCTAAATTTAAAAATATGTACAGAGATCGTCAAAGTACGAGCAAAAGCTGAACACTATGATTTTCGAAAATCATAAATTATGAGTGAAACGTTTGATTAAATTCTATGAAATTTGACAGTTACTTGTGAGTTGTACTTGTGAGTTACTATTGACAACTGGCAATCTCGTGGCATTCTCAGAATTTCTCCAAACCCGGTATTCATGGTTGCCATGGAAATGAGTGACAAATTAAACGTCATTGTTGACGTTATGATTCAAGACGCATAGTCTTTGTGTGTTTCAGATTTAATTTATGCTAAATTTAAATTTATTGCAATATTATAGTATCTAGTGAAATCTACTAGGGGAAAGATAGTATGTATATGTAAGATTTCGGTATCGTTATGAAAAGAAAAAAAATAAAACAAAGCAAGTTTTGAGGTACTCCTTTACTTGTCAAGGACCGAAGCCGGAATGCCCCCCGATACACATGTCTTATCCACCCCCGAGCGCATCCCTCTTTTTTTTAAGAGCATTGATAAGCCACATTCCAGGCCTTTTCCCACGATTCCCTGACCCATCATCAATTTTTCTCTCGCCTATGTTAAGGAATTTATAAACAACCCTCTATCGTTTTCTCACGCTTATCTTAGAAGTAATTTACGGCTAACCCCCATGTCATTCTCACATGGTATTACTTGACAATCTTAACATAAGCGAGGAATGCTCACATATATACGCCGAGGTATTTAAACACTTATGCCCCCTCGTCTTAGATTCCTCAAGTATGGCTCGCTCTGGGATTTAAACTTGACGTTACATATAGTATAGGTATAATAATGTATTCCACAATCTCACTATAGCTGTCATAGATCTTTCTAAATTATTGCAATACGAGGTTTAATCTAACTCGAATCCTGAAACAGATATTGACCTATTACGTACTATTATCCATTATTTTCCTTTCATAATTTCAAGCCGTTTTTTTCTTACATAACATCAAGGGAAGTGACTTTCTGAGTCGCTGTACTTGCAGGATATTCAAAAACGACAGAAAATGAATTTCCGTCATTGAGCTTAAATAGCGAAACTAACCTTTTTTATGAATTATCCTTGATGGTACTCGCATGTTTCTATAATATAAAGGCACATGTATCCTGCCGAAAAACCGAGTATCCAAAGACAAGCTTTTGGTTGTTAAGTCAACCTTAAAATAAGTCATTGTTGGTAAATTTTGTCAGCAGAATTCGCCTGCTGACATTACTATAATTGGTGATCGACCTTTAGATTTACGCGGATGTGGAGTGTGTAACCCGTTAGTAGAAATTATAGTCTTATGGCTGGCAATTAGAATTTTACGCCTCTTGGTGCGCAGGTAGACGAACTTTATAGTTCAAATGAGCAGAAAACGGAAAAATCCTAGGCAGCCACTTAAGCTTGCTATAAGCGTAACACGTTTGGACTACTTTATATGGAGGACTATCACATGTCACACACATTAAAAGCTTAAATTTTTATCAGTATTTTAATAAAATCAGCCACATCAAGCGGAAGGCAACAGTTAGGCAATAGTTTGGAGTTGTTTCAAATTCAAAGCAATAATATCGTCAGCTTCAATTTAAGTCTATTTGAAGAGTAGAGCGTATCGTTTATCAGACATCCCAACATTTGCGCAACCATTGCCTTTGCTGAACCTGGCCATTTATTTGATTAAAATGGAAAGTATATATATTTGTTAGATTAGTTCAGGTTAGTTTCAGTCATCAATATAAGTGCAGTATTGGTGTGGATTATATTTCATAATAGCTACCTGGTATATTTTATGTAATTGTCTGAGATTAAATGGATCACACTCTGCCTATAGTGGGTCACAAAAAAATAAACCTTTCGTCAGTCCTAGTACCTTCCTCTTAAATTCAAAAACTTGGAGGATATACTCGGAAATGCCAGATTATCATTTATTATTTACAAAAGGCGTTACATTTGATAGGAACCACATATGTACAGCCGTTTTATTACGTAAAAACTTTGTATTGGTGCCAATTTGCCGGTAAAATATTTTTAAAAATCCACCCCCAAAAATCTGACAGGAGTAAATTCAACATAACAAATTACCAACATCTTTGTAATAACGGTAATAGGTTTTCAGAATTTTTTAATATTCAAAATAATGCAGGGACACCTGTACAGTCGTCAATTTGCACAATATAACACTAAAATTCTAGAAAAAAAATTGGCCGACTAGATTTTTATTAAAAATGATGCAGTAATGTCTATGGAGACTATAATGATCCATTTATACGACTTTATCTTATCTGGGTATAGTATTATCAAGGAAAACGGTTGGTTTTATTCAAGTGATAAATTTTTAAATTAAACTTGCCAAAACTCAACTATTGTCCAGAAGAATATGTTTCAAGAAATATTTATTTTCAAAATACTTTACCTACCCCACCTAATATTAAAATTTTAGAAAAAATCACTGTCCATATACTTTAGTATATTTCCAAAATAAATTAGCCAAACACTAGGTCATTGCATAAAAAAATATTTACAAAATTTTTGTTCAAAACCTTTCAGGAATGGTTATGTTAACTACAGTGGATCATTATACGACTTTGCCTTAACTAACTCTAAAAGTTTCGGTTAAAACAATTAATTAGTTTTCCAGTGGTAAAATTCAAAAATAAAAAAATGTTTTTAGATTTTTTATTTTCAAAACATTTTACCTATCCTACCTATTCCTAAAATTTCTGGAGAAATCATGGTCCACATATTCTCTAGAAAATTTTCAAAATAAACTTTCCAAGAAATAGACCGTTGTCGTAAACGCAATAGATGTATTTGATAGGAACCACCGGTAAGCATCTCCTTTTACCATTCAAAAACCATACCTTTGTACTGGTGCCAATTTTCGGCCAAAAACTCCCAAAACCCGCCAACTAAATTACCTAACCGGCAAAACGAACACAACAAAGTACCGAACTCGATGGTACTTCTTCAGCGATGCACTGTCCGCGCGAGGTGCCGTCAGTCGCCGACTAGTCTATTAGACCGAGAGCACTTGACAGAAGGTACTTACCAGTACCACCATCAACGGGCATTGGACCATACACTTTTCCATCAATCTCTTCGTATAATACCGGCAACATATCTATATGGCAAAGCAAAGAAAAAATGCGTCCTTGCCTTCCCTTCGCATCAAGATTGCAGGATAGGACAGGTGGTACACACCCAAATAGATCTTGACCTTAAATGTCGGACAGGTTTTATCTATGTGACGGTAAAGGTGGAGGAACGGTAGAATAAGTATTTGTTATTGTCAATTACATAGGCTTGAATAGTAATAAATAACATCGAGAGCTTAATGTAATTTAAGTGCAGAACAGGCGATGCTAGGATTAATGGATTTAAGTCTCATTTTCTTGCGTTAGCTGGTTTTGAGTGAGATTTTTTCAGAACCTAATGAATAAAAAACAATCTTAAAAGATAAAGCTAAACCGAGTAAAATAATCTTCTTCGCAGCGGATTCAGCGCTGTTGATAAATCGTCGAAGAAGACGTTAAAATCCATTATGGTCTCCGCCAAAAAAAAATCATAGTGGAACTTGATTCTGTTCTTGGATAATAATACTAGTTTCCATTAATAACATATTCTGCTTATCAATTGCTCACAATTCAATTTCTAAGAGGTGTGCTCCCCACCCCTCTTCTTAAAGATAAGTGCTATTCTAACGGCCTCGTTTTGTTCTGGGTTGTGACGTTGCACATCCACTTCAGATGAAGTATTAATAAACGAAGTTAATACTACTCGGTTAGAGTGGGTCTGAAGATTCATTAAGTTAAGTTAAGTTAAGAAAGTAATCCGGAGCTGGCCGTACAAAATATTTCGATTATGTGCCTCATGACCGTAAAAAATTGGAAGTGTGCATAATTACCCTTCGCACACGATTAATACGATTAATTCAAATAAGAAATACTCTTATTCGAATTTCGAGAATTTGCCCCTGAAGGGAAATTTATAAGAGTGACTGAGCTTATGGTGTTTTTAACTGACCTAGATGAAGCGCAATTATTGAAGCGAGAGTGATTTTTGAAATTGAGTAATCCAGTCTTTTTGATAGACCTAGAGTCTTCCGAATGAATGGTGGAATGGATGGTTGGAATCAGCAGGGACTGAAATATATTTTCTTTCACTTTTTCATTATTGTGGAACCCCTGAGTGACTAAAAGCGCCGTGACGTATTCACTACTGTTAATTATATGGAGAGAAAAAGACGTTAAAGGTAATTGAAAAGATTTTACAAGCAATTTTTGATCACCTTAAATTGGTACTGGCAATTTAGGTTCTCCTGAAACATCGGACTAGTTAAGACTAAAACTTGGAATTATAACTTTCACCTGAAAGTGTATGAAGTTAAGTACTTTGTACAAAGTACTTAACTTCGTATTTAAGTACTAGAAATGTACCCAGAAATGACAACTGTTGAGCATTTTCAGTGGATGTGCTAAGTTTCCATTCAATAAGATTTTGTTCAGTTTATGGAATATGTATAGAATCTATTTTGAATAAATATGGTTATATTAAAGTTAAATTGGTGGAGCTAATAACTCGCATTTCGCAAAGATAGATTTTGAACTAGAGGAAAAAATATGATTGCAAGCAAATTTAATGAATTTCACTTTTACAGAGTTGCTTAAAAGTTCAAAGTGTTAGCTTAAAAATTTAAAATACAATACCGTATTTTTTTATATCTTTTGATAAAAAGTACTTTTTTTAAATTTGATGATGTATGACAAACCAATGTTAACAAAGTTTTTAATTGAAAAAAACATGAAAAATTTTATTTCTTTGAGTACTAATATATTGTCTTGAATATTACAAATATGATTTTTCTTCTGCATTTAACAACGTATTTCTCCGTAGTTCTTAAAAAATATTATATCTATAGATATTCCTCGAATAGACTACCAACACGTTGTACACATAATTACCCTCTTCTAATTACACCATGCGTAGCATTTATAATAGCATTTCGTGCAATTTCCTGACAAACATTTATTATTCTTTGTCTTAAAATATTGATATTTTCTGACTGGGTAACATAAACATTATTTTAAAGGTAGCCCCGAAGCCAAAAATCCAGCGGAGCAAGTTCTGGTGAGCGGGCGTGCGGTTTTATCTTGTCCCTTCTCGTTGGGTCCTAATAGGCTCCATTTGTCCTTGGCGCCATGCATCTTTGCGCAAGATAATAAGAATGCGCAATGGAGTAAGATGGGATGAAATATAGATGACCACAGGGTAACACTGATGACTCCATGACGACACAGATAGCTACATAACTCATATTGTTTAAATTTTCAATTTGTCTTAGTTAAAAATTGTTTTATCATTAATTTGTCATACATCAAGTTCAGAAAAATATATTGTATGAAAAACATTTTTTTAAAATCGGAGTTCTATTTAAAATTCTATAGTTGGCTCCTGAAGCAGAAGTAGTTGAGTTTAGAAAAAATCAACATTGTCGCCATTTAGTAGTCTAAACAATATTATTTTATTTAGTTTTTAATTTATCAAAATCCATTCATAAATAAATGAGTTATCGCTTCATCCTGTTTTTATGGGACAGCCTGTAAATGCAAAAACGCATCTTTTTATTTTCCAATTATTATTAACAGGAGAATCATAATGGCGTAATTGCGATCACAACGTTCTAAAATTTCGCGAGCTGCCTGTTATTAATTCGATCTTCCCTATTTCGGACTCATATTTATTTCCGATTTAATTTACAGATGGACTTTGTTACTAAAAATACACAAAAGAAATTTTCCCATTACGGAATTTATTGTATCATAACTTAAGACTTTACAATAACAGTAATTGCCCTACTACTGTTAATATACATATAACTCTAACTCTCTATGTGCTTTTTATGGCCTACTTAAACTAATATCTATCTCGATAATGCGCTATTGGGAACATTTATTGACCCGGAAGCCTCGAAACCTATTTCAGTTTCATTAACTTTTCATAACCGTCTTTTCTAGTGTAATGCCATAAAAATTAGTTTGCTTGGTGTCTATAGGGAGTTGCTAACCCATTTATTGTCCAATCAACCAAGTTCATTCAACGATAACAATTTTGTATGTTATGTTTATTAACCTTTTTTTCTTAGAGTGAGCGTCTGGTCCCAATGTAAAAGAATGGGTGTTGACATATATATATTCTAAATTGGATCAGTTTTCTGTAAAAACACTCTTAGAGATGATGTGGTAATATTATGCAGTAATAGTCCAAAGAGGAGGAGAGGAAAATCAAGATGAATTTTTCAGTATCGGCTAGAATCCTCAACACCTTAAGTAAATGCTAAAATGCCATTAATTTGATATTCTCCAATAAAATGTAAATAATTAAGAAGTTTCATGATGGTAAATTTGCATCTTTAGACACGGAAACATCCCCTGTCGGCAACTGTCAGCTACGGAATTAAAAAGAAATTTGAGTCTTCGATGAGACAAAAGGAAATAAAAAGTATGTTTTCAATAACATAGTCATTAAAGAATATTTGAATAATTTATAATTCGTTTCCGAAGCGCATAATACTCTGATCTCCCTTTCTTCCTCAATTTTGTAAGACTATATACTTAAAATTCTAAATAAGCCGAGGGGTATGTCTTGAATTCTTAAATCTTAAGAAGGTTCAAAAATTACGCTGTGTCCACTTTCCGCTATGCTTTCCAAAACGATAGGACGTCCATAATATCAGTTTTGTGCAAATAAGAAGAAAAATAAAACTGAAGATCACTCTATTGATTTCGATCATGTCGTTGATCATTGGGTCGTGTTAGATAAGTGCTGCGAAATCTTAAACATTTTTCTAATGATACAACCTGGAAAGATCTAAGACGATTTCGGCTGGCGATTCATAAGCGTTTGGTACCTTAAATTAGTCTGTTCCTCGTTCCATTCATGGGTTTAGATATGGATAACACATACCAATTTGGGGTACCAAACACATACCACTCTAGCATGTACTTGACCAGGATATTGATAATTGAAATCAAGTTACAAATTAATATCATTTTGGTGTCAGTTGAATATTTTCTTGGGTGTGTGCGGTGCAGTAGGTGGGTTGTGCGGATACGCACGAACTCCACTTGATTTTTCTTTCCATCTAGTTGGATAATTTGTTCTGTATAATTTAGAAGGAAAATTGGGCCACAGGCGCAGAAAGCTTTCAGTAAGTTTTTTTAATATCTGTTGTGTAATGGGGGAGCTTAATTTTATGAAAGGCAGTTGATTAATATGCTCGGATTTTGCTATAAAAATGTCAGGATGTTCATAAATCACCATTAGTTTTTTCCGTAGTTTTGCGTTCTCAGGAGAGTAATAAATTCTAAATTTGGCAAGATTAGTCTGTCGATAACGTTTAGTTAATTTCTGGCTAGAATTCAGAAAGAAGTTGAAGTATGACATAGGTCAAAGTAGGGTTTCAATAGATATAAGAAAGGGTTTTTGAGAAGTTCATGTTTCAGTAAATTTGTAGAACCCTCAATAAAACAAGGGAAGCCAATATTTAAAGAGACAGAAGGATCAAAAGGTTTCTCCATGTGAATAAACATGGATAAATAAGAGCTGTGGCTTGGGCAATATGGTAACGGAAAGGAAAGCAATAAAGCAAAACGTAATTAGATCGCAATAACAAATGATTTCCAGGGTTTAATATTAAAAAATTGCAAAAAGTGAGCTATTATATATAATTGATGTTTTAAAACACGCATGAGAAAATTTTGAACGTATTTTATAATGTTTCCAGATTTTCCATCCCTTGCTGGAATCTTTGCTGAGAAACTCAGCACAAAACTGTGGACTCAGTAAAGATAAATAACACAGTTAAAAAAATTATTTTGTGTCTGTAATTTAGCGATCATTTTCTGATTTTTTATAATTAAAAAACAACCGTAAACCTCGTTCGTAAGTAAAAAAATTGCTTTTCTCTGTTACACAACGGTCAATAGATCAATATTATAATTTTTATAGGTTTTAATTTTTAAATGAACTTATGTTTTCGGGAAAAAATATGTGAAGTTTCATTTTTTGATACATATTTACTAAACTCGTGCAAGTTCTTTCCATACGATATAGCTATATTTTGTAATTAGAAGTTCAAACGGTCGTTACGCGCTTATGAAAAACATAAACGCGGATGAGCCTAAATTCCTAATTTACCAATTTTAAAAATAATTCTTTATAATTCATCTAGTCTTAGAACTGAACTTTTAATATTTTTTTATATTGAGAAATACAAATTTAGATCGTGTATATGTAATTTCATTCTAGCTGATACAAAATGAAACTTTTTAAGTTAAACTGTTATTTGTTTACCTAGGCGAAAAAGTGGCAAATTTAGTGCCGCAACGACATTCACAGCCGAATCGAACGTGGGACTATGAAGTACTCTGAGGCGGTAAGTTTACGTTTTTTACTGTGTAAAATATATAATTTTTCCTTTTATGGGTACCAACTGATCCATTTTTGACACATCAAATCAGGGTATAAAGAATCCCTGCGAATGTCTAGAGAGTAAATGTGATACTTTATAGCCTGGGCTTTAAAAGTGACAATTTACAGTCTATTTTGTGTCATTGAAATGTCACTTTTTTGTCAACCGGTGAAAAACAATTTTTATTACTATGTACCAAAATCTATATTAATGTATGTGATGTATTCTACATTATCTGTATCTGTATCTACATTAATGTATGTAATGTATTATACAAATCGACCTCTATTCCCAAGAACCTAAGCATCATTTCGATGAATGCCCCTAGAAGGGGTTAAATATCCCTAATGTGTGTTAGGGTGTCCTAAAGTGTGAAGAGGTCCTAAATGTGTGTTAAGTTTTGTGTTTTTCTTTTCTTAAAGTGGTTGGATTTCACCTTCCAACTATAAAAGTATGAAGAAAGATGGTCTTATTTTTTAAATTAAAGCGTGCTCATCAGGTTCAAAGATTTCATCAATCTTCATTGCAAACGACGCTCATGTATCTGCACTTGTAGTGAAATAGTGACTTCACAACGCGCTGACATGTTTCGGCTTTTTCTTGTGAAAAATATTTCCTATCCGACTTTTATCTCAGCCGCGAGAGGGAATTTCGGGTTTTTCGCGTCATCGCAGGACAGTGGGATGCATTTACCCTCACATTAAATTGTCTTATCCAGTTGATAAATGGATCACAAGAAACAACGTACTTTAATCGACAAATGACATTGCCAACTTATTACAGTCATTTTTCGCAAATATAGGCTTGGCTTGATTATATGTATTCCTTGCATCTTTCGTATTATGTTTATGACAAGGAACACTCCCATAATCGATCAAAAGAATGCAAATGTCGAGTTTAAAAAAAAACATTTTCCAGAAATAGATGAGTACATTCGGACACATATTTCTGGTATCTGTACCATCTCTTATGCAAAGCTCAATAATTACAATAACGTCAACCGCTTTCCCTTGAAAAGAAACACGTCAGTACATAAAAATCGATATCATTAAAACTGGATTGCTGCCATTCTTCCCACGTGTCGATACTCGCTTCAAATATATCTGAACGAATCAAGCTGTACTAATTGGGTATAGATCATTTTATCACAATAACAAATGTGGAATACAAGAAATAAAAAATTTGTCTAGTTGAACATTGCTACTTCAGATGAATCCAGATATACAGGGTGTCCGGAAAAGTAATGTCATAAATTCTAGAGAAATCTAAAATAATGCTAGTACTTCATATATAAAAAATTCCTAGCGGCCTTCGTTACCAAATTATTCGCTTTCAAAAAGACCATACATGCAAATGATTTTAAATAAAATAAAATAGCAGTTTATTATTAAAAAAATGTTATGTATTGCAGATAATTAAGAATGTTCAATATGAGCACCTTGGACTACAAGACAGCATTACCTTCTGCAATCCAAACATTAGATGCGTATCTACATACTCCTCGTTGCTAAATTCCTTGATATTATTGAAATAACTAATGTTGATGACACTGAATATTGTTGATATCAAATATTGACATGAACATTTTTGATAACTCTAGTTGTAATACATATCATTTTTTACAATGAATTGCTATTTTATTTTATTTCAAATTGTTGGCATGTATGGTGCATGTTGATAATAAAATGCGATTCTCTCAAAAACGGTACAAGATATCGATTAAAGCAAGATTGTAGGAAAATTATGAAAAAATCAGGCTATAAAAAAAAATACTTCCAACTCACAAAAAAAATAAATTAGTTTAAATGAGAAATTTTGACTTCCCCTGTATAAGGAAAAAATATGAAACATCTGTTTACATATGAAAATAAGTACGACTATGAATTATTTAAACCGACCAACTTTCATTGTTACCATGAAAATTGTTTGAAGGTTACAGTAAAAATACTTTTTGAACTTCTTACTTTCAGAGCGAATAAGTTGGTAACGAAGGCCGCTAGGAATTTTTTTTATATGAAGTACTAGCATTATTTTAGCTTTCTCTAGAATTTATGACATGACCTTTCCGGACACCCTGTATAAGGTTCTAACCAAAAAATAGCTGGAAACATTATTCCAGCTTCTTTATATATTATATTTTTTTATCTCATCGAAAGAAATTTAAAAAAATTCACTTTACAGATTGATTGATTTCCTCTGACAAATCAACATGTTTATACGACGAAAGCAAATATGAAATTTTTCTCACTTCGCGCTACCTAAAATTGCTACGTGAAAAATAGAGCTAAAATTCTGATAAAATGGTCTTTCAAAAGCTTAATAATTCGAAACATTTTGGCATAAGTGTGGGAAAATTATAGGTAAAAAATTAGTATATTATACAAAGAGCACGAAATGTTATATGATTAGAAAATGATAATTCTGTGCAAGTTCTATACAATATTTCTCCTACGACTACATAAATATTTGAAAAATAATAGGGATTTACCGCTTTTAACTTAAAACTTCGATACAGTTCTCACCACAATAAGAATAGGCGATAACGTAATAGTAATGCAATAAGCGAAAGGTGGATTTAGTTTGCATTTGTAACTTAGCTTAGAAATCAAAATGCCCAAATCGAAATATTTTTGGTCGGATTTAAGAAAGAACGTTTGTTGTTGAGGATATGGTACAGAGTGAAAAGACATAGGGTGAAGTCTCTCGAAGTTTAGGAATGTCTCAACATGGCATATTAAAAATTGTTAATAAATTTCGTACTAACGAAGGTATGGAAACTTGTAAAAGAGAGCGTCCTTCTAAAACAACGTCGAACATTAAAAAAACCATGAAAAGAATCTCTTTACGTGATCTACGTAAGACATCATGACAAATTAAAGAAGAAATTATTGAGCAGTTTAACATTCAGATTACAAGCAGAATAATGAGAAATAGGCCAATTAATGAAGGTTTAATTGAACGTATTGCTATGAAAAAACTTTCGCTTTCCAAAAAAAAGCAGGAGGAATTCCTTGGAATTTTCTCTAAAAAATATATATACAGGGTGTTCCAGTTTATAGTAGCAGGACTTTAACAGTCGATAGAAGACCTTTTCTTAAGATGAAAATGTTATATAAATATATATTGAAAACGGTACGACTGGCTTCCACAAGGGAGTTAAATTAAAATTAATTAATAATTAATCATTTTAATTAATAAATAAATAATATTTAATGTAATAGTCATAATATTAATAACGTTGATAAATGAATTAAAAAAATATTTTAGCCTTTATTAAACATATAAAAATTGACAAAATTAATGATTTACTATCAAATCACAACTCCATTGTGGAAGCCAGTCGTACTGCTAAGGACCAAATTCAAAATATCTCGAAAACATTGACATTTAGCAATTTATAACAAGAGTACCTTTTTTAGAAAAAAATGAACGGCGAATCCATTTTGATTAAAAAAAAGTTGCTACAAGAAGGCACAAAAAAATTATCATAATTTAAATATTCACTAGTATGTTGCATATGGCGCCCTCTGTAAATTTGACGAAAATTTTAACAAGTATAAATTCGGCACTGCGAAAAATCCCAAAATATCAAATTTCATGGCTGTGTCTTAATATTTGAGTGAATTATTTTTAAAAAATGAAAAAAAAAGTCAAGTTTGCCACCCTGTATCTCAAAAACAGAGCCGTTTTCAATATATATTTATATAACATTTTCATCTTAAGAAAAGGTCTTCTATCGACTGTTAAAGTCCTGCTACTATAAACTGGAACACCCTGTATATCAATTGGATCGGAAGGTAAACAGTATGTACGTTGACTAATAGGCAAAAAATGCTCTCTAAAATATCAAGTTCCTATTATAAAGCACGGAGATCGCAATATAATTCTTTGGGGATGTTTTTCTCGATTTGGCGTTGGGCCAATCCACAGAATTAAAGGAAAAATGGATCGTTTTCAATAACTAGGAATTTTACAGAACAAAATGTTGCCATTTACTGAAGAATCTATGCCATTAATTTGGAAATACCGACAAGTCAATGACCCAAAACACACCTCAAAGGTAGTTAAAGAGTGAATAGAACAATAAGGTGAACTTAATCCAGTGGTCTTCACAATCTCCTGATCTTAGCCCCACAGAGCAACTCTAGGAAATATTAAATCGCAGAATTAGGAGACAGTGCATTGGAAACAAGGAACAATTCTGGACAACTATTCAAGAGGAATGGATTTAAATTCCACATGAAACACTGCAGTCTGTAGTCTACTCTATGCCTAGAAGGTGCCAAATGGGACTAGATGTTAATGGTTATGCGACAAAATACTAAGTCATTTATTTGAATTATAACAACAATAAAAATATTCCACACTTTTTTCCGACCACATATTTGTATTTTTGTATAAAAAGTTAAATCATTGAGGGATTGAGTTTTTACTACTTGTACGCTTAGCAAACAAACAGTGTTAAATAAATTTGACCATTTTTACAATATTCTGTGAAGTAGGAAGAAAACATCACTATTTATTGAAATATTCCATTCTTTTTTCCACATTTCACATTTGCAACATATACTTATGCATGTACATGTATAGTATATTTAAAAACATGCTGTTATTATATTTAGCGTCTCGATTACGCCTACCGATTACAATGCATATTTCGCTTCTCAAAACCAGGAGTTTCAAATATCTACATGTATATCATTCGTGACCTTATCAGAAATTGTAAGTAAAACGGACCTATCAACTTTACGAGTTTCAGTTACGCTCATAAAATTACTGCAACATATTTTACCATGCACAATACTGCCCAAACCTTTAATTTGTCAGCATATTTTACAATTTTTGAAGTAATTTTTTATTAACCGCTTTTTTATACAACTCGTTACTTGAAGCTTTGTCGCGAGCTTTTCCTGAAAGCTAATGTATCCTTGTCTACAAACAAAACATGATAGAAATCAGAGACCCCGGTACGACCTGCATGCGCACCTATACCCATTACAATTTTGCAAATTATATTAATTGCAATCTGTGGTGTATAATATATGGGAACTACAGCAGCCATCAGCAGAGACAATCTCAAGGTGCATATTGTCAAAATGACGAACAATGCGACATGACGAAATTGTTTGCCGCAAATTAAAATTTATTATTAACATTTAAGCCTGCAATTTTATGGTCGTACGCTAATTAAGACAGTAAAGAACATACCTGGCGTTGCGTGACATTTGGCAATATTTTTCCTTCCATTGGCTATCGATTAGAATCTTCGAAGCCTATTACTATATGATTTAATTATCCGGGGGAAATTAAACAACAATAAATTTTATTCGTCAATATCAGAGCAGATACAATTTATTGCTTCAATTTTCATGAATTAATTAGTCAAATTACGGGCTCGGCGCTTTATGGACATCTAGAAATAACGCAATATTTTTCAAGGTAGGTACGCCTCTGATGGTGATATTAGCATATTAGGTCGCTTTTTCCATTAAACCGAAATTCTTATTTGCGTTATCGTAATGCATGTATTGGTGTTTGGGAATATCCGCCTGTAGTGATGAAATAATAATTATCAGGTAATTAGAATTTCATTTGTAAATTTCATATAAACAAATTTCCATTTTAAACTAATTTATTTGGGCCCAATTTGATAATATCGAATCACTTTGAATATTAATTACGTGTATTTAATTTTAGGATTTTTTAAGATTTAAAAAAAACAATTTTAATACCGACCCTTTTTTTTGACACGACCCTGGGGATGAAAAATCTTGTCGATAAGGCGGTACTGAAGTCCGTACTACCAGTCTGTGTGCGGCGTCACCCATTAAAAAACCCCGTGTTTGCAGAGGATTTCGAGCCCATACCCGGAATCCTCTATCGAGCTTCTGGGCCGCTTTTGGTGTTTGACATGAGATAACAGAGTCAAGCGGGACTATCGCTTTTTGCTCTGCCATTGCTCTAGGCATTTTTCGTACTTTTCTCAGGAGGTGAGTCGAAGTCACCTCCCGGATTTTTGGCCTGCGTCACCCCGCCGATAGGGGATTCCTCTGCCCTCTTCTGCCATAAAACCGACTCTGGAAATATAGAGATATATAAGCCATGGGCCTGTTTTGCATCCCCTTTTCCGTGAACTAATTGTAGTGAATATATGACCATTGATAGCACTAATGGACGCCGTCAGCACCATCCTTTATGCCGACTAATGGAACAATTATAGGTTTGGGTATCAAAGAGCGTTAAATCAATGAAAGATACATTAATTTCATGTTTGGTACTAAAAACATGGGGTTTAATCAGTCCCGACTTTGTGTTAGGTTTCATTCATTTTATTGTAACTTTGGGCAAGAGATTTTCTATTAAAAGAAAAGGTTATATTTTCTATTTTTGACATCAGACGTGGAATAGTAATCACGATATTAACTATAAAGTGAATGTTTTATCAGTAATTAGCTAACAGTCTGCAAATTTTTAAGGTTTTTTGTAAGCTTTTTGAACCTATCCTTCATGAAGGTGGAGGAATTCGCAAGAATTGTGAGTGAGTTATTCAAAGAACATAAAGGAAGAAACTGTACAGCTCCTTCGCTATCGGCTACTGACCTGAACGCTATCCTGAATCGCTAATCTGAACTAATCTGGGGAACCATTTATTTGACTAATATTTTATTTAGATAAAATGATAAAAATCACGTTATTAAAATTAACCCTGGTACACCATAGTATAAGTATTAAAATATCTTAATGGTGTGTTCTAGTTAAGACATTGTATTTTGACGTAGATAAAAGTATTCCAAGTGGAAGAAACGGAAAAAGAAAAAAAAAGTACCAATTTGAAATCTTTTAATTGAAATTCGAATCAATATTTCTATTTTTACATGCTCATTTGATTGATATCGACGTCGTTTAGATCACCATCAAACTTCAAGTGTTATTTGTAAAGTATTTTTCCATAGTTATTAAAATCGCAAGTGTAATTAACAAGAATTTAGGCATTTCTGAGAAGTATAACACATTGAACGAATGACCCATTTTTAAGGTTTTTTACATCTGAATTTTCGCAGTACCTTTTTCAGATTAGTTCAGGTAACAACCTCTACAATATCATAATTTATATATAATTTATATAAAATATTATAATTTTTAACGTTACTAAATGTCTCAAAACTGGGTCATTAATCATCTCTGTTATAGTCCTCAACATTCTCGTACATAGAACAATTTGCAAAAACCTTCTCCCTCATTACCCCCTGTGCAACGGGCTCTAAACATTCTCCTTGGCAACCCTACAATATACCCCAAATCCGTCCTGCACAGCCGAGCTGCAATGCAGCCCTTCGATGCATGCGACTCGCTAAAGCAATCGGAAAAGAACAAAAGGGCTTAAGCTGTTCAAAGCACAATATCCGGCCCTTCCAGTTTTCTCTTTTTTTTCGCCAACGGCCTATTGTCGTGTCACTAAAATCGATGACGTACTTGGAAAATTATGAGGGCGTCGAGAAGTTTGATTGTAGATTTATAAACAAAAATTTTTCTTAAAGTATAAGGGACTGATAACTAACACATTGAACGAAGCTGGGGACAGTTAACTAAAGAAATCTAAACAGATGAAGTTGTATGTTAACGCATGTGAACCACAGCACAAATTTCAAACTTACCGTAGACATTTTCTCGTGCACAAACTTGGAGCACTCTAAAAATTTACCTCTAAAATTAGAAATATTTTGAATCTCCAGAAGAAGTTCAGACTAGGAAATGCCTGTTTTATAACTGAAAAAAAACTAATCCCACATATCCTCCGTAAAGTTACATGCTGATCTTAAGACTAAATGTGGCTCTAAATTGATAGTTTTGCATGTGGAAGAGTTAATTAAAACCACACTTAGATTGAAGCTTGGGTTATAGACCTACGGGAAATATGAGGGTAACTCGGAAATAAACGTCGCCTGTGAAATATCAATTTTACGGTTTTAATAACCTAACCTATTCATTATTCAATAGTTAACAGGAGATGTGAGTAATAAATGTTTCCAAGCAAAATTTTTTCATTTTTGTGAAAATGCCGAAATTCCCGATCAATTTTTAGGATACCGCTATGTATTTGAAGTGAATTCAATCGTTTGAACTTGAATTGAAAACGAAGTTCCTTAAAGATTATTTTTTTGAAATTTCTCTAGGATTTTCAAGGCTTCCAAAATATTCGTGTAGACTTGTGAGGATTTTTTTTATTTCTTGTATATCCAGAGCGAGGAGCTTTCGGGAGCTTTCAGCAATATCTATGTGTATAACACATATACATATATTTTTTGGGAATCTATTAAATTCTGAGGGAATCTCAGACTAATAGAGGTTTTGCATTACATTTTTCTCTTTGTATTTGTAGCCAGAAAGAATGCCAAACTTTAACGAACTCGGTGACCATTAACAACAAAAATCATGTTATGGTTTTATTTCACGAAAATTTTATAAAAGTTGTAAACTTTTCTTTGTTAAATCTAATCAGCTTAAACATTATTAATACATTGATTTCAAACATTCGCGAGCCTCATACATAGGGTGTTATTTAAGTACGTGGCCACATTTAAAGGGGTGATTTTTTGAGTGAATCTAAGACGAAAAGTTTATATAAACATAGGTCCGGTAATGCTTCGTTTTCAAAATATAGAGTATCAAATGTTAAAAACAAGGTTATATGTTGAAAAAAATTATTAAATAACAAGAAGACACAAAATTAATATGACGTTGAAATTTAGTGACAGTTTTTAATGAAGAACAAAAGAATCTTTTAATCTAGATTTTTTTCCTTTTGTTAGTGGTGTGCACAGAGCTAACGCCAGAAATTTAAGAAAAATCAAACAAAAAAATATTTTACTAACACTACACTTAAAAAAATAATACACATTTTTTTTTAGTAAAAAACATTTAACAATTAATAAATGTCAAATTTTAACAAAATCGACTAAAGGATTATTAAGATTTTTATGAAAAAACGATTTAAAACAAAAGTTTAACACCCTGTACTCGCGATATACTATATAATTTCAACTTACAATCATTCAAAGAATCATCTCTTGAAATCTCATATTTAAATAACACCCTGTATGCATCGTGGTTATATTCATGACATATCGATTGTCATGGTTTGAAAAATGATCATACCTTGCTGCATTTGTAAGTTCTTAAGAAAATTTCTAAAGTCTTGAGTTATTGCTTTTGGCATATGTGGACTAATATGGATTCTCATCCTAAAGGTACAAGATCGATTAACATTTCCATTTCCGATTTCGATTTCCATTTTTTTAAAATAATTTAAAAACTAAAATAAGACATTGCAAAGTCATTTTTATATAAGGAATCAAAATCGTTTGTTAGAATTTCCATGTGATTCCAGATATAAGTGTAAAAAATATATACTTTTTTATTTTAAACAATAAAATGACAGACTTTGTAATCAAAACTGATGACTAGACGAATCTTATTTCGCAACGAGTTACATAATGGAAGTAGCTACCTTCGTTGCATAACTCACTTAACAAATAAATGGGACTAACAGCATCAATGGTATCTATAATTCTATAAGTATGAGGTGCAGCTTAAATATATTTTATTTTTAGTTATGTCACGTTTTTTTTTGTTATTTCTTGATGGAACAGTAAAATTTGAAAAAACTATATATGAACCTCATTAAGAAATGCTATTTTGCTTGCTTCACTTCCGCAGACTCCCACTGATTACTTAAAATTACAGGTAATTCCTAATTAATTAATGGTTATTTTCTTATTGGCGCCATATTGAATTTCCACATTTATCAGCCATTTCTGTTTTTAGGGCTTCATCTGGTTTTAAACATTTTAATTCTCTTTGTTAAAAAAAGGTCCTGGGAAATTTACCATGAAGACAATCTAAAAAAAGTTGAAAACCACGTGTTGGACTGCTTTAAACTCTTATCTTGGACAAGCTTCATTGTGTGAAAATCTCGATTTCAACCGACCCTGTTACGGGATCCAAACCGCAGTAAAATTCTCGATTAAACTCACTTATCGATAACTACATACTTAGTAGCAAACCATGTTAGCCTCCAATATTGCCTCACAAATAAATCGGTTTTCGGTTCACTTCCGACCCGACAGAGATAAGTAATTTATTACCATTATTTGTATTTTGTACTTACTTTGGTAATTCCTGAAAAGACCCATTGATAATGTAGTATTTTTAACTAGAGTAAGGTTGCTCAAGTTATACCTATGCCTAAGTCGCACCTTTTGAATATTGAACATACTACAGATGCTACCACTCAAGAAACGATTACTCAATGTATATTTGAGTCAACCATGCTTGTGAACATGTGATTGTGTTTCGCCGATCTTTTCACTATTTTTTGCAATTTTCTACATATGTTTGATACTTAATATTGCAATAAACTATTAGCAAAATTACGTTTTTTTATTAATCATATTTTTTGTACTAATAACCAAATCATCTGTATGAAGCGAAATCGTACTAAGGGGATCTAGAGTCTAGAGTGACGGGTCAAAAAAATTGATTTTTTTGCATTTTTCTATAGTTTATTGTCATAGAATTAATATTCCATAGTCGGTTTAGGCAATTCCTTCCTTTCTGACTGACAATAACGCTTCAAAGCAGGAGCACTAAGAACGCGCGCTAGGGATTGGAGTAGGTAGTTAAAGTATACATTGAGATTTTTCCTGCACATATCTATTTGAATATTCTTCTACAGTGTGATCATATAGAAAGTTATATTTTTCAACCAACCATCAAATTTCTGTCATACATGCCAGAGAATATGAAATGGCAGGGAAGATACAGAAGGGTATGATGGTTGGTACGAGACTCACGAGGAAAAGTATTAAACAAATCATCATGATAGTAGCCTGCAAAATGGAAGTAGATGGCATTATTGAAATATTTCAACGATCAATACAAAATCACAATGTAAAATATGTCTTTTACATTGATGACTGAGACCCAAAAATTTTCAAAAATCTACTCGAAACTGCTCGTTACGATGACAACTTTGCTGTGAAAAAAGAAGAAAATGTGTGTAACGCGTAAAAAAAAGGATGTACAATGGGGTAAAAGAAGGTAAAAAACAGCTTTCGCTATTGACAAAGGCACGAGACAGGCTGAAAATAAGGGTCAAAAAGCAAAGCAAATAAAAACGGCCCAATCAAAATCTGAAATGAAAACTGCGACTTTAACCAACAAAGTAATGCAAGATTTGTCGTATTACTGATTAGAACAATCCTACGACATTCTGATTTATTGAAGGACATGCGCAGAGCAATATGGGCTACTTATTGTCACAAAATTTCTACCAACGAAAAGCCTCAGCATCTCAGCGTCAGCATTTAAAGAACTAGCTTCTTTAGTCGTGTCTTTGTAAGTTTCTTACAATTTCATTTATTTTATAAGAAAACATAGATGTTTTTTTATTTTGTTATAATAAATAAAAACATTAATTATAAAAGTTTTGAAAAGCACATGTAGTTTTTGTTTATTTGGTAAATCCTCCCTTTGGTTCACATATTTTAAGTATTTTATTTCTCTTCGTTTTTCTACTTTTTTTCCTAGATTAATCCCACGTATAGATACGTCTTAGGCACAGGGTTTTTGGAGTCACTTTCTCCTTGGGAAGGAATTTCCCTCTTTTGAATGGATAGGATACTCTCCTTTATAAAAAGAAGGAACTATTTAGCGGAGTGGGAGAGTGCCCACGTGGAGTAAAAAGAGGCGGAAGGAAGGGAGCAGCGAAAGCGGCCTTTAGGGGCCTACTCACAGGGCTTTAGCTCTGCCTAATTGTTGATGCTAATGGGACATCGTGAAAACTAACAAGACCACTGAAAGGCCCCCTAATTGCGACAGTAATTCGGTTTTAAAACCGAA
Source organism: Euwallacea similis (assembly GCF_039881205.1). Taxonomy (NCBI): domain Eukaryota; kingdom Metazoa; phylum Arthropoda; class Insecta; order Coleoptera; family Curculionidae; genus Euwallacea; species Euwallacea similis. Next base: position 3,488,566 of record NC_089630.1, read on the forward strand.
GCGTTTAGGGACCGTTGCGTTCACATTATCAAGCTACTTCCCTAAGGGCAAATTGAAACAGAAAGATTTCAACTGGGATCATTAGAAAAATTTTTCTTTTCACACAGAAGAAATTCCTTCGAAATTATTTATACAAGGGGGCTACTACTTAGGTGTCTCTCTTGCTACTTAGCCGTCCTGTTTATTTCTAAGACATTAATGTATGGCTAATCACAATATTGTAACCTAATTTGAATTTGTAGATGGAAACTAGAAATTACTTTGGAAATTTCCTTGAGTTTCTTAGGGGTCACCGGTCAGTTCAACTCAAATAGGTAATTCAAGTCGCTCCAGGTTAACATATGGCTTATGACGTTTTTAGTATGTATTAAGTTATAAGCATAGGATTTGGATAATGGTGCTCGGTTATTGTTTGTTGAGAGAACTAATTAAGAGTTCTTTATTAAAAGCTACACAACTACTCTTTTCCATTAACTTCGATCTGGAAACCTATTCATAGAAGTCACACCATCCTGCTATTTGTGCATTTGGAATAAGTATTTGGGATTGTATTATTCCCAGACCACTCTTTTAGGAGCCAGTTAGAGAAAAATTAATCAGGGTATCACCAAAATTACCCGAAGATCTCAGAGACACCCCCCCCCCCCCCCCAAACACACACAGACACCCCAATTGCGACGAAATATATAGTTCCGTTTTAAATGCCGAAACGATTAGGTCAAGAATTACTAAACCACATTTAGGGGAGCGAATGTCGACATTAACATACTGTGTGAGTGTGAATATAAATTTGCTGTGACTGTTTAGTTTAAAAAACTAAATTTCACTTGTGAGGATCTTGATATTGTTTTAACCAGAGTGGAACTCTTGCACATTAAGGAGCTGCAACTTTAGAGATCCTTTTTGCAGCTCAGAGATTTCTTTGTAAAAGAAATAGTATCTTTACGGCTCTAATTACTGTTATTTAAGTATGAGGTTCAAACTAATTGGAATTACCGGATTGCTTCTTTAAGGTTATATTAAAATGAAACTGTTATTAATTCCTAGAGTATGATTAAGGGCCAAGTTATTAATATGCTGTTACCATTAACATCAAGCTAATTGTACTGTTTAACTACTACGAGGATAGTCCCAGAATTACCCTACCAAACACTTAAAGAAAAAAAAGTTTTGGAAAATATTACATTATTTTTTAACATAGTCTCCTTTGAGATGACACATTTTTCCCAGAAATATTCTATAGCTCTTATATACTGTTTATAATAAGAAGCTTTGAACGTTTCCAAATAGGTATCAATCCCAGGCTCCACCTCTTCACTATTGGCAAATCTCTTTCCACCGAGCCATTTTTCCATGTTTGAAAATAGAAAATAATCTGAGGGGGCTAAATCTGGCGAATGGGGTGGGTGTGGAAAAAGTTCGAAACCAGATTGATTGATTTTGGGCCATCCCGATGACGGAAGTGTGAACTGGTGCGTTGTCTTGATAAAACAATACTTGCTTTTTCGCCAAATGCGGTTGTCTTTCCTTAATTTTCTCGCTCAAACAAGTTTGTATAATATTTTCCATTTATAGCTTTTCCTTTAGGGAGATAATCAATAAAAATTATCCCACGTGCATTCCAAAAAACTGACGCCATCACCTTTCCTGCAAATGGAACGGTTTTCAGCTTCTTTAGAGCCGATTCTCCCCGTCGAGTCCATTGTCTTGACTGCTCTTTCGTCTCAGGTGTGAAATGATGGACCCATGTTTTATCCATGGTTATGAATCAACACAAAAACTCGGCTTTATTGCTGCGAAACTTTGCCAAACACTCCCTTATTGTTCAATTGTGAGCAATCGTGGCACCCATCTTGCGGACAGCTTTCTTGTATCTAATTGTCCGATCAAAATGCGATGTACAGTACTTTTTGAAATGCCTATTACGTCTGCTAATTTTAGCTGACGGTCTTCCACTACAGTTTTGTCGATTTTGACCACAATTTCTGTAGTGGTCACCTTATTGGGTCGACCACTGTAAAGCTCGTCTTGGCAACGTAAACTCTACTACCCAATGTTTTACAGTTGTTAACCAAGGACCAGATTCTCCCAGAGTAGAATCTGACTCCGCTTTGATGTTGGATGGACTAAGACCTTGCGAATGAAAGTATTGAATCGTGTATCTATGTCCAATTTTTTTCATGTTCCCAAAATCTCTAGAAGCGTTTACTAAAAACAGCTCCAAACCGAACACGAATCAATGTAGCACCCTCAAACTTTAGATATCTTGGCCTTTTAAGGTTAGGTCTTTGTGGTATAGGTAAGCTTTTAACGCAATATCGCCATCTATATGTCAGGTCGGGTACTTCTGGCGCTATCTTCGTACTTTGACTATCTAACTACATAATTTAGCTGACCCTTATCTAAGCCCTCTTTCAACATATCTATGGAAATTAGTCTGCTGCTAAAGTTGACAGCACATTAATAACTTGGCCCTTAGGAAGCTGTCTATTCGCGAAGAAAAAACAGAAGCCGAAACGAATTCTGTATGTAAAACAATTTAAAAACGATTTAAATCATTATTCACGGGCACATTGGCTAGACGCGCTGACTCATCCAAAACAGGCTTTGCTTGTGGAATTTCCTAAACAGTGTTGTAGGTTTATTGTTTACCTTGTTATACTATTTATAATATTCCTACACAACTGTATGTACTGTATGTACTTGCTACTGAATTGAGCACCTTAGCGGAAACGTGCAGCATTTTTAAAAGCAGAATATACCGCAACACGATTCAGTTTTAACTTAAATTTTGGATAAATTTATCACCACCAGGAACAAATAATATGCTTGTAGAGTTGGCCCCCAAATTTAAGCGACAAGGACCATTATTTACTGTGTTCTTATCAATTGTGCGAATGCAGCGGGATAACTCTGATAAGAAGGGGTTACAAATATTTAACCTTGTTTGTATACACAGCTTTAACTCTCTATTTCAGGCCCACACACATAACTTACACCAATCTGTCTCCAACCTGCATAATGTCGCTTGTACATACCATGTTGCGTAACCATCTTCTGCTTTCTGTGTAGGTCTAAGCATTTACAAGAAGGAAATTGCGTATTTTTTCCATGTTGTACCTCCTGCTCTGAACCTCCCTACAATCTGGCCGAGTTGGTATTCAAAAAGGCGCCTTATATAAGCTGAGGTGAATACGTAATAAGAAATTTTATGCAGCTTTGTCTCTTCCAACAAAATAAATGGCGGCATTTTGTGCGAAAGTTAGCTTAGATGGACAAAACCCGTTTTTTATTCCTGTTGACGTACGCCGCTGATGATATATTAGACGAAAGGAAATTAGTAGGGAAGGCTTATTTGCTGTGGCGGAGGGAATTTTTTATGGCCCTTTTTAATAATCAAAAGCCCATTAATTTTGAGGAGGGACAGGTGTTTAATAAAAGGTGACATAGGCCTTGTTCCCCCTTGCTTTAAATTTAATCCCACTTATTTTTGAAAAATACTATCGTTTTGTTCAGGACGCACAGATTACACTAACATATCAACAACAACAAATTCCCTTATGCATCAGATTCTTTTGTCTTTGGACATGTTAATGAACCCCAGAACATTCATTCTCACTGGGAAATGACTAATTTGTTACTGTTCGCTGTGCTTTTAAGTGAATAATACTGAATCATGTCCCCCAATTTTTACCTCAGGAATCTTTTGGGTTCTAAGAAACTTCTAATAAACATCCCACATTCATTAAGTAAATTTAAGAAAAAGCTGCAAATGAAAGTCAGGCAAATAAAAGTTAGAATCTAGAATTTCTTCTGGGAGTTTCAATTCGAATTTGCCACCATTAAAATAAACTGATATTAAGAGTGTTTAGTAGATAATCGAGTAGTAATTTTTTAAATATAACAAATACTAATTTAATTCATCATTAGCAACAAAAGGTTTAATAACGTATATTAAAAGGTTAAAGCTATATTTCCATTTCGTTATTGATCAATTCAAAGACCAAAGGGAATTTTAAATACGTTAGGAAAATGATCATTCCATGGTTTTATTTGCACTTTGTACTTTCCTTTATTGGTATAGATCGTGCAAATAAAAGTCATAGGGGTTCTAAATAAATTGCCACAAAATTACTGGTTCAGTCCTAATGTTAATTGACTTCTTAAAGTACATACAGCCCTTCATACAAGCACATTCACATAAGTATACTTGGATACAAACGGAAAGATTTTTCAAGAAATTCTTTAGCATCGGAGTATTGGAGTCGATTTCTTCAGACTTAACGTTAGATTTATTTTCTTTCATTGACAGCGAAAGTGATATTAATTGATTCAGAAAACGTATTTGTCCATATAAATGACAATAATTGTTATCCATATTAAATTTGTTACCCATGTGAAAAAAACGTTAGCGAAACGCCAAATAAAGGAAACATTACAATATTTTTTTGATAACCTTGTTCGACACAAAAAAATGTTTATTTAAGGTGTTTACTTCATTTAGTGTCCGTAGGGCTCTTCATTTTCAGTCTTTCAATCTTTTTTTCTAAGTAGTTCTCATACTGCTCAGACTGTGACATATTGGATCAAGTTAGTTCAGATTAGACTCTTTCCATGACGCTCTTTTCATTTTTTCAGTATCTTTATCAGCTGAAGAGTCTTTCTCGACAATAGTCTCTTTATACCTTTTTATGATATCGTTTCAACTAAAATTCGAGATCTTTACTTACGTTTATTTTATGTTTTTTTTGTTCTGACGTAATTATGTAATTATTGCTTATGCGCACGCAAATTAATTATTAATCTAAAGGTATATTTTATTTCATCGGCACTTATAAAAAAATCTATCCTGACAAGACGAATAGGAAACAAATGTCTTCCAATAAACTTTGTTAGATGTACTTTGTGTTTTGTACAACTTCCTCAATTCGATTTGTACATAATTTCGCTGAAATTTGCATGGTGAGTTCTTTAAATAAGCCTTTTCTGAAATAATGATCTGGATCGGATTGATCCGTATTATCTGATTTCCAATCAACCGGATTGGGTGGCTTTCATTGGGGATTGGTCAGAGGAAGTCGTGGAAGATTATCAAACTGGTCGAAAATCAGCTTATAGGGATCAATCCGATTCACATCTCTGTTTCGGAAAAGTCTTTTTATCAGCCGAAAGGCACCCAGTGAGAACGCAGTTGCCAGATTTTCTCATTTTTCGCAAATTTTAGTTATAACGGGTGTCAAATGTCATCAACGCGACTAATTAATGTCTAACAATGCGTCATGTATATCACAGGCATAAATTTGAGTCAATTTTTAGCTGCACAACACTAATCAAACAAAGAACCCTCGAAGGACAGACTAAGTTACTTCAACATTGTCAAAAACATTCCGGTTGGTTCTGGTTACTTCAAAATTTTGCAAATTCTGTTAAGATTTATCGAGTTACCTTTAAATTCTTGAAAATTTCATATGAGGACGAACTAACAAGTTATTTGAAAATCTCACAAAATTCTTGTTCGCCTTAGTCCACGTTAGTTCAATATTCCTAATTGAACCTGATCAAATTACTTGAGTATTTCCAACATAATATTTGTTACGGTCGATGAGGGTTACTTCAAATTTATGGAAAATCTAATCTAATTGGGTCGAATGGGTTTCATTCAAGTGTGTGCTGTAAATTTGATTCCGGTTGATTTCTGCCAATTTTTTTTATTTACTCCTTGTCTTTACATCGCTGCCCCAACGAATCATAACAGGTAAAGAAGCGGAAACAACGGTCTCGTCCTGAAAAGTATCATTTTCTGCATTTCTGGATTTTCGACCAGGCTGTCAATAAAGAATATGAAAATTTTTGCTATTAAACTGGTAAAAACCAAAAACGAGAATAATCTTGATTTCGGGTTCATAATCGAGACTAAAACCAAGAGCGGTTGCTTCCAAATTTGAAATAGAACTAGCCAGGTCACTTGAATATTACTAAAAATTTTCGTTCTTTGAAGTACAGATTACTTGGATGTTCTTAAAAATCTTATAGAGATTGGCTGGATTTGTTCTATATTCACGAAAAATAACAAATCAAAAAGAACTAATAGGTTACTTGAAAATTTTAGCAAATCCTATTGAGATAGACTAGATTACTCCGAAATTTGCCAAACGGATGGAGTTGCTCACTTAAACATTTCTGAAAGTACCTGTTTCGGTTAATTCAGGGTACTTTAAGAAAATTCTCGTTCAGGTAAAACTAAAATATTTTTCGGTGAGATAGTTCTAGATTACATTTAATCATATTGAAGAAGGTTTTTTCGAATTTTCCAGAATTCCAAATCAGGAGGAAACAACTGCTTGAATAGATACTTTCAGAAATTTCTATTTGTGTCGGTTCAACTTAAGATTAGTTCAAAATATCTGAAAATATCTAACTAGCTCAGATCAAGAATTCTTTACTCGGAACTTTCTGTTCTTGTCAGTTTGAATTTTAAAAATCAATCAAAATTTCCGTACATTAAAAACTCTTAGTTACCCTTACATGGTGTTTCAAAAACATTAATACAAATTAAAATAGCATACAAACGGATAAAAAATAGAGCGATCTAGCTAAATTTGCCTTTTAAAAAACTTACTTGTTTTCATTCTACAGGATGTCAAGACGATTTTTTTTATTCTGTAAATTGGGAATAAATCCCATGGTTTTTGATATGCCGACTGGAAATTTCCCCTAGGCGGGTTTTTAGGTTTCGAAAATGGTTAAAGATATGAGTTTTTTGCGAATACCTTTTACACAAGGACAGAATAGATTCCCAGGAATGAAATTTCACAAGGATAGAATTTATTGAACAGCATCACTTAATGCAAACACGTTGAAACTTTGCGGCGTTGTTAGATGTGTGATCCATTAGTCGGAATAATTAATCTCTACTTAAGCGGTTAAAAACAAGATAACAAATGTATTATATATCTTCATTTAAATAAAAATAAATAACCCATAGACTTCCCATTTTGATGATAAAAATAATTAATATGTAGCCACAAAAAAACAAAGCCAATTTTTTTACAACTGCATTTGCGGTTAAAACGATAAATGCCCCATAAACCGTGATGGTTCAAAATTACCCGACAACCGACTTCCTCGTGAAATGTATCACCAAAAATTCCAAGAAACGTATCGCAGACCCCACTTTCTCCTTAAGTAATCCGCGACCTCCCCTACCTGCCTACAGCCACTAGGGCCCTTTATCAACGTCTTCGTCTGCGTCAGACCAAGTTCAGGGTTACCCCCTATTCTTCTATAGTCATAAAGTTTTCGGTTGAGTAATGCACAGACGCCGGTTCTCAGACAACGTCAGTATTATAATACAGAACCGGCATTCGCTAAACGAGATCTGAACGGTAAAGTACGCATACACGGGTCCCTCTTTTGTCCGCTCCGAACGTATTCCATTCAAAAGCCGTCCTCCGTCCTCTCTTGTTGCGAGTTTTGCCAGTTCTAATATCGACATGCAGTCGCTGAGTTTTGTAGCGGTATTGTTGGTCAGCTTCCTAGCTATAACCATAGTAGCTAGTCCCGTAGATGTGTCATCGCAGGACCCATCTAAAACCACCCTGCCTACAACCACCGAAATCGTTGATGCAATGAACAAAGACACCCCTCAGCAGACTGTAATTCCTGAGATATCTGCAACGAAAATACCAACTGGTGAGAGGCCAAGCACAACAACACCACCCTTGGTCCATCAATCCAGCCCTGTTGTGACAACTCAAATGTCGCCCAACATCCTTGGGCAGAGTGGTAAAGTTGAAGCTGCGAATACTGCTTTGGATACTACCAAAGACCCCAAGAACACCAAGAAGAAGGGTAGTGGAGCGACCAGGATAAACTCCGAATTGGTGCTGATAGGGGCAGTGGTTCTTTTGGCTGGCGGTCTGTTCGCGTAAACTATAAAAATAGTTTCAAGTGAATTTTCGGGACTACAACAAAGTGAAAGGAATTCTTGTAGGTAATATCATATTATTGTACTGCGTGATTTCTAAGTCGACGGCCTTAAGTGGTCTCGTTTGCGACATTCCTGTAATTAATTGTAAGTTATAACGATTATTTATTCGGCTACTATTAACGAAAAACACTTAAGTTACCTTACCTGAATCTTTAGCAAACCCTTCAAGGTTTATCCAACCACAGGTAAAAAGTATATCAAGACCAAAAAATGTCCATATCTTCGTATTTAACCTTCGAATATGTATGTTGTAAATAAACATCATTTAATTAGATTTTTAGAACTGTGTAGAAGTAGTTAGACAACCAAAAACTTCTATATGTTCATAATATAATTTGATAAAATTCAACGATTCTTGCATATCTGATGATGCGCAAGTTGCTGCATTGTGCTGTTAGCTTTAAAAGCGCATAAATTTGGAGATGTCAGGGTAATTAGGATTTTAGAGTAATGATATTCTGAGTTTATTATCTTGCATTGAATTTCAGGATAAGTCAGTTTTTCTTTTGTGTAAAGCGAAGTTGAAATGTGATGGAATTTTATAATGTGTAAGAATATAATATTAAGTATTTAACTATGATCTTTTTAGTTCGTTATCTCTCATTGAATTTGAAGATGTAAGGTCAAGTTATATAAAGTGAAGTGAAAAAGTGATGGAATTTTGAGAGGTAGAAGAAAAGTTGAACTTTGTTTCATGTTTAATGATAGAAGTAGGTATGGTATACTTTCAGGCTATAATATTAAGTAGTATTGACCAATTTTATAGGTTCAGAAAAAACACCTCTCAGAACTAAAACTGGAAACATCCAATCAGAGCTGAGAATATAATCCTGAATGTCAAATATCTTTATGCTGAACTTTACCTATAAAACTGGCCAAAGTTAGCTAATATTTTATCAAGTTTGTCAAAACGGTCGGTATTTAATAAATTGTACTGAAATTCGTTTTTGGTTTTCTTTTCCTTTCAGTCTTCAAAAATTATTTACTTTGAAGATTAATTCTATTAATTTCATTATTTTATTCAATTTTCATTATTATTCTAACTAATATTTAATTGCATTATATTAACAAATTGCGATATTACATTGGTTTGTAATATCTGAAATTCATAAACATTCTTGAAACCTGGGTTTAAAAATTGAATGTTTGTGTTCCAATAAAAAAAAGAACGCAAAAGTAATTACTAGATGCCTAAAACTATAATTTTGCATATGAATAAAAAAAGTTTTGATTTTTGATTATGATTATTTAGATGTTTACATTTTTGCAATTAACTTGCAAAAAATATTCGTCAAGGTGTGCGCCACCGCCATAGTCGATGCACATTCGAGCTCGTATCACAATATGACTTCTATCAAAACTTCTGGCGATAAATTATCCACATCCTCTGTTATGTTCTTTTATATAAAACCTTTTTTATCTCTTGTAAAATTTTCGCCAGACGTACAGTTTCTCTACAAAAAAATTATTTACGATATCTTGCAATTCATGATTGTTGTAAAAACAATATTAAAAAAAGCTCGATACGATGCCCAAAACACATATTAATTTTTTTGAAATAAATTTATGCATTTAGAAGGACATTATGAACATTTGTTACAAGAATTGAGCTAAGTTGGTAGTTGTTTAGAATTAAAACTTTTTTTCATGTTTTCGTTCATACGAAACAACAATAATGAATTACAAGATATTATAAATAATTTTTTGTAAAAAAATTGTGTCTGGCGAAAATTTTACAAGGGACAAAAAAGTTTTAAAATAATATCAGCTAGTGGAAGAGAAAAAAATTGAAGTTATTCGTACAGGGGGTAGCAAAAATACAAACTTTTATTTACGTACTGTGCGCCATTCTTAATATTTCAACGCACTAAAAAAAGATCCTGCTTACGTCAAAACACGCCAATTTATGTAGTAATTCTTGAGTCTAAAATTAGTGAAAATCGATAATAGCGTTTAGCAATTATTTCGGAAAAATTATATTAATTTGATCATTTTGACATCCTGTAACTGCAAAACGAAACAACATTGGCTATAGATAAGTTTGCCTATAAGAAGGTCTTATATTTGATTAAGGAATTTTGGGTGAAGCGTCATTTCAGAAACACCCTATATATTTCAAAGGGAATCATGGGCAACCAGTTAACAACGAAAAGTTTTTAATGAATTTTCTATTTGTACAGAGTAGCTGAGAAGAAGATTTATTTTCTGCGAGAAATTTTACGCAGAAGTAGATATAATGAATATGAAGTAAATAACAAAATAACAAAATGGAAATTAGCAATTTTTGCTTGATTTCTTTAATTATCACCTACAATTTATGACTATTTAAGCTCAGTTTCATTCTCTACCTATGTGTCATAATTAATTGCAATCAATGGAATGACCGCAATGTAGATTTGCTTGCAAATCTACGTTTTGTAATTTAATTAGTTACTTCATACTTATTATACCTATTTCTGCGTAGACGCTAAAAATCCCACACTAAGTCGTTGTACATGATAAATTTTCCCTGAAAGCAAATTTACTAGAAATTTTTTGTTTGCTTTGACCATGTTGCATCTATCTACATATGAACCACATTTTTTCACTTCTGTGAATCTTTGAACCCATTTAGGGAAAAAACTGATTTATGGAAAATGTAATATTTCCATTAGTATTTTTCAGCAGAAAAGCTACAATCTCACTATTTAAAATAAGCGTCAAAATTAGAATGAATAACCTTTATGTGGTTGAATGGTTGATCACTTCAAAGAAAAAGTGTACATATAACCTTTACGCAATACTTAATCAATTAAAAAATGGCATTGAAGGGATGTCATGGTGCACACACAGGCAAATGCCTAAATAATCATTTCTGGAACTTCAAAAATGAAACGTGCTTGTATTTATTGAACATTGGATATCTAATTGTTTTGAAATATTAATTACTTTGTAATAACAACTGTGGTCTCCACAATACTTTCATGAATTAATCCACGTCTTTCTGGTAAAACACTTCAATAATTAAATAGGTCAAAAACGAATTTCTTTACTGTTTTTATAGGTAATTAACTAGTCATTGTAGAAGTAGTTTCCAAATTAACTGCCTTGAATTTTTACCTAATAAGGAAAAAATCACGAATTTCGATTTTTCTATCAACTTAAATTTTTCGTTTTTTGTCAGCTTTTCCCTAACTAAACTTGATAAAAGATATGACCTCAAAGAATACTAAAATCGACATATTGAAAACATTAATATCCCGAAAATCTATACTTGAACACTTGTATAGGTCATCTTCTATTTGGTTTTCCTGCCCTTGTGACAAATGATCCTTCCATATATACATTAATAATCATTAATAAGATGCAAAAAAAGTAAAATTAAAACTTAAATTTGGAAATGTTTCGATACAGTCCTTGAAGGGAAAAGGAAGTGGGATTATCTTGCTTGTCTTGTAAAGCACATAGGGTTCAGAATGGTCCAGTTGTGACCATTGTCTTTCTATCTTGCCTGAATTTGTTGCAGTCTTTCAGTTATTTTTGCCCTATGTGTGCATTCGTAAAGTAATTGGTTGGGTGTCTTATCTTTGTAATCAGTCTTGGTGCAGTCCGTTCTGTTGTTTGTACGTATTGTTTGGTTTTTTGTACTACATTTGCCCTTAGTATGTGTCTAACAATGGTTTGCAGATGGACTTATATATTTTAGTTGCAGTTTTTGTACTGATCCCTTTATTTTTACACGTCATTGATCAAAATTGTTTTGATCGTTTAGTAATTTTTATTTTCATTTCTACGAATATATTTACTAAATTTCAGTTGTTTGTCGATTGTAACTTCGAAGTATTTTGCATCGATTTTTGCTTTAGTTACGTGACCGTTTTTTAAAATTAATGTTAGGGTTTTTGCTTGAAGTTGGCGATTTGAGAGCGAAACTTGGTTTTTGTTAGTTTTTAGTATTAGTCTCCAATCATAGAGCCATGTAATTGTTTGTCTGTTAATGTCTGAAGTCTTTCTACTGCTTCCTCAGCCATTTTATCACGTTGAATAAACCTTTTTTGTCTATGTGTTTTTCGTCTTTAAACCATGCTTGCATATATCATAGCAGTATGCATTATAAAGAAAAAGTGAACACAGTAGTCTAGATGTATTGTGTGTATGTTGTTCGAGTCGAGCGTTTCGGTTTAAAGCCAAATTGATATACAGGATGATTCATTAACAATGGAGCAAACAAAAGATGAGAATACTACATGTCAAATGGGAAGGATTGGAGACAATGTCTCATCCGAAAGTTGATTATTTTGGATATGTACCGATTTTACACTTCTACCACTGAAAGATATTGATAAGAACAAAATGTTCCAAATATGGCTGTGATGACGCATTACTGAAATATGCCGTTTTTTTAGAAATTTACAAGTCGACTTCGACGGTCAATATCTCCTCAATTATCAACCATAGAAGAAAATCAACAAATCGTTTTTTGTCTTGAGGTTCCCTACGCACACCTGCTCTGCGTCGATTCCGTTACGACTCACCCTGTATATCACCCTTTCTTAACCTTTTCTCTGATTGCTGATTGACTGTTTCGGGATGGGCTTAACAATAATAATGTATCACCTTATTACATGGATAATTATGCCAAGAGAGGCTTCTGTACAATCTGTAACTTCGTCAATGTAATTCAAATTAGGGTTTAATGAATTTAAAAAGTTCTTAGGGTAACTCACCCCTAAGCTACCCCTTTTAGAGCTGCCAGTCACTTCAAGTTGCCACCAACTTAACGATGTTAAGGAATTGTTAAAATAATAAGTTTTGTCGAATTTTTTAAGACATTTTCTGAGGTCAATATCTTGCTATCAACAGTCTTGAGAAAAAAAAATTCATATGAAAAATCGAATTGTTTTGAAGATCGCTACATGCACCTGTTCTGTGTTCTTTATAACGCTCTTGTGCTATACAGGGTTTATCTATAGAATATACCGCTATAGTATGGTATATGATTTTTTGAAATGTGAAGTACCCGTATGTTAGGAATCATAAATTCCCTACTTGATTAAAATATCTAATTTATTATACTACATTGTTGGAGAAGTTCCTAGTCAGTTTCAGGAAAGGAGAGAAGTATATTGTGTAGTATTTGTTTAAGACATATAACATTGTTAACAAGATAAAATCTAAATATAAAGATGGTAAATTGATCAACCACAAGTCTTCTTAAGGAGAAGGGAGCAAGAACTGTTTCATGTTGAAGTTACGAGTTGCTCTCCCCTCATCAATATGCTGTGTCTGTATGTACAATAGATATAACGTTGATCTCTTCAATGCTTCATTAAGAGCAATTAGGAGTTGTCTTACAATTTGATTATATTTCCACTACAGTAGTCGCGTTTCTGGTATTACTTAATATTGGGCTCATTATATTTAATTTTCTGTTAAACAACCACCCCTATTTTATGAATTCTCCTTAGTTCTTTTAATTCAGTTTACCTTATATATTTAATTACCATTTGCATGGTGTCTGTAAGAGGCAACTTAAATAAAAAAATGAATAAAATTACAAATAGTTCACGTACATATCTGACCATCTTCGTGGAAAAATTCTTTAAGAAAAATTTTAAGCAAATTGTAAACTCTCTGGAAATAGCTACCGAAAAAATTCAGCTACTTTGATTCAAATTAAAACAAATTGAGGTCGATCCAATAAACATGTGGTGAGTAAATAATCTCACTCTAGATCATTGCAATTAAAGAACCGAAATTAAAATCGCAGAGGTATTTGCGGTCCCAACACACGTACAGGACAGGCCGACAATGCGAACATAAAAAATTAACGACCGTACATTGTTATGCAAAGTTCTCGCTCAGCTATTATTATTAGTGCCTATTAGAGGAACCCATTCAATTTACAGTGTGGGCCAAAGCACTTTCAACTGTGAATTTGTACCTACTATACAATATTGCTATTTCCTTCCTGGATAATCTGGCTCAGCATCGGGAATATTTGCCATTGGCCACAAATCCTCTGTGATTGTAAAAGAACGACCACTTAGTGAAGCGTCATGCTTGATCACTCGGTATATCCATTGTACAACAATTAAGGTAAAGAAGTTATGATCCCATAAAAATACATATGCTACACATAATAAGGCAAGGTAAAATTCATTTAACATTGCTATTAAGAGAACTAAATCAGTACAAAACATCCTGTGCAAGAATATAATGAAATATTTCATGTATAGTGCACTCCATAAATTGGCTATTTAGATTATAAGACCATTTTTGTTATACTTCGACGTGCTTTTGAAGGATTGATTTATATTTTTGTAGGGTTCAACAACCCTACATGCACTTTTTGTACGTACTAGAGCAGTGGGTCAAAGGGTTTTGAACTATGAATACTACGAACTTTTGAGGTGATTGGATTAAGGTGTGATAATTCACACATTGTGCAGGAGTAATTAATTTGACAAGAGTTCTTAAAAGTCAATTTTATGAATACTTAAGTATAAGCGAATAGAAAGGGTGTCCCAGAAACAATAATGCAAATTATTAGGTGTACAACTTTGCTTCCGCCGTTTTTTTTCCGAATTTCGCGATTTTATTGTAAAAAACTAATTATACCTTTAGGATCCAAAGTATTGTCCATCGCTGGCCACTACTTTCTCCCATCTTTCGGGCAGCATACGAATCCCGTGTTGAAAAAATTGGACATCTTTTGAAGCGATCCACGATTCTATCCAATTTCTTACTTCTTCATAAGACCGGAAGTGTTGGTCAGCTAGCCCATGTGCCATGGATCGAAACAAGTGATAATCAGAAGGAGCTAGGTCAGGAGAATATGGCGGGTGGGGTAGGACTTCCCATTTCAATGTTTCCAAGTATTTCTTGACCACTTGCGCAACATGGGGTCGAGCATTATCGTGCTGCAAAATCACTTTATCATGTCTCTCGTTGTATTGCAGCCGTTTCTTTTTCAATGCTCGGCTCAAACGCATTAATTGGGTTCGATAAAGAGCACCTGTGATTGTTTCAGTTGGTTGTAACAGCTCATAATATATTACGCCGAGTTGATCCCACCAAATACAGAGCATGATTTTGGAACCATGAATAGACGGTTTGGCCGTCGACGTGGAAGCATGGCCGGGATATCCCCAAGTCTTTTTGCGTTTGGGATTATCGTAATGAACCCATTTCTCGTCCCCAGTCACAATACGATGCAGAAATCCCTTCCGTCTTTGCCTTGCAAGCAACTGTTCACAAGCGAACAGACGCCTGTCAATATCTCTTGGTTTCAACTCGTACGGCACCCAATATCCTTGCTTCTGAATCATTCCCATGTCTTTGAGGCGTTTTGAGATTGTTTGTTGAGTCACTCCCAATGATTGTGCCAATTCTTGTTGACTTTGACACGAGTCTTCGTCAAGTAATGCTTCCAAGTTCGCATCTTGGAAAACCTTCTTTCTTCCACCGCTATGTTGGTCTTCGACGTGAAAATCACCGTTCTTGAAGCGCTGAAACCACTCACGACATGTCCTTTCACTAATAGTGGCTTCCCCATAAGTATCTGAGAGCATTCGATGAGCCTCAGCAGCAGATTTCTTCATATTGAAGCAGAAAAGTAAAACCTCCCGCAAATGACGAGAATTTGGCTCGTACACTGACATTTTCAATTGCGAATAACTTTATGATGAAGACACAAATAGACTAATATTTTTATGAGGTTATGTTAACAGGTGCCCAAGGCTCCTGCATGCCCACATGGGGTTATTTATTTCGATCATTACTTACCGCTACATACATCTATTCAAAAACGGCGGAAGCAAAGTTGTACACCTAATAGTATTGGGTAAAAAAAATATAAAGAGCGATTCAGCCCTATACAAAAGCAAGTACAAAGCAACTTCGCTCTAGAAAAAAGTATCTTATTTTCATTTTACGGGGTGTCGAACTAATTTTCGTAATTATGAAAACTCGGAATAAAAAACCAAATTTTTTATTTATAGACTTGATAAAATGGTTTTTGGATACGGCAAATGCATTTAAAATATCTGTTTCAAGCTAGCTAGATAAGTGACAAAAAAATCAATATACCTTTTCTATTTGTGCTTCTAAGTTTTACGAGTTCTAATACTTCAAACTTTTCTACTTCAAAGAAGTATTCTACAAAAAAAACTTGTATTCCTAACGAGTTTCGAGATATTTTTAGCTTTTGGTAGTAATTTTAGTGTTCCTTAATCCTATCTTTTAAAGGTCTAGAGGTTTCATAAATGTAAAACATTTGCAAGAAATGTTATGCAAGATGTCTCAGAAACTATGGTGCAGATGACTGTTGGACGTAATAAGATAAATAAATAGAGCCATTCAATAACACTTAATAAATTCCTGGTAGCGTCCCAAAAAACTTAAATGAAAATATCGCGAAAACAATTGGAGATACAAGTTTTTTTGAAGAATACATTTTTGGTCTAGAAAGGTTCAGCGAATCAGAATTCGTAAAAATATTGAAGATATCGGCAATGATAAAAAGTTAGTTTGATTTTTTGTGCATCGATAAGACGCAGGAGGCGTTACTTACCAGCTAACTTTAAACAGACGTTTGAACTGAATTTATGGTACTTAAAAACCAACTCCAAGTAATTTCAAGTGTAAATCAAAAACTATGAGATTCATGTCCAATTTACAGGCAGTACTTACAGAAAAAGTGTCACAGGGTGGCTCAAAATGAATGCTTCTATGGGTAGATACTAAACCTTCCTGAAGTGTGTTTATTTAAATAGAATACTGTATATTACCATATGCGCTGAAAGACAATTAAATTTCCTTTGAAAGGATGTATCATGTTGTTATATCTAAAGTAGCATATTGCATAAATAAATCCTGTTTTGTGTATCGCCTCTAAACAATGGATTATTTTGCCAGCTGCAATTTCCGTATTGAACATGAAAAGTATAGCGACTTGCATGCCAGGGCGTAGATAATAAATTAAGTTTTATAACGATGTTGTACAACAAATGTGTTATCTATTTTTTAGTTTTTTTACAATTAAAAAAGTGACTTTGACACCCTGTAGAATAAAAACAAGAGATTTTTGTATAGGGCAAGTTTAGCTAAACTTCTCTATTTTTTTATCCGCTAGCACGCTATACTCATTTGCACCAGCGTTTCTAAAAAGTCTTGTATATAGAACCTTTTTGCAAACTTGTTAAATTGTAAGAGTAAATTTTCAACTAAACAATATTGACAAAAAAAATCAGAGGCTATTAATTTCGTCTAAATACTACCTTGATTCTGTGTATACAGCCAATATTAGTAATGTACCATATGAAGTAAGAATTTAATTACACTTTCAAGAAACCTTCGAAAATCTGTTTAATTTTGTTTAGTGCATACAAAATAGCAAATATCGTGCGCCGTGAGTTGCTGCATACGTACTTATCGTAGTTAAAAATTTAAATCTATTTATAAATGAATATGTACTTGAGGTGTATGTAACTGAAGTTGACATTCCTTTAAGGTCTCCTTGACCAGGTGTGACTATAGTCAAGGGCAACAATAGCCATATTAGGAGTCACATTCTTGAATCTGGGCAGTAAAACATTCCAGGGGAATGAGGTTGTAATCACGTGTATTTATTTTTATGTCATTTCCAGGGAATGTTCTACTCTTAATGGGAATCCATTTGAGGTTGTGGGAAGCTTAATTTTGTAGGTTTTGTACTTATGTTTTTGGCGAAAACGTCGAAGTCAGGAGAACAGTCAAACGAATTATGTAAGAACTTATTTATGAAAATAACATCCCCTGAAAATATTTTTAAGCTGATTGGCACCATGTATTGTCACGTCAAAGCCCACCTAAAACTGCACTGAAATATATTTTAATTCTAATAATAAACATTTTTATTTGTACAAAGGGTTTATTATAAACCAAGCCTTCGTTCGTTTCAACGGCAGCCCATCCTTGTACTACAGCTCCAGATTTTCGAGATCAGCAGAGCTTTCTTATCTTTAAAAAACTAATCGCAATCGTCATTCTCCTTTCTTTTTGGGATATTTTCAGAAATACAATTGTACATTGCACATTTCAAAAATATATTGTATAAATTCAAACTTCATAACTACTTAATCATCGATAGAGATATTCAACGTGTCACATCCATTATAGATTGTATTTTCAGTAAATTTTGGCAATTGATTTGAATTAATCTTGTTAAATAAAGCATAATTATTTTGTGTATATTACTTCATCCCTCCACGATATTCAAGTATGCAATTTTTTTATCGTCACTGAGGATCATTGGAAATACTTAGCATTAGAATTCTGTTAATGTACCATATAATTTATTATGGCTAACGATATGGATATAGGATTTATCCATAGATACATCGCCCCCTTTTGAATTTCAGTACTGTAAAAATTTTAAATTTTACCCTGTAAAATTACAAAGATTACCCATATTTCGATCTCTAAGGTCTAAGACAACTAGAATAAACAAATCGATTCGGACTAATCAAAAACAACTTCATATAACTCAACGTCCCTACTTTTTATTTCTAAATTTGAGGAAGTCAAAAAAAAACATTGGTGAACCTCGAATTTTGACAAACCTATGTAGAGTCTATCATTTTCGTTGTCTTTGTAATATCTTACTTATTAGAATAGATAGGAAGGTGTGGTTTTTGTGGATTGTGGCTACTTTATTTTTGTGAAGTGAAAGAAGGCATTGACGAATTTTTCCCACTACCAGCTTGAAAAGACATCATTATTGAGTGCGTTGAATGACTGTAAAATACTTATTCATGCTTTTTTTCTAAAACAGTAAAATAACCGGTCAATAATGATATATAAAGTCAATACCAAATATATTCAGTTGATTAAACATTTACAAAACATGATGTTTTAGATGTAAAAGTTGATGATTAAAAACCGATTTTTTCATAATAATAAATGAAATCATTTCCACTAAAAGCTTATATTTGATATTTTTTAAAAATCAAACAGCAAAAAAAATCCTTGAAAAATGTACCAAATGGTTACGATACTAGGATTCAAAAATATTCGGACGTTTCAATTTAAGTTTCCTAACAAGTGAGTCGTGGAATTGTTAATATAACTAACTTGATATTTTTTGCCTAAAAGATATTTATTTACTCTTCTATCCTCAGTAACACTCTCATCACAATATGGATCGTGGTAAAAATACAAGTTTCAATTTAAGACAATTAGTGATGTTCCATTATGAAAAAGATTGCTCTTAGAGTAGAATTGCCTTCATGCTGAAATTAAGCAAAAGTACAGTTGTAAATTTTATTTCGCGACACAAAAATAAAGATAGACTAAAACCAAAAACAGGTCGTCCAAATCTAGTGAATGTAAAGGACCTACGTCTTATCGTGCGAAAAGTTAAACAAGATCACAAAATTAGCGCTTCAAAACCACAAATGTACTTAGAACAGTATCGTGAGAAAAAGGTGTCTCTTCAGACAATACGCCGGTCATACATTCCCATGACTGTAATGGCAGAATAGCAAGAAAAAAACAGTGGCTATCGCAGAAGAGTAAGAAAATTCGGCTCGAAGTTGCCTCCAGCTAGATATTAAAAGAAGATGATTACTGGTCAGATGTAATTTTCTGTGATGAGTCCAAATTTAATATCTTTGGCTCTGATGGACGCCTAAGAGTTTGGAGAAAAAAACGAAGGTTTAAAAAGCGAAAACTTACGTCCGACAGTCAAGCGTGGTGGGGGGGCTGTTATGGTATGAGGTGGTATATCAACTGCAGAAGTTGGGCGACTGATATTTATTGAAGGAAAGATGAATAAAATGTAATATTTAAACCTTTTAAAACAAAATCTTCTATCCAGTGACAAAAATATGGACATTTTAAACACATTTAAATTTATCAGGATAATGATCCCAAACTTAGTGCAAAGGGAGTAAGAGAATGGCTACTCCACACTTGCCCAAAAGTGATCAAAACTCCAGCACAGTCTCCAGATCTCAACCCTAATGAGAACGTGTGTCTTTTTCTGGAAACGTAGATTAAAAAACATGAAATAACTCATAACTTATTTTTGAATATGGCGTTACAAGAAGAATAATCGAAAATTGATAAGAAGTTAAAAAAAGCTTTTCCGGTGACTAATTGTTTAGGAGGTGTCATTAAACAAAATAGGGGACATACAAAGTACTAAAATTTAATTGCGTTTTGCTTAAAACATAATAATAAAACAGTCCGAATATTTTCGAATTCTTACATTGTAATCATTTTGTACATTTTTTAAGAACATTTTTTGCTGTTCATTTTTTTAAAATTATCAAATATATGCTGTTATTTAAATGATTTCATACATCATTACAAAAAATATTGAGTTTTATTTTTCAACTTTTAAACCTGACATGTCATATATTATAAAAGTTGTTCAGTACCATGCGATTTTTGGTACTGACTGTACATGGTACATTATTTATCTAGCAAGCTAAGCGGCACTATGTCATCATTCCCGTTGTTGTTTTATTATGATCATCATAGAAATGAATGTTAAAACAAACGACACCGTTGATATGATCCAATTTCCGTTTAAGATTTAACTTATGCTTAAGTTTATCATAATTTTACTAAATTTAGATAAACCTAGTTAAATTATGTGGAAAAAAAGGTATATATGCTGCAGTTTTGAAATACATATGATCTTCATGTTTTAAATTCCTCACTGCTGCGCGTTCGGGATTTAAACCTGACATTCGCGTCATGTAATAACGTACTTCACATCCTCGTTGAATAATAAACAATTTCATAATTTAAATATTTAAAAACACAAAGAAATATGGACACTATACAGGGTGGTGCACTTTTTTGTAGCAGGACTTTAACAGTCGATAGAAAAACTTATTTTAAGAAGAAAATTTCATATCAACATAGGCCCATAAACGCTTTGTTTTAGAAATACCGAATACTAAAAATTAATTTATAAAATATTTAATTCAAATTTAGAATAAGTACAACTTATAAAGAAATACGCGATATGACGTCTCAGCATGAGTTGACAACCTACCAATCTGACAATTGCCTTAGGATATAGAGTCACTAACTTAAATCAAAACCAATTACCACCCTATGGGTTGTCGACACAGCAATGTGATATCATATATACAGAGTCATCCAACGAAAACTTGCCTCCCCCCCCTTAATCTTAAAAAATAAGGACTTTTTGGAAAATTCTCAAAATATGTCAAAACAATTTTTGAAGGGGTTAAATTTTTATATAAAATAGACTCTCCAAACATCGCCTTTCTACGCATCACAGCAACCCTCTCAAAAACTTTAAATGACTCGAGGGGGTCATGTGACGCCTCACATTAAAGGTCTTTCAAAACTACATTCAGTGGTGTAATGCGAATAAAAGAACAAACCAATAATATTGTTGAGTTGATAAGTAAATCATATTTTTCATCGCAGAACATTTTCGTTATTATCACATTTTGAATTTTTTTTCTCCTCAAAAATCTTTTAAACATCTTGCTGAAGAATGATATATTCAGATGGACCTGCTTCAGATCACACACGGACCACATCTTAGGGCTTTAATTTTTAAATATTTAGTTTGATATACGACGAAATTGATCCTCTCTCCCCTTGTATTAACTTATAACTACGAACGCGATAATAAATTTGGCCGAAGAAAAAATTGTGAAACATTATGCCAGAATGCAAGTGGAAAACTGCCAGGGTTGGCATCATACAAATGATGTACACGAGGGTCCGCTTGGAGCCTTGAAAGAAATACACTTGATAGAAAAAATAAGTGAATAGTAGATAGCTGGACTAATTATAAACAGACCCTTTTGGTTCTAGCTTATTTTTCACGTAAAGTACTTTTTGTGTCACCAAGCAATGCATATAATTACTGTGAAAAACAGCAACATTATCATTCGTCCCAAAGATAAGGTTTTTCCTACCTTTACCTAACCTTTATAAATATTAAATGTGGGAGCTATTAACTGTAAACATTATCAGCCAGCCATTTACGTAACACAAAATACCTAACTGTATTTAAAAACTCCATTATTAATTCTGGTTTCTAATGGCAAATATATTTACAAACGTAATTCCTATTATGCTTACAAGTAGGTAGGCAACTATACAGCAACAGCAAAAAAATGACCGAGCAGAAAGTAATAACATTGAGTAAACTATTGATTAAATTATGGTTGAAAAATAAAGCAGGCAGGAATTGCACATATTTTCTACTTCAGTTGGAAAAATCAATTTTAGCAACATACTTTTGCAATCTTTGCTTGTCTTCGGTTATTGGACATTTATGGCGACTTATTGAACTCCTACGACTACGATAAGCATGAGTCTTGCACTACACATGAATTCTATTGAAAGTAAGTGTATCACTGATTGTTTCGTTACTGACACTTAGGCAGTAAGGTAAGGCTGAAAAATGATTGCTCCGTATACACATAAAAACATTTAGTGCTAGTTGATTATTTTTTAAAGAAAGTTGTTCATATAGTTTTAATCGAGGAACGTTGTGTAAGTGCAGGAAATGTTTTTGTTATTGGAAAAGTTTACTATCAAACCATTGAATGCAGGAATTTATTGTTTGATTTGTTACTTTTAATTAGATTCACAAAACTTTCAAACGCCCTGTTTATTTGTGTTGGTTAGACAACTAAATTAAACAGGGTTTCTGAAAAACAATGTAATTAAAATGTACTTATGTATCTAAAATTCTCAAATTTGCTCCACAAAATGATGAAGAATGGATCCATACTCTGTAAAAGTCGTCTATTTGGAATTCGAGACTTCAGTTTATACAAATATGTTAAGAGCATGCACAAAAATAAAGCAAAAAGTAAATTTAAACTAAAGTATTTACAAAATAGGTAAAAACGGGTTATGAATTTTCTTCAAAAAGAACAACTTTTTTCTAACGTAACCGAGATCATGACTTTTATCGCTTCAAAGATAGCAATAGCTCATATATGTATGTACACACTCTAGAACATTCTGCATGTAGTGAGTCGATATTTTTTGACTCTGAATTGACACAATTTCAAATAACTTTCGTAAGTTTACCTTTGGGGATAGACCGATTTACCGAAAATAGCAACTGATTTAAATATGGTACCTCGCCCTGAACCTATATCTTAAGCAAATGGCTTTTGGCTAATGATTATATCCCCCTCTCCCAGATGACTATGGCTCAATATTAGATTTTAAAGAACGTAGAGAAAAAAATGCATTTTCGGTTACGCTGTTGAAAAGTTATAGTTAAAAAGAAGTAAATCCCCACAAATCTAATGAAGATATTCAGAATAGCATTAAAAAATACCGAGGAATTACTTACAGTTATAATAATCAGGCACCAAAGTCCTTAACTTTCGCAATAATCTCATTTACCTCATGTATTTAGTGGAAATTCAATTCCTTCGTTAATACTTAATTTTATAAAAGTTTAATATGTCATTAAATATTGTATATTTGTTTAAGTCTACGGTGACTTATGGCTGACCTTTGACTTCTATATGTGCCTTCTATACTTGACTTGAAATTTACACGAAGCTTTCTATCAATAATTAAATTAAAGATCTATTTTTATAAGCACTTGCCATTTTTAACCCCTTTCTTAGTACACCGGATAAGATATAGAAATCATTCGAACGTGTCTCTCTACATAATTGAGTAGTGGAAAACTACATTACTTTTTTATTTCCCCTGTGTTAATAAAACTATAAAACATAGACCCTGTAGCTGTCCTCCTAAAGAGGCTCATAAATGGACCTATCCAAAATTACATTACTTTTATGAATGTTAACTAAACCGTTTTAAAACCAGACGACTTCGAAAATTATACCAAAATTGGGTGAATGCCATTTCAATTGATACTCCGTTTACTTCATACACCCCTCTATCTTATATTTAAGCATACAGGGTATTTCCTAAATCCATCCTGTATAGTAATTTTTTGCACGAGTTTTAAAAATTCAATGAGGGTTAACTAATTGGACATACGGTTGTGGTATGGTGCTGAGGTTTGTAAGTGCGTGACTAATGATGAATAAGAGTTAGTGAATCCAATTAAATTTAAACAGTAATCCAAATTGTTGTGTTATCAGAAGACATAAGATGAGCGTCGCTGGAGTCTCACACATCAAGTGTTTGGCGGGGAATTTACGATTTAGCTATGTACATTGGAGAAAATTCAACAGCGAACACCAGACAAAACACAGAAAAAGTTCAGAGATATCCTTCTCTAAAATAACAGCTGTAAAGTACGAATTCTTCCGAAATGCAAATTAATCTCTAACAGTTACTTACAGATGTTTCAATCTAAAAGTAACGTGTAAACCGGGAAAAAGGTACAAATAAAATATCCACGGAATGTGAGTGTAACAATAATATTGAACCCATAGGAGTGGCACTCGTTAAGTAGTATGAAATACAATGTAACAACATAACATATTACGGCAGCAAAGACAGAAAGACAAACGATGTAATAGCCGAGATTTTCATCAAGAATAATAATGCATGCTGATTTTGAAGTAGATCTTTAGTTGGTTAACAAGGGAGAGCATACGAACACGAAATTGGAATTAGGGATGGTAAGAAAAAAGAACTTCCAGAATGGGATACTGTTCAGGTTATAGACTTTACATTCTAGTTAATTCAGATTCTATTTTTAGAGACCTTTTGATTTAGGCTCAAATTTACCCTTCCTTCTTTTTACTCTTTACTTATAATTCTAATTTTACCATGTCCGCCAATTTACATTTCTTCGGTTTCAAAGCTGTTAACACAAAACTGCTATGAAAATAGCTCAACTTTGAATTCAACTTTTAGATTTTTAACCGTTCATTTTAAAACTCTTTCAGTTTTTAACATAAAATTGAAAATATCTACATACACGACTCTAAAGCCTTATAGTGCCATGCATCATGTTTATAATTACTTACCCCGTTATAGAGAGGCAGGAATTCTTAAGGAACTTTGCAACTGAGCTTTCAGTTTATCTAATTTGCGATGCAGGCCATATGTGTTTTCAAGAGTTGAGAGAAGACCTGAAACAGATATTAATACAGCAATATTAATAAATTTATTCAGCTGTTTCAATTGTAGCGATCTGAAAAAAAAGGTAAGGTCGAAAAAATGAATCAAAATGTTTTTTAAATAAGTATAGTGAAGAGCATATAAGTAATATATTTTCAATAGCCTTCTAAAACCAAACCATCTCTATCCTGTCTAAAACTACTTGAAAATCAAAATTCATGTTAATTTTTTTTATCTCTGTGACGCCTTTTGAGTCGGTTATTCTTTCAAAATTAGGGGATTGAACTGATGAAATTACCGAATCCTAAGAAAGTCACTTTGAAGACACACGTTCATGGATTAGACATTTATATCCACTTCTCAGTATTAATAAGTTCCTCAAAAATTATGTATTTCGATTGTGATTTATGTTTTGTTCCGCACTCCGTACTTGAGATTTCGAATCGAAAGCTCTATCGAAAAATCAGACCAGTGCCATTTGTGCAAGAAAAAGATGTAGGAGGTTGCACACGTTGTGTTTGACGCTAACACATGCTACACTAATTTGCGTGCGGTAAAACTACTTTACCGTACCCTCATAGGATAACTATTCAAAGATTAAATTTCCTTTATTAATGTTAAAAAGTTATTGTTAAAACCAGACACACATCGCTCGGATTTTGAAGAGGGGAAAGCGAGTTAAAACCTCAACTCAAATCTGTTTAATATTCTAATATTCGTTACTGCATTGAAAGGTTAGGCAAACTTTAAGCAATTTGAGGATGACCGTTTTCCTTCGTTCATTATTTCCCAAAAATGAATATCTAAACATTTAGCAAATTTCATTAAAATATTTCCCAAAAACGAATAAATGATCCCGTAGAATTCGGTACTCAATCATTATCACTTCATCAAACTATAAAAAGTCATCTCTAATTAAAAAACTCCGTAAATAATTGATTCCGAATTGGACGGACAGTATGGCTCCGACAAAGAACATTGCTAGAAATCCCAATCATAAAACAACCACCATCTGGGGATGAAGGGTGCTAACGCTGAGAATTCCTTGAATGCACGTGCCTATTACTAAACTAACTTACAGAAAAAAAAACCTAGTAGGGTTCGGGAACTAAAACAAATTACAAATACAGGGGCGTAGCATCGGGTATCTTAATTAAGGAAATAGTCCGATGTGACTAGTTACAACCTTAACAATCATCTTTAATTAGCTTAACATAACACATTACACATTTTACACAACTCACATCATATTCAAAAACACAAATTTATTATTGTTTTTGGTACATTAAATGTTCTAAATGTTCGCCATTTGAGTCCATGCATGCTCTACTCCGGGTACTCCTTGTTGAACTCTTTTGAAGAAGGTTTAAAATTTGTTCTTCGGCTTCAGAACCAACTTCTCTCTGTCGACCTCGTGTCCTTGATATAAAGAAACAACACTCTCTGTATCCGGAAGATTTTGGAAAACTCGCACAAATGTTTGTCGAGCTGGAAGTTTTCTTTCTAGATAAGGATTACCGTAAATGCGCCTAACTTCTTCAGAATTTTGTAACGCCTCTATATAGATCTGTTGGAATGTGGAGGACCTATTGGTCGCGTTAAACTTTTTTGGGATGGTCGCACTGGATAATTAAACTCGTTGGTTGGAAAACAGAAAAGAATATGTATTAAATTCCAAATGCTATGTTGTAACTGTGAAGGGTGAAAAGGGGAGTATATCTAACTGACTTAGCATATGTGAAAGGGTATCAATGCGGATAGTCTCTCGCTCTCCTTTAGAAGAAGCCGCGTATAAAATTGAGTGTCAGCAGCTTTAATTCTCGCGTACGAGGACGCTTCGAAAACTACACAAGATCAAAAGTATGTCATGATACTCGCGTACAGAATACATTGTCACTTAGGTACTGTTAATAAGTCAGAATAAAATCACTTAAAGCTTGCCCAAATTAACTTTGCGGATAATCTGTTACGTGTACCGACAGAAGATGCATTTAGCGAGACCGAAATCACACTAAAATATTAAAAGTATGGAAGGACATACAGTCCATGACAAATTTGAAAAAAAAGGGTGGTTTTTGTCTTGCCCCTTCTTGATGGTCACTAATGAGCTCCACATGTCCATGGCGTCAGGCATCTTTGCCCAGGATCATATGTCACATAAAATGGGATAAAGTGCAGATGGTTACATAACTCATGTACTATTGAGGTACTAAGTCAATCTGTTTACTGCGCATTTCAATGCCTTATCACTTCACCCGCAACGTGGGTGAGCGACCCTCTTAAGGGCCATAAAAAACAACCATAACGAAAATAAACTTCTCTTCCTCGGTAACGTTCAGTGCGGCATTGCCACTTACGTTTTTTTATCGCTTAAGTTATTAATTAAGTTTTCAATTGCTTTTAGCAATGTTATTGTTGAATAATTTTAAGTTTTTTTGTTACACGTCAAACAACCAAAATGTGTCAAGTACATTTTTCCACATTTTATTCAAATTTTAAACCTTATCATAGCTTTTCGTTTACCAACTTTGACATTTTTTTTTTGAAAAAACTATTAGGTTTTCGACCCCTCTTGTAAGGAACTTTTTTGTTCAAAATGATGTTCTTAATCACTGGTTAAATTTACGAAAGTTATTTAACTAACACCCTGTATTTGTTCAAGATAAATACCAAAAAAATACATGTTAAATTCAATTATAAACAAGACCAATAATTCATAAAACATTTTATACAGAACAATTTAATAAACTTCAAAACTTTCGTTAACAATAATATTTTGCTAGAAATTATATTACTAATCCGACTGTTTCTAACCTCTCACCTAACCATCAAGTGATTGCTATGTCGTAAAACTTTTTCTTTAGATAAAAGATGACATAAACGATGTTTTTCATAATGCTTACGTTAAAAGCAAAAATTTCAAAACACATTTTTTTTCGGAAATACAGTACGATCGAGAGAAAATAAACTTAAAATGTATATAAATAAATGACAAAATTAAATATAAACAATACGGAAAACAATTCTAATAGTGCGTTACCCCCCATAGGTGGCATACCCCCGCGTCAATGACGTCTTGTAGCCGTCGGCCCATTGAACTCACAAGGATGAACCTCTAACCGAATTTGTTTTTAACGATTTGGTTACAAAGTGCCATCAACTTTTCGGTAATACGTGCATTACATCGTGATACAAGAAATTTAGAATGGGATAAAATTGAAAGGAAATGAAAGTTTAAGGTTCCCACAACAAAACCCTAAATGGATTTTTCGAAGTTAGTGCGGGTTTTTAAAACCGTACCACCCCTGTAAAATCTTTACAGTCCGATTGACAATCCAAAATATTGCAGATATATGTATACATATACAGGGTGATTCATAACTTATACGCATAAACTTGGGAAATTACGGCTGAGGGCAAATAATTACTAAAAATTTTTTTTAGTTCTAGTTTTAAAAGTTTTTTGATTTAGAAATAATTGAAAAGAAATGTTTATCAGGTGAATTTTTTTTTCATAAAAACTAAGAAGTAAACAAGTCAGAACGATATGGTTGATGTTTCTAACAGTACTTTCTTAACTATTGTGGTCATATTCGAAAGTATGGCGCATAATTTCTCAAACGAAGAACTCGTGGATATGATACTGGCATACGGGAAATCACATCAAAATTCAGTCGTTGCAGCTCATCTTTAAAATGTGAACTTGGTACTCAATATAAGTAACGGTTTTCAAGCAAAATGATGAAACCGGTTCATTTTTGACGATTTTAAAAGGCTGTAACTTCCTTATTTGCGGTTAGATTCTGATCAAATTTTCAGGGTACATTTAGAAAAATTAATTCTAGAAGATCATTGCAATCATATAAAAAAATTTCCACCACACAAAAAGTTTCCAAAACAGAAGTTTTTTAAAGCTCTGAAGAGCACTCTAAAAATTAATGTAGGATCGCGCCTCTTGTAGATAGGTGTTACTGTTAAACGGGATACATATTAGATAGTAGGAATTAACTGTAAGATTGTTATACCCCTGGGGTACGACTCTGGTGGGCATTAGTTGGGGCATGGGAACTTCCCATGCCATGCCTTGTCGGTATTGGAAATCCCCGCAATAAACCGGGTCGGCATTGGAACTGCTTGTAAT
Source organism: Euwallacea similis (assembly GCF_039881205.1). Lineage (NCBI taxonomy): Eukaryota > Metazoa > Arthropoda > Insecta > Coleoptera > Curculionidae > Euwallacea > Euwallacea similis. Next base: position 3,517,731 of record NC_089630.1, read on the forward strand.
ATACTTTGTCGGCATTTGAATTGCCCTTGATAAGTTTCGTTGGTCCTATAGTGGCAGTTCCAATTCCCAGCTTAAGATGTAACGGTTTAATGCGGCGGGTGGTATAGACGGCACCCTAGCCAGGGTACGCCCATGGTTTATCGCCATGGGTTTTAGTATTTAAGATTTTGCAGGGCATATACAAGCTCTCTTTTCTTCTGGGTTCGGTTGTCGTTGGTAACTCAGAAGTCGCGTCCGCGCTCGCTAAACTCACAAGTTACTTTATACTTTTTTTTGTTTACTTTACATTAATAAACGCATACTTATAGTCCTTTCCTATCTGTGATTTTATTATAAGATATAAACACCATCCTATATCTACAGTAGTATCAAAACCCGATACTACATTAAATTTTGAAAAATTACTCGAACACGTAAAGTGAGTTTTGATTTGAATTTTCATTATACAAAATTTGAACAAAAGCAATCCAAAATTACGGATAACAGAATTTTTCTTTCGCGGGTACTATTTTTATGGCCAATAGAATATACAGAGTGTATCAGAATCGTTCTGCGAACTACTGTAGGTTCCTGTGACCGAAATAAGGTATAAAGTTTATATAAACAAATGTCTAATTGGCCTTTAGTTTCGAGATACAGGGTGTTAAAGTTTATTATATTTTTTTGTTTTCTTTTAATAAGTCCGGGTCTGCATTAAATATTTTTATCAAACTTGGTGAGCGTAAATTAAGTGTAGAAATACACTTTTTAAGAAAAAGACGAATTTAAATATTTTATAATAATTTTAAAATCCGGTTTTCAATAAAGTAAGAAATTACAGATATTCTTTTTCAATTTTTTTGTATGAAAACTCTTGATATTACGAAAAAAATTCAAGAGACCATTTTTTTAACAAAAAGAAATAGAATTAAGAAAATTATTTTTATTTTTTGAAGAAGCAGCGGCGTAACATATGTTCCGTATTTAATATTATTTATTTATGTTATAACGTATCGATACAAATTATATGCTCGGTATTATATACAAATGTAATATTCATATTTTCATTATTTTATTGTAATGCTCAGTAAAAATTGCAAAATTATCTGTTGATAAATTAAACTCGCAGGAAAATACTACACGTCTAGTATAAATCATAAATGTTTCAAACTAAATAGTAAACGCACAATATACAAATTAAATGTTGAGTACAAATAGGTATCACATGATCAGTAAATGTAAACAACAATATTTATTGAGTATAAACTAGTTAAATGTCTAAAAATGAAGCAATTAATAAAAAACAAAGTAACAAAAAAATAGTAATACCCAGGTACAAAAAGTAAATAAGTTACAAGTTATAACACAAAAATAAAATAGAAAAATGCACAAAACAAACTTAAATTGGTAATTTCTGAAGCTGGCTTTTTAATGAAATCTGAAACAATGAGAAAATGTTGCTTCATATATTACGTTTCAAATACTTATGTAAAAAACATACCTATTGTATTAAAAGTGCCCGTTTTGATGTCGACGGTCAGCCTCGACGTCTTTTCATTCCAATTGGTATAGCTTTCGCTTCAGGAGGAACAGTCGCATGTTCGAGTCGTATGGCTATGCCTAAAAGGAGGTGTTTACTAATTTTTTCCTTAAAAAATTCTGGACAGCCACACTCTCTTTGCATCCATTTGTAATGTGCCGGGTTGGAATAACTATACGCGAGTCAAAAATATAACACTTTATTAACTTCTCGATAATACAAGAGCGGGAGCGAGGCGTAAAGACCCTTTTTATGTAAGTGTTTTGTGAAGATGAGTCGTGAAGGTTTCTGCTGGACTATCTCTTAACTGCTTGACTGCCCTATTTATATAAATGATATCTACGTGGACTTTGCCAAAGTACATCAATAAGGGTAGTTTGAACCTTAAACAGTACTGAGACTTTGAGTCTCAGCTAATTACAATTTGATGGGTTGCTTATATTAGACAAAGGAATTGTGTTTCTACGTAGACATACATTCTAATTAAGTTCTAATATTGTCCTTAGGTTTCCATGAGAAAATAGTACAAGAAATAATGTAAGAGGTTAATACATATATGATATAATAATACGTATGCGTAAGCCGGGGTGCTTTACACATTTATGGTGATTTTGAGGAATAATTATAGTCCCCACGTTAAATATGACAGCCTGGTACTCTTCAAAACTATGAAAATTCTTAGTATTTGATTTTTCTAAATCATTGTTGTTGATCTCTGCAACACCTTTTGAGGAAATTACATACATTTTACCATCACTGCTATTTTCTAATGGAATTATTTTTTCCTTCTTTGCCCATTAATATGATCTAGTCCACAAATTCAAATTTAAAACTGGTTCAAAATGAAATTCCTTTGTACATGCTGTCTAAGCAAATAACCAGCTATGTATATATTCTTTTAAAATTGTTGAAAAACGAGATATTGGAAGTCTTTCTCTTCTTCTCATCAGTTTTCTCATCTTTTATTACCCTATTGAAAGTCTCTTTGTATTTGGACTTAATTTGTCAACACCTTCTAAGCAGTTTCTATTGGAGTTAAGCCATTCACTTCGAAAGTATTCCACAAATTCTGGACATATTTTTTTCCACTTAGAAATAAACAAACAGGACGCTTTATCGAAAACCTTATCGTTTTTTCTCAGTTGCAGAAGATCAATATCTTCAAGAATTTTGATTGCATTTTCTTTTGGTCTTATAAGTTTATCTGCTTTCTTTTGACAATTTTTCTACACGTGACCCCAACACATCTGTATTTCGGTTTCTCTGCCAAATACATGTTTGAAAGCATTTTTAATGCTTGAAGCAGCGTCACAACCAAGGATACTTGGTTTAATGATTTCATTAAATATTTTCTCAACACCATTTTTTAAGGAGTTGAATAAAAATATAAAATCTTCAGTCTGTTCGTTGGTACAAACTGCCAATTCAAAAATATGAAATTTCTTTGTTAGGACTTGCGACGTATTGTTATATCATAGATTATAGTTATGTTATTTATTAATTTAAATGTCCTAAGTGAGTTTAAGAAACTGATGTTACGCCCATGGTCAACCCCAGCCATTGGGTAATACTGTTGAAATTCCCAGCGCTTAACACCCATCTTCAGCTGAGGGAAGTTATTTCATGATTGGGATTTCCAGCACTATTCTTTGTCGGACTAAAATTGCGAATCTAAATTAAAGGTACCGCCAAACGAATACAATGGCTGGGCTCCAATAAAAGCCCAGCGACCATGCCTCTAAGTGCTACGCTTTAACGCGACAAGGTAGCCTAGAAGTCGCTAATGGGGCCTTATCAGGAGTACGTCTATGGGTGTTGCACCTCCGTATCAGTACTTAAGGAGGGTGTGAAACTGAAGAGGCTCTCTTTTCTCGCTACTTCATCACGGACTCGTGCTCGCTAGATTCTTCTCGTCAACGTTCTTTAAATAACGTATTTCCCGATATTGTATAATTGTTAATGTTACCAATAAACCTTTGTTAAGTTAAGGAGGTTTAGTTTCTCTTATACGCGAAAACAGTGTCTCTTAGACTGCGAACTCAGGGTGGTCCTTCATAAACGATCAATCCAGTCCACGGTCTTCGTGGTTCACGGTTATCGTATCGAAAGGGATGAATCAACCCAACCACGTACACGCAAAATATATGGATCAAACATTCTTTACTGTCATTTCTGTTTCGCTTAAACTCTCTGTGTCACTTGCATATTTAGGTATTTCTTGGTTTTGGTCTATCATAATTTAAGTACACTAAATCAAGGTAGCTAACCGCACGAAACTATAAAAATAAATTAAACTTTTTATGTTATGTTCAAGAAAAGGTGGTATTGTACTGATTGTTGATACATAATTAATGGACGAAATTTTAATAAACATCGGGCACAGGTTTCTAAGTAAATTCATTATTTTACCGTGCAAGATTATACAAAATACTGGGAAGTTCATATGTGAAATACTGTGCATTCAGCATTTTTATTGAGCAGTTAGTATTTTTTACTAAGAAAAATACCATGTAATACCGATCAGTTTATTTCTAACCATAATGTATCCTAATGCCACGCCTATGCGTATCGTAAGCTGTAATATTGTTCGCATCAGTGACTGGGTTTTTCCAATTATTAGGGATAGACGGTTTACCTATTAGAACCAAATGTCTGAATCCATTTTTCCCAAATCAAAGAAATCTCTGTAATAAACTTTATCGCCGTTTTTTGCACGAATTAGAGTTTAGGCATGTTCACAATTGCTTTGCCTATCACCCTACAATAAAACTCCAATTATGTAGTTAAGATTGTAAAATAGGTCTAGGAAATATGGCGACGATGGCCTCCTAGCCTGGGCACACCTGTGTGCCTTCTCCAGAACTTTTAATATTTAAGTTATACAGAGATTGGACTCTCTCAATTGGACCCCGTTATGAAAATTATTCTCAATACTACTTTAATAAATATCTAATTTTTTAAAATTTTGTCGGTTGGATCTTTATTGCATAATAGGGTCCAATTATTCCTCTTGATTTTAAGTGAATGAGAGATGGATGGTATTGAAGAGAAAATATAATCTATTAAGAGATACCATTTTCATTTTAATTTTCATAATTACAACAAGTAATTAACAATATATTTTTCACAAGAAATAATCAGGGTCATGGTCTTGGTGGCGCTACTATTTAAATTTAAAAATTAATTTTTCTCTTAAAAGATGTGTTTGTACCCTTAACTTACGCCCACCAAGTTTGATAAAAATATTTAATGCAGGTCCGAACTTATTATTTAAAAAAAAACAAAAAAATATTGCAAATTTTAACACCCCGTATTTCAGACAGAAAGCGAAAACGGATCTAGGTTCATATAAACTTTTTTTCTCAAAATCATTCATAGAAACTCTCTTTAAATTTATGAGATACTATTCTGAAACACCCTGTATAATAGTTTCCCTGACCCTCCACCCTTTTATAAATTCTTTGGTAATACAGTTCCTCATTTTATACCTGTTCCATTCAACAATACTCGGCAGCCTGTCTATATGTCTGGTTTAAAAAACAAAATTATTCTTCTTGTAGATTTTGATAAAGCTATATATCAGCGTAATCACATTCCACAAATGAATTCCAAGATTTGTCTCAAAGCAGCAGTTCCCGTAAAACTGCTACCTTGCATTTTCCTGGGAACCCGCATTCATCCTTAATAGAAGTTTAGTTCATTCAAATTGTTTAATAGTAGAGCCAGTTGTAATTTAGATTTCGTTTGGGAATAGACAATAAACAATTTTTTTATAGGATTTTCTTAATCCCGATTTATAACTTTTCAGTATGTTTTATTCAAAAACAAACTGAAAAACACGTTTTTTTTCACGCATTTTTAGCTCCTTCGCCAACATAATAATTTGGACCGTATGAATTGCGCTTTTGGCACATTCCATTTCAATTGTGCCTTTACAGTCGGTAGATAATCTCGGATTTGGATACCGTCTTGAATATTCTCTTCTAGCTTCGACAGCATTGCTGTTGCAAAATTCATACTGTTTATTCGTGATTCGTGGTACCAAAATGTTGATTGGACGTGGCCTAATTCTTGATACGTCTAGTTAGCAATGGACTGAATGCTTGCTGCGTTCGAAGGACCACCCTGAGTTCGCAGTCTCAGAGACACCGTGTTCGTGCAAATGAAGAAAACAAAAACCCTTTTTAACGGTAACTAAGGTTTATTGTTCACCACCAATTTCGAGTAATTTAGCAAAGGAGTAACAATTTTTCGTGACAAGTAAACTAGTATACTAATTAACTGTGTATAGGAATCGTGAGTAAAATAATCGCCTATAAGTAACGTGCAAAGTACAGAGTTAAGAGTCGACGGAGACGCACAAGAAGAGGCGGATTTTTCTTCTTGCAAAATCTTAAATACTAAAGTTAATGGTAAGCGTACATAGGCGTACCAGAAACCAGGAGGTCATCATCGGCACTTCTTCTAGATTTGTCCTTGTAACCTGCCTAACTTTAACAATATAATTGGGTTTTATTTGAGGGCGGTTAAGACCAGAATCGAGAACGTGTCTAAATTTTAGTACGCACAAAAGGTCGGCGAGAAGTTTTATTACGTAGTTAGTCTAAGTTCAAACGAAATTCGTACCAACATCTGGTCATACGGGCAAAGTGGCAAAAAAAACGAGTAATGTTCGTAAGCGTAGCTCACGTGTTCCGTATTAGTCCCAGATTTAATACTAGACTTATGAAAAATACAACTTATCGAACTAATAGATTAAATCAATTATCGGATATTCTGTCCTCTACACAAGCCCTAACACATACGCAACAACAATATTTTCATATTCAACATTAGTAAACGACATTGCTTGGAATTTGAGTGAAAAAAATATGTTGCAAAATAAAAATTATAATTTATTTTGACAAAAGTCATAAAAGCGCAATTCATACAATCCAAATCATGACGTCAGCAAAGCAATTAAATCTACGTAAAAAATTCCATGTTTTCCATATTGTTTTTCCATAAAACAGTTTTTTGTAAAAATATTGTATCTCAAATTATAAAGGACTAAATAAAGAAGTTTTTCCGCTAGTTTACTGTGCAGTTATGGGGGAAAAGTTTTCCTAAATTTGCAATCAAAGTCGAAAGTCGTTTAGCACTATTAGCGGTTTTAAAAGTTTGTGCTGCTGTAGAATGTTTATTTCTACAAGTATTTTCAAAACTGTTGGTGCTAATTCTGCGTTAGGGCCTTGACAAACAAATACAAATAATTTTATTTCAAAGATTGGGAGAAAACTCTCAAAAAATCTACGTTTGTACAGCTATGTCTGGTCTCACCAAAATATCACTGAATTGTGAATAACTCGAAGAATACAAATTTTCGGATAATGCATTATTAATCAAAAAAGTTACAAATAGACTCTATTATCACCCCTTAAAATTAAGTCCCACATCAACCAAACACCCTGTATTATATTCACTCATTCAGAGGTAGAAGTGTGTTTTCACATTATTTGGAAGTGTAATTTACCAATATGCTAAGCCCAAGTACATAATCGGTTTTTAGCCTTAGAGGGGGCATGGCCCCATTTCTGTGTCTATTATTCTCGAAAACACGTAGCTCCATGTGACAAAACTTGGGCATCTCTCCTTGTAGGAACTCTCTATTTACCACCTTGTGAGAAAGTGTGGCTCAAATTGGTAGGACTGTAACATGCCTATGGGAAATCAATTTCGCCGGTCAATCAAATGTTGCCCTTTAAAGAGATAGTCAATGAAGTAACCAATTATAGCCTTCAGTTGTAGTACCCCCATGGATGTTATCCCTCAGTTTTTGTATTTAAAATCTTCAGAATATTCTTGAATTCTCTTGGTCAAATTGTCGGATTGACAAGAGCTCTTCATTTGTTTAAGTCCGTTTGAGGGCAGTGAATATTTAACAGTGAAACAAATTACTTTGTAAGTTGTTCCACAGTTTAAGATTCTATGGAAATAGTTGCTTGAATCAAGAAAAACGTTCTTCCAATAAAAGTTGTAAATTGCGGACAATTTGGTGAAGGAAAATTATTCACTATAGGATCTCATCACGTTACTGATGCCGATTGTTGAAAAAAAAATTTAATTTATTAGATTACCTATATTATTCAGGCCTCCAAGTTGTTAAGTCTTTAAAACACCTAGAGAAAACATTAAAATTGATGGCGATTTTATATTTAACATAAGTATACATACAACAGTGACTCCCTAAAATATTCAGATACTTACCATCTTCTTTTGTGCATAGTAATAATGAAAATAAACAATTAGGAAACAGGACTTTGGTATAGGTTTGGTATTAGTTTTTGCTCACTAACAATGTAAAAATATATTTAATATTAACTAATAATATCAAAAAAAGTGAAAAGAAGAACACATTAGGCTCTTCTAGACAATGCCCAAGATCATTTTTGAACGTGGTCGAAGATTGACATCTCAACTCGAACCTTTTCGAAAATGTTATGTTCCAAAAACGCTCTCTTACGAAAATACAGGGTTGCGAAGTTTTAGAAAAAAAATGGAAATTAATGAATATTTCGGAAACCGCTTGAGATATTTCAATAAAATTTGGTAAGTAAAGACAGTTTATAAAGGGGCATTAATTGCAATAAAAATATGCGTTTTTTTTCTGAAACTTTGCAACCTTGTATTCTCGTAACGGAGCATTTTTGGAACATAGTTTATATAACAAATTATCATTATTTTTTGTCAGATAGAATCCCACCTCAAAATATCCGCACATCGTTAAGGAACACCCTGTATACTAGCAGTAAAAGCATAAGACCCACTGTGCACTTCTCTGCTTCAAGGTAAAATGGAAGCAGAGTAGAAGATTGCATTTGTTTCGAAGATGTTTTTCAGGAATTAGTATCGATTTTTTAACAGGAATTTCTTTTGGAAATAGGAAAGATATTTATATACTTAGTATAAATAAGTTATATGATTTAATGAAATAAAGGAAATATCCTTACAATGGAAGAGTGTAACTTCTCATTAGTCTATGTGCCAAAAAAACTTTAACAGAAAAAATTAGGTTCCATTGCTGGATGTCAAAAACGATAGATTTTAATGCAAAAAATGAACAAAATTAATAAAATTGGCATTTAGACTAATTAGAAGTTACACTCTTCAATTGTACAGATGTTTTCGTTATTTCATTAAATCATATAACATATTTATATTAAGTAAATACATTTTCTATTTCAAAAAGAAATTCCTGTTAAAAATTCAATATTAATTCACAAAAAACATTTTTGAAATAAACGCAATCTTCTCTCTACTTCAATTATTGATTTTCTGTTGCGTCGCGTGGCACCATCTAATTATATGGTCATTTCCCATAGGAACCCATAACACGTGTACCACGTGTATAAACAAAAACCATAACACGCTCCAGAATTTAGCACCTTCAGCATCTTTTTATTATATAAAGTCAGGTATTTAGCATAGGATTATTATTGTTGTAATAATCATCAGTTAGTTTAGTTGCTAGTACATCGAGTACAAAATCTTGTAATTTTAGTTTATATTTTGAAAATAAATAATTTTTTTTTAAGAAGTTTTCTTTGAATGAAAACTTAACTATCTGTAAACCAGGGTTGTATTTTCTCGGAAGTGTTTACAAGTTTCTGTTTAGCCATTATAGATTTCTTTCTTGTATAGATTACAGATTTCTTCTTTTTAGAGACTCCAGATTTCTTTCTCAAACAGGTTTACCGATTTCTCCTAAGTTTTTGTAAATTTCTTTCTTGTGTACTTGTGGCGCCATTTTGCAGAAACGGGCTTGCTGTGCATTACGACAATAGTGACATACATCAAGATTTTTTAATTTATTTGTTTTTATTGTTTGGATATAAAAGTTAAAATTTTAAGTGTTACATAAAAAAATATTGTGTCTTTAAAAAATCGAAAAGTAAGAAGGAAGGGATGTCAGACCACCGATAGAAGATCTAGGGACTAGGAGGTATGATAGAAAAGAAACCGGTTGCCAAAAATTTTCCCAATAATTCTCCACATCCAATACTCATTCTAATACAGATAGAGGATACAAACAACTTGTAACAAATGTCTGTTTCTTCTAAGGCAAAGAAAACTTATCTTTTGTATCTTTGATCGCAAAGCACAGTTTTTATAAACTACTACATCAGATCAGTTGTCGAAGCTAAATTAACTCAAGACTAGCAATTTGAACTTGTGGGGTTTGAGTTTCAACATTGATCGGTGAGATCTCACAATCCTTGTGTATTCTCAAAGATAGCGAATATTCTCGGTGGAGAGATAGGTAGTATAGATGCTCATCTTTTTAAGATGAGAACCACAGCAGAAGGAAGGAAAGTCGTAGTTCCAAGGTGGAAAGAAGGGAAAAGGATTTTATCACATATCTTATTGGAAAGTGCAGGTTGCCCATCAATGAAAGGACTCCTCAGGGTTATACAGAAGGGTATGTAATTTTTTTTATTATTTGGTAGGAAATAGTTTGTACCATGCTAGATTCCAAGTCAAGGGATCATTTACTTATGGATTATGGATAAGTGGTGCATTTGAGAAAAATATACGAAGGGGAAAGAATAATTTATTTAAAATTAATGGAGTTGCCATTACAAAACGGTTCACGTTAGGAGAAACAATTGTCCTAGCATACAGAAAATAAACATTTAACATTTAGTACGTCATGTTTGGTTACCTACGGGACTTTTATTAGAAGTTTATTTGACAAATGGGCTTCTTAGGTAACAGTGCAGTGCAGGGTTGAAGTCTGTCCGATAAGTGGTTGTAAGTTCTGAAACACCCCCCGTATTATAATAACTTCTATTATTGTGGGAATAATACTTATGAAAGGGAATTAAGGTTTTATAATACGAATTATTAAACATTCTAAATTTGTTCCTGTAGTTTCCAATTTGCAAAGTACCAAATATTTGTAACGAAGGGCTGGTAAATGTAATCTCAAAGGAACTTAAATGGATAATTTAATAATTATACCTACAATCGTTTCGAAGTTTACCTTTGAAGAGCCATTCCACAAATATGGAAATAGTTGCTGGAATGAGTACAGTTTCTAAGAACTTCCAACAAAAGTTGTAAATTCCACACAATTTGGTGAAGGAAAATTATTCACCATAGGATGGGGAAACGTTTACATATCTAAGTGTATTGTAGTGTGTCGGTGTGAAATAATTACACGAAGGAAAATTACAACACTTTTATTACTTCTCTAAAATACAAAACCCCGGAATTTATGGGGGATAGAGTTTGTTCATCGTTTCGTGAGAGAGGAAGAAATCGTAATCATTATTGGAAGGGTGGTTGCTTAGTGGAATCCTTCGAAGAGTCTTTCACTACCTAACTTAAGAGGAAAAGACCATGTGCCAATATAGGTTAACACGAGCCTGTCCAATTGCAATATATGGGCAGTTCGAAACAAAAGGCACTTAGAACAAAACAGATCTCTGAGGGTTGACCCATTTGAAACACATAATTTTGGACAGTTCAAAGCCAACCAGACATTTTAACTCATGTTGAAATATGGCCATTAGATTCCTACGAAATGGTACAGGATGATTTATGAGCGCAAGTCCATAAGTATGTGTAGCCTATGGTACTTTACATTAACTGAGCTCATAATTTTTTTAAACCTGATTGAGGTGTATTATTTAACAGTGAAATAAATTACTTCATAAGTTGTTTCTGAGTTTGCAGTTCCAAGATCCATTACAATATGTTATAATAAAAATTATTTCGCAAATCTAAATTTTCTAGGCGGGTCATTCAAAAAGAGAAGAGATACATTTTTAGAATATAAAAACCGATAGATACAAAATCATTTTTAGGTGTAAAATCTATGAATTCTATAATTATTGAAGCTTATTGGTTTGACTGATATGCAACCAATATTACACCCAATGTTTTTTGCAGATTAGCAATTCAGTCACCGAAGATACTTCTGCGATAATGGTAAATCATTTAATCCTTCATGAATTGTAACTATATACAAATAATGTCATGTATTTTCAGGAAGGTGCTTCAGAAAGTATAAGTATGGATCCAATACTAGTTGACGACTTTCACTTAACCCTTGCAAATTTAAAATATCCAAATCAACTGCTAAAAAAGGTTGGAAGATCTTTAAATTCAAACACGCGTCACAACTCATCAGCCTTAAAAAAGAATTGGAACTCCAAAAAAAGACTCAGAATTGACTCAGAAAACACTTAGAAAATCAACTCAACATCCTTCAAAAAGACTATCAGTTGTTGAAAGAGCAATATGAGGCCAAAATGTAAAGTTTGGAAACCGACCCTGTAAGTTAATGCGATTTTGATTGTTTTGAATTAATTTAATTATCATTGTTATTTTTTAGAAAGCCACAAATTGGAAAATATTTCAAAGGAATAAGCACGTAAAACTAAAAAGTTTTCTTGTCGCAAATAAAGTTAAACATTTTGACTCTAGAATCCGCCGAAGAAAAAATGATACAGGCATTTTGCGGAGCAACACCAGAACAAACTTCAAGTATGAGGCTTTAGTATCAAAAGTTTTTAAGAAGAGGCCCCAAGACTACACTAGGGTGTGCCAGTCTACACATCCCAGTTTTCCCATTGGGGAAAGTACTTCTATCCCGGACTACTTCTACAGCCGGAAAATGGCGGGTATTGGGCTTTCTTTGGGAGAGTTATCCGTTGCCAATAGATAGTTTAAAAATTGAAAAACATAAAAGTGAATTAATTAGTGCCTCCGAACTAAAGGTTGCCCCCATTTCCGATTAAGGTGTTGCACGCACATTGAAAAATAAATGTTTTATTTTGGGGTTATTCGCCAAGGATCGCTTTTCAAATTTATGGCTTATTTGCTTTGAATTTCATTCTTTAATCCATTTGGGACCAATTTTTTTTTCTACAACTTTTGAACATTTTTAGATAGTTTGTGGTGTTATTATTTAAGATAAAATATAATTTTTGTTAAAAAAAGCTCTAAACATCTAATTACAATAATTGTTTAATGGAGGGTATATACTATGCATTTAATAGTGGAGCCAGTATTATTTTTCGTGCCAGTAAATTTAGATTGCGTAACTGGCGCGCAAGTTAAAACTTTGCATGCATGGACCGAAAAGTCTGCAGGCTTCTGAAATTCACTTGCGCCAGTGACGACTCACATCGATACGAAAATATTCCGTATTTTGCACGTGTAAACAATCACTTGCTGGCGAGTTCGCTAGTTAAGCCGTGTTTACATGATGCAAGCTTCTGTTTGCGCAAGTTCTTGATTGTAAGTCCCTGTAATTTGTCAACAAAATTGTTACTGTTTACACTACACAACAATTTATGCAAGATTTTTATTAGAAATGTGGCAGTTGTATGATGTAGTGTTCATTATGGAAACATCTGAAATTGTTAATTTTGGTGTGAATATTTTATGCCACGGGATAAATGAAGAATTACGCGCGTTGTTACAAAAAAAAGCCGAAAAAGGAGGGTTTGGGTAAAACCGTGAATAAATCGAATGCAAAATTTAGGAGCATGAAATATTTTGCTTAAGGGATTATCATGCGAAGGCCCCTCAGCTTACAGAAATCACCTGAGAATGTCAAAAGATATGTTTGAAAGTCTGTTAGAATTGGTGACACCACAAATTTGACAAAATGCTTTGCCAAATATGCAAGCTTTGCCTGTTACAGTAAAACTAGAAATTACTGTAAGATACCTTGCTACAGGAGATAATTTTTCTTCGCTTATGTATTTATATAGAATTCCTAAAAGCACCATAAACCAGTTTATCTCATTTGTGTGTACAGCTATCTATCAAGCACTGAAACCGTTTATTATGGTAAGGGGTCTGGTACGTTTATTTGGCTCACAGGTTTTTAATTTTACAGTGTTTTAATGCATTCTATTTCAAAGTAGACCTTCTATGGAATATATTAAAATGAGGATGAATTGAAATTTGTTAAAAAAATTTCCTAGATAAATTACTTCCCAAATAGCATTTCTACACTAATCTCAATAATTTTATTCAATACTAAAGTAATTAAAAAATACGTGATTTACTCGTATTCGCTTCGGCGGTACATATTTATATAAAATTGGAACAATACAGAAAAAGATTAACACGACCCCTGCGCAAGGATGAAACATTTTGTTTATCTAACCTTGTTGAAAATCTGACTCAAGCAGAAATGAAACTTCCATATGCCAGTAAGAATTTAATTTAAAATTCTTTAGTAAGTATTCACTTATGTTACGTGTTGTCGGAAAAACGAATCGAGTCCTATAGAACAACATACGCCAAAAGCTTTTGACCTGCTAGAAGGTTCTTAAGGTGAATGCTATAAATATCGATTACAGTATAGATGAAGGGTCTTTTCTAAATGGTACGCCAGTTCATGTAATACATCTAGTTTTTTTCTAGTGTACCACCCAATTTTAAAATAATTGAAACCCCTCAGAATGTAATTTATTTTCTCGTAATTGTTAATGTTGTAAATAAAATAACGGTGAAACTAGTTGATCAAGAGGGTGATTAGTTTAAATTTCGAGAAGAATCCGTCACGTTAAGACTTCATCTTAAACGCTTGGATTCACGATGGTAATTCTATATAATAGAATACCAAACCAAGATTTTGTCAGAAGGTTTAATACCTCGCAGCAAAACCCTGATAGTACGAAAAGATATATAAGAGGGTTAACATCTTTGAATAAACAGTTTCTTGTTTCCCTAGGATTTACATTAAAAAGTGGAACATATAAACGTCCAAGAAAATGTTCTTATTGATGACTCAATTTTGAGCTGGGAAGTGCTCTCTTTTGATCCATTCAATCCTACTAAATTGGGACCGAACGATGAAATTAGAATATCCTTGCAGCAAACCGGAAAATATCCCTTGCCCTGCAAAAGTTAACTTTGCCTTAAATTAAACGTTACGAAAGAGGAAGGTACGCCACTTGCAAACATATTCTTGATAAATAATGCCGCTACATTTTTATTCAAAGAGTTGAAATATGTTCTAAATGGAGTGACTATTGACTCAGTGCGAGATATTGGCATAACATCAACCCTTAAGAGTTATTTATCATATAATTTAAATGAAAGCGCTAAGCTTCAAAATGCGTGTTGGTATCTAGTGGAAAAAGAAGGAAAAAGCATTATGATGGACTTGAACGGAAATGTTTCTTTATGTATTCCTCTCAAGGTGTACTTTGATTTCTTTGATTTTCTATCTCATAAGTTTGAAGTCGTAGCCTGACCGGATTCTGGGAATCGTCCGAATTGGCAAAAATTGATTCAGTTACAGTTTTTTGTTCAAAATTTCTTTCATCTGGAGGATTGGGCGCTATGTAAAAGTGAAATTACTGATTTAGACAAAAAAAAAATGCGTTTTTCTAAGAAATTTGAAGTCGTAGAGTGACCGGATTGTGGAAATCGTCCGAATTAGCAAAAACTGATTCAGTTACAGTTTTTTGTTCAAATTTTCCTTCATCTGGAGGATTGGGAGTACTTACCAAGCGAGTTAACAGATGTAGACAAAAAAATGCGTTTTTCTAAGAAGTTTGAATTCGTAACCTGTCCGGATTGTGGGAATCGTCCGAATTGGCAAAAATTGATTCAATTAGAGTTTCTTTTTCAAAATTTCCTTCATCTGGAGCATTGGGCGTACATATGAAGCGAGTTAACAGATGTAGTCAAAAAAAGTGCGTTTTTCTAAGAAGTTTGAAATCGTAGCCTGTCCGGGAATTAATATAGTTTAGATTGGGCATTTCTATTTCCTTATAAGATACTTGATATTTATAATTAGGGTTAACATTCTGTAAGGGTACATCTTGGAAATCAGTTTTCGTGTTTCCGTAATCTCTTAAAATGATATCTCTTAACATAAAATTACATTTGGGTTCTAATTCTATTAAGTAAGTTTCGTTTAATCAGACATTACCTTGTGATTCCTTACAAATCTCTACTCCTATGATTTCTTGAGTTGTTATTACAATCCATTTACTTTCGTCTACATTTTGGATTTGTAAATTTTTTATATCTAAATACACTGGGTTACAATTCGTAATATTATTTTCATATCTTAGCAATTCAACTTTGCATGGTACATAATCATTAAAGTTTTCGGGGCGTACATGAGAACATAAATATTCATTGAAAGATACGTATTGGCAAGGCTGATTGACGTATCCAAATGTTTTGTCTTTTATTATGAGATACTCAAAACTTGGTACAATTATTTTATAGAAATTGTTATATTTGACAGGTAACGAAAATAATCGATATAAATTATAAGCTTGGGTTTCCACTAAAGGGATTTCGATTATGAAGACTATTACATTATTTTTTACGTAACTCTTTATTTTTAGAGTGTTTTCGATATTCAATAAATTGTCGGTGTCTGGTTCGAATGGTAATTTTCCTTGTTGCACCTGATTTTGAATGAGTTTTAATTTGTTTAAAAGCATGCCTGAATTAATTATCTTGTTATGAAAAGTATTTAATTTGGCGAACGTGATTGCCTCTTCTATGTCTGAAAGTATATCGTAGATGTTCTGATAAAATGTTGTAATCTGTGTGATGATCTTATGAATCCTAAAGAACTCAAAAAGGTTTGCTTGTTTAATATTGACTTCATTTACGACTTCTATGATTTCTTTAATTTTTGAATACAAAACAATTTGATCGTGTGATACATTTTTTATCGTTTCTTGAAAATTATTTATTGCGTTAGTCAAGAGCGTTGTTTGTTTATCGAGGACTAATTTTAAGTTGTTCTGGTTTTCTTTGAGTATGTTAATGTTTTGGTCAATGCGTTTTGCGTCTTCTTGGTCCAAGTTTCCTGTCACGGTTTTGATTATAGTGCCCAATGCGTTTAGTAAGGCTCGCTTAGTACGCATTTTTGTTGGGAAAATTTGGTTTATCTGTTCATTAATTTTTTGTTTCAAGTTATTTGTTATCACAAAAGAGTTATAAAATTCGGATTTGTAGTCTGTAAAATTATTTATGGTCTCATGAAGTAAATCATATTTAATGTTAATATCCGAAAATTCCTGCAACAATTTAGTCATATCATACGTTTGAATAAAATTCCAGTGGTTGATTGTTTTCTGGGCATTGCCTAATTTGTAAGGTAGTATGCCAGGTTGTCATTTAAGTCATGGTATCGGGATTTTTCGTGTATGAAGGGTCATCTGTAATAAGGGGTTTCTTCAATTCTTTAACATGAACAATTTCGATTTTGAATGGACTTTTGACACTTTTGATTTTTACTTTGTTATGATTCAATTTCTCGATAATTACATATGAACCGCTAAATCTAGGGTGGTTTTTATTTCTGAGATTTAAGTTTTTGTAAACTTTTTGGTTTAATTTAAAGTCGAATGCTTCGTTGCCTTTAACATTTCTTCTTGCTAAGATTTTTTCTTTGTTTTGATCGGTTTTTTCTCCAATCGTTTCGTACATGGCGTCGACTTTATTCTTATGCGACGAAACGTAATCAGAATGAAACGTTGTTGTGATTAAATCAAGAGGATCTCGGGAATTAGTATGACCTAAGACAATTTCGTGGGGTGTAAATTTCGTAACGCTATGAACCGTGCTATTATATGCGATTATGGTGTATGAGATTAACTCATTAATTGGCTTTACGTTATCTTTTTGTTTTAAAATCCTAAGGTGTTCGATCAAAGTGGAATGGAAACGTTCAACAGGCGAATTTGATTCGTAATGTTTAGGGGTACTGAAATGTATGTTTATCTTTTGGGCCTTTAATAATTCCTTTAATAGTTCATTATTGAATTCTTTGCCATTGTCGCACGTGATTTCCTCGGAACATCCAAAAAATGAGAAAAAATTTATGAGTTTATCGCAAACTGATTTTGCATTTCTGTCATAAGGGTATGCTTGACCGAATTTAGAGAATTTATCAAATATCGTCAGGAAATTTTGGGCTTCGAATATGAAAGTGTCCATGTGTATCATTTGAAATGGTTTGCTGGGTGTTTCTGTTTTAGCGAGTGGAATATATGATTTAAGTCGGCTGTATTTGGCAGTTTGGCAAATAACACAATCGTTAATGTATCGTGTTACGTCCCCTTTTATATTGGGCCAATAGTAAAGTCTCTTAAGTCGCTCGCGAGTTTCTTCTATTCCTCGGTGATTTTGTTTGCTCTCATGTTGGTGCTTAATGAGCATAGTTTTTTCTTCAATTTCGGAAATATTGTTAAGTAATTTGGTACATATTCTAATTTTTAAGTTTTGTAAATTTTTCAAACATACCTCTGTGAATGAAGGTATTAAATCTTTGTCGATAAAATAGACATAACAAGGTTTCTCGTTAGTCATGTATTCTTGGATAAACTGCTTTATAATTTCCAAGTTATTGGGTAGCCCTACGTGACTTATCGTGGTTTTATCGAAACGTTCTTTGTTATATTTAATCTGCAGGTGTAGAGATTTCTTTATCAGGAATTGTAGTATTTTTTTGTTTATCATTTCGTCACGAATGCTTAGTCCAGGGTTCTCGCGATCGGCTTGTTGACTATGTGCGGTTTCATCAGAATTGCACGTGTTGGGAAGATTTACAGGATGAAGTCGGATATCAGATATAACGTTTATTTTTCGTTGACTAGGGTCCGGTTCATTCGTATCGTCGTCGTTACCTTGAGCCGAAATTTCTGTTTGGTTTTCTAAGTATTCCTTGATATTCGCATCGGTATCGCCGGGATTATTGACCACTGATTCGTTATCGTATACGTTTAATTTTATTCTAGATCATGCATCTGCGTTCGTATTCTGGCGTCCCTTTTTGTAAATTATTTGGTAATCAAATTCTTCTAATCGTAACCGCCATCTTATTAATTTGGAGTTTGGTTCTTTTAGATTAAAGAGCCATACAAGGGGTCTATGATCAGTGTATATGTGAGCTTTCATAAAGAAAGCCATATGGGGTTACTTATCAACTTATTTAATGTAAATGCAAAAAACATGTTGTCCCATAATATTGTAACTTATCATTGGACATGTGCGGAATGTCACAGGCACCTACTGGTGCCCCATTGTAAATTAGAAATGGACTAAACTTGTACTAGTCAAAATAGATCATTCATGGTAAAGATAAAGGTCTGTTTATCATCTCGTCTAAAAACATATGGAGATGCGAATAAGATGATTAAGGGATGTAAGCGTGGGAAGAATGTGAAAGTATGGTGACAGGCTTTTGGAAGAAGAGCAGATGCACCCGGGGTGACTCTCACGCATCAAAAAGGGATTCATTCGATTCCCGATTCTAGAGAAATAAAGAAGTACCGTATAAACTTGTGTTTTTGTTTCTCTACGAGTTAGGGGATTTCTGACATATATGTAAAATTTGCGTCCGAATAAATAAGGTCTTAAATATATGCATGCCCAAACCATCGCTAACAGTTCTTTTTCTATTGTTGAATATTTAGTTTCCGTGTCGTTTAGGGTTCTCGAGGCGTAGGCTATAGGTTTATCGTTAGGTATGGGTTCTTGCGACAACACTGCGCCGATTGCAAAATTACTCGCGCTTGTTGTTAATAGGAATCGTTTAGTGAAGTCTGAGTATTGCAGAATGGAGAAGTTTATCAGTAATTGCTTACAATGGTCAAAAGCATTTATGAATTCGGGTGTGTGTATAATTTTTGCATCCCTTTTTAAGCACTTGGTCATCGGTTTCGTTATCTTCGCAAAATCTTTAATGAACCATCTATAGTAACCAACTAAACCCAGAAAAGATTTTATTTCTTTTGTTGTCCGGGGAATAGGGAAATTCTTAACTGCATTAATTTTGTCGGGGTTAGGTTTTACTCTTTCTTCGCTTACGATGTGTCCTAAGTATTGGACTTCTTTCCTTAGGAACTCTGATTTGTTTAGTTGTATTTTTAATTTAGAATCCCGTAATCGAGTAAAAACTTGCTTTAATTTTTCTATATGTTCTTGTAAGCTAGTGCTGAAGATAATGATATCATCAAGATACACAAAGCATGTTTCGTTTTGTAAGCCACGTAATATATTGTTCATTACACATTGAAATATAGCCGGGGCGTTTTTTAGTCCAAACGGCATTCTCAAAAATTCGTAGTGACCTGTATCTGTACTGAAAGCTGTCTTAGCAATATAATTCTCATTCATTTGACTTTGGTGAAACCCATTAGCGAGGTCAAGGGTTGTAAAATAGTGCGCTTTACTCAATTTATCTAAAATTTCATTAATGTTTGGCAAGGGAAATTTATCGTCCATTGTTTGTTCGTTTAGCTTCCTATAATCGATGACCATACGCTATTTTTGTTTATTTGATTTATCTAATTTCTTTGGAACTATCCAGATGGGAGACGACCAGGGGGAATTTGAATCTCTTATAATGTTTTGTTGTAATAATTTTGATATCTGATTTTTAACTTCTAAACGGTGAACTTCGAGATATCGATATGTTTTCGTGAAAATGGGGGTCTCATCTTTTAATTTAATCTGGTGCTTTATTGCATTTGTAAATGACAAGGGTATACTTTCACAATGGAAAATATCTCTGAATTCTTAACACAATTTTCGAATTTGGCTTTTCTCTTCAGGATTGTAATGATCGAGCTTAATGTTTTCAAGATTACATTTTAGTAAATTATCAAAGTTACTATCCATTGCTACATGCGGTGCGGGATGATCTAGGAAATTTAGTTCATTCAAGTTTACGGGTTTAATCTCTAAGGCTTCTAAAATTTGGAGTTTTATCGGGTTTTTTCTTGGGTTAAAAATAGAGTTGTGGCTGTATTATCTTGAATTTTAACGAGGCATTCTGGTATTTCGAGATGTCCTAATCTTTGATAAGGGACAATTCTATATCCTTCGGTAAAGTTAACGGGAATTTGTATCTTTTGTATACTTCTCGGGGAGATGATATGGTTCATACTGGAACAATGGGGTCTTTGAAGTTGAGGGTTTTTTGTATCACGGCAAATGGGTATTTCGACATTGGGTAATTTCAGTGTATTAGCTTTAAAGTCTAAATTAGCGTTTAGTTGTTTGATAAGGTCTAGTCCTATGAGTCCGTCAAATTTATCGGAGAAGTTGAACAGGAAAAATTTGTGTGAGCCACGAGTTTGAAATGTGGGAAAGACAGGTTATGATGCGACTTCATTATGAAATGATGTGGCATGGGCTGTTTGAACTTGGAAAGGTTCGTCTGAGATAGAATGAGGGAAATATTCGTAGGCAATTTCGGGTTTAATGAAACTTCTAGTACTACCAGTGTCTAATAGAAATTTGGCTTGGAGTTCAGGGATAAAAATGTAAGGGAGTTGAATGCCATTAGTATTAAGTAGTATTATGTTGTGTCCGTATTTCGGCTGGTTGATGGAAAATTTGAATTTCTTTCTTCACTTTTATAATATTTGTGATAATTGAGATCGAGACATAAGTTACTATCTACGTGGGTGTTTCTATAAACGTCGTAAAAGGGATAATCGTTATTGGAAGTAAGTTCCTCGGGTGATTGGGGGAGAATTTCCTGATTGTATGGTTCTTGGCTAATGAAATTTCTTTTCGGATTGTGAATGACGGTATTCTCAGAACTAGTGTCCATAGATTCTACGGGGTTTTGATTAGTATTTGATCTGTGAGATCTTTGACCAAACGGTGGTCTAGGTGTGAAAGGTGTTCTTCGAGAGTTACCGAATTGGTTATTGAAAGGGAAATTTGGTTTTGGTTGATAAGTATGATTCTTGAAGTTATTGAAAGGGGGTCTGGAAAAATTTGTATGGTTGAAATTAGAATATGATGTCCTTGAAGAGTTTTGTTGATTGAAGTTGGGGAATATTGGTCTCGAGAAATTATTATGTTGCGTGAAGTTCGAGAAAAGTCTAGGGGGGTAATCATTCTGAGGCCGTTGAGTATTGAATGAATTGATAGGGGTTTGGTTAAAATTATGGGAAAAGTTAGATCTATCTGTAGATCTGATGTTGGGTTTAAATTGTCTGTTGAAATTTCCTGTGTTTTGCCCGAAATTCTGTACACTTTTAAATTGTATGAAATTCTCTTCTTCTCTAACAAATGACATAGCCTGTTCTATACTATTAGAGGATTTTAGTTTAACTACCAATTGTAGATTATATGATAACCCATTAATAAATGTTTTTAAAGCGAACTCGTCGTAATGTTTTATTTTAATAAGCTTAGTCTCACTACTTTCAGAGGTTGCATTTAACTTTGAAAAAAGTAAACTGCGAGAATTCTGTATTCTCATACCAAATTGCAAAGGGCTTTCATTTTTAAACGGCTTTAAATTGATTAAATCTTGGATAAGGCAATCTATTGATCGCTGATCCGAAAAATTATTTATCAAAACTTCTTTAATGAGAATCCAAGAGTTTAGATCGATAAGTGAAGATATTAAATCTGCAGCTCTACCTGTGAGCTTGCTAAGTATGGTATAAAATAAACAGACATTAATGGTATTATTGGGGTCTGTTCGATTGTAAAATGCCTTTAATAAATTTTCTATAGCAGTTATAAATCTGTTTAGTAGTCTTGGATTTCCATCAAAAAGAGGAATATTATCTGATTGATATCTTAAAAGTTGATAATTAATTACAGAAGGCATGTTATCGTTAATAGACTGAATCGATATGTTATTGAATGATTCGATTAAATCGGCTTCGTTAATCGATTCAATTGTGAAGTTGTGTTTTGTTAGGTTTGAGGAGCTAGTTTATTTAATACCCAAGATATTATACAGATAACGACTAACAGCTAAAGAACACTTCACTGCACGGTAACGTTCTCGCTTGAAGCACGTTATCCCCCCACGTGTTACTCCCTAGCGTCCGTCGCCGTGTTTTCTACAAGGGCTTGACCCTTCTAGAATTTTCTGGACAATGCGGGAAGATCCACGTACCGTCTAGGTGGTGGTGGCGAGAGAGAGACAGAGAGAGAGACAGAACCGCGCGAGACTCCCACCCAGTAACGGTCCCAACATGTTTTAAGACAATTAATAAACACTAATCTAATATCCTAAATGTAGCTTAAATCTAAAGTATATTAATCAATAAAAACCAGCAAAAATAACGGAGAAAAAAAAAATGAAACTTACAGTACTATAAGAAGCAGTATTCTCATGATGATTTTTCTAAAGAAAGGAATAATTTCCGCTTCGAGAATGTCCGCAGGGCACGCAATTCTTGTCCTTTCTCGTTGGTGTCTAATGTAAGGCCCGGATCTGTCGATACACCTTCGGCACTATGTGCAGGGGCTTGTGAAGTTGCGCTGCTCCCGTCTAGTAGATCAAGATGGTGCGCCACCAGTAGGTACCTTCGATCACTGGTTGGCGGCTTCCTTGGATTTAGGTTCTTTTGCGTAAATTCTTGATAGAAACCGACTCAAAATATCCACATTTGAGCGTCTCAAAAATCCGAACGAATGCGCCAGTTAAATATCAACTTAGATGCAGTCAATAAAAAAAAATTATTTTAATATTATTAATTTTATTAGAACGGGATTTAACAAGTTAACGTACAGCACGAATGAACAACCTACACAAGTGTCGCGTCTTACAACAATCGCTTAATTATACTAGTTTGCTGTTACGTTACAATAATTATATACTATATGTTGTAATGCATAGACTGTAACAGATTGTAACACGCAATCGGAAATTTCTGGTCCGATTCGGCCGAGTGACCACTCAAAATGTTCCTCTAGACTAGCTCTATCCAACGGTGGGATCAGTCGTGGGACTATTTTGATGAATTCCTGAGAAAAAAAATCACAAACGTCAAATAAACCGGGTAATTATCAATAGTCTGCACGCTCCGCGCTCGGATATTTCTGGTCCGATTCGGCTGAGTGTCCACTCAAAATGTTCCTCTAGACAAGCTCTATCCAACGGTGGGATCAGTCGTGGGACTATTTTGATGAATTCCTGAGAAAAAAATTCACACACTTCAATTAAACCGGGTAAAGATTAAAAGTTTGCACGCTCCGCGCTCGGAAATTTCTGGTCCGATTCGGCCGAGTAACCTCTCAAAATGTTCCTCTAGACTAGCTCTATCCAACGGTGGGATCAGTCGTGGGACTATTTTGATGAATTCCTGAGAAAAAAAATCACAAACGTCAAATAAACCGAGTAAAGATTAAAAGTTTGCACGCTCCGCGCTCGGAAATTTCTGGTCCGATTCGGCCGAGTGACCACTCAAAATGTTCCTCTAGACAAGCTCTATCCAACGGTGGGATCAGCCGTGGGACTATTTTGATGAATTCCTGAGAGAAAAAATCACAAACGTCAAATAAACCGGGTAATTATCAATAGTTTGCACGCTCCGCGCTCGGAAATTACTGGTCCGATTCGGCCGAGTGACCACTCAAAATGTTCCTCTAGACAAGCTCTATCCAAAAGTGGGATCAGTCGTGGGAATGTTTTGATGAAATCCTGAGAAAAAAATCCACACACGTCAAATAAGCTGTGTAAATATCAAAAGTTTGCACGCTCCGCGCTCGGAAATTTCTGGTCCGATTCGGCCGAGTGACCACTCAAAATGTTCCTCTAGACAAGCTCTATCCAAAAGTGGGATCAGTTGTGGGACTATTTTGATGAATTCCTGAGAAAAAAAATCACAAACGTCAAATAAACCGGGTAATTATCAATAGTTTGCACGCTCCGCGCTCGGAAATTACTGGTCCGATTCGGCCGAGTGACCACTCAAAATGTTCCTCTAGACAAGCTCTATCCAAAAGTGGGATCAGTCGTGGGAATGTTTTGATGAAATCCTGAGAAAAAAATCCACACACGTCAAATAAGCTGTGTAAATATCAAAGGTTTGCACGCTCCGCGCTCGGAAATTTCTGGTCCGATTCGGCCGAGTATCCTCTCAAAATGTTCCTCTAGAAAAGCTCTATCCAAAAGTGGGATCAGTCGTGGGAATGTTTTGATGAAATCCTGAGAAAAAAATCCACACACGTCAAATAAGCTGTGTAAATATTAAAAGTTTGCACGCTCCGCGCTCGGAAATTTCTGGTCCGATTCGGCCGAGTAACCTCTCAAAATGTTCCTCTAGACAAGCTCTATCCAAAAGTGGGACCAGTCGTGGGAATGTTTTGATGAAATCCTGAGAAAAAAATCCACACACGTCAAATAAGCTGTGTAAATATTAAAAGTTTGCACGCTCCGCGCTCGGAAATTTCTGGTCCGATTCGGCCGAGTGACCACTCAAAATGTTCCTCTAGACAAGCTCTATCCAAAAGTGGGATCAGTCGTGGGAATGTTTTGATGAAATCCTGAGAAAAAAATCCACACACGTCAAATAAGCTGTGTAAATATTAAAAGTTTGCACGCTCCGCGCTCGGAAATTTCTGGTCCGATTCGGCCGAGTGACCACTCAAAATGTTCCTCTAGACAAGCTCTATCCAAAAGTGGGATCAGTTGTGGGACTATTTTGATGAATTCCTGAGAAAAAAAATCACAAACGTCAAATAAACCGGGTAATTATCAATAGTTTGCACGCTCCGCGCTCGGAAATTTCTGGTCCGATTCGGCCGAGTGACCACTCAAAATGTTCCTCTAGACAAGCTCTATCCAACGGTGGGATCAGTCGTGGGACTATTTTGATGAATTCCTGAGAAAAAAATCAACAAACGTCAAATAAACCGGGTAATTATCAATAGTTTGCACGCTCCGCGCTCGGAAATTTCTGGTCCGATTCGGCAGAGTAACCTCTCAAAATGTTCCTCTAGACAAGCACTATCCAACGGTGGGATCAGTCGTGGGACTATTTTGATGAATTCCTGAGAAAAAAATCAACAAACGTCAAATAAACCGGGTAATTATCAATAGTTTGCACGCTCCGCGCTCGGAAATTTCTGGTCCGATTCGGCAGAGTAACCTCTCAAAATGTTCCTCTAGACAAGCACTATCCAACGGTGGGATCAGTCGTGGGACTATTTTGATGAATTCCTGAGAAAAAAATCAACAAACGTCAAATAAACCGGGTAATTATCAATAGTTTGCACGCTCCGCGCTCGGAAATTTCTGGTCCGATTCGGCCGAGTGACCACTCAAAATGTTCCTCTAGACAAGCACTATCCAACGGTGGCATCAGTCGTGGGACTATTTTGATGAATTCCTGAGAAAAAAATCAACAAACGTCAAATAAACCGGGTAATTATCAATAGTTTGCACGCTCCGCGCTCGGAAATTTCTGGTCCGATTCGGCCGAGTGACCACTCAAAATGTTCCTCTAGACAAGCACTATCCAACGGTGGCATCAGTCGTGGGACTATTTTGATGAATTCCTGAGAAAAAAATCAACAAACGTCAAATAAACCGGGTAATTATCAATAGTTTGCACGCTCCGCGCTAGGAAATTTCTGGTCCGATTCGGCCGAGTGACCACTCAAAATGTTCCTCTAGACAAGCACTATCCAACAGTGGGATCAGTCGTGGGACTATTTTGATGAATTCCTGAGAAAAAAAATCACAAACGTCAAATAAACCGGGTAATTATCAATAGTTTGCACGCTCCGCGCTCGGAAATTTCTGGTCCGATTCGGCCGAGTAACCTCTCAAAATGTTCCTCTAGACTAGCTCTATCCAACGGTGGGATCAGTCGTGGGACTATTTTGATGAATTCCTAAGAAAAAAAATCACAAACGTCAAATAAACCGAGTAAAGATTAAAAGTTTGCACGCTCCGCGCTCGGAAATTCCTGGTCCGATTCGGCCGAGTAACCTCTCAAAATGTTCCTCTAGACAAGCTCTATCCAAAAGTGGGATCAGTCGTGGGAATGTTTTGATGAAATCCTGAGAAAAAAATCCACACACGTCAAATAAGCTGTGTAAATATTAAAAGTTTGTACGCTCCGCGCTCGGAAATTTCTGGTCCGATTCGGCCGAGTAACCTCTCAAAATGTTCCTCTAGACAAGCTCTATCCAACGGTAGGATCAGTTGTGGGACTATTTTGATGAATTCCTGAGAAAAAAAATCACAAACGTCAAATAAACCGGGTAATTATCAATAGTTTGCACGCTCCGCGCTCGGAAATTTCTGGTCCGATTCGGCCGAGTAACCTCTCAAAATGTTCCTCTAGACAAGCACTATCCAACGGTGGGATCAGTCGTGGGACTATTTGATGAATTCCTGAGAAAAAAATCAACAAACGTCAAATAAACCGGGTAATTATCAATAGTTTGCACGCTCCGCGCTCGGAAATTTCTGGTCCGATTCGGCCGAGTAACCTCTCAAAATGTTCCTCTAGACTAGCTCTATCCAACGGTGGGATCAGTCGTGGGACTATTTTGATGAATTCCTGAGAAAAAAAATCACAAACGTCAAATAAACCGAGTAAAGATTAAAAGTTTGCACGCTCCGCGCTCGGAAATTCCTGGTCCGATTCGGCCGAGTGACCACTCAAAATGTTCCTCTAGACAAGCTCTATCCAACGGTGGGATCAGCCGTGGGAATGTTTTGATGAAATCCTGAGAAAAAAATCCACACACGTCAAATAAGCTGTGTAAATATTAAAAGTTTGCACGCTCCGCGCTCGGAAATTTCTGGTCCGATTCGGCCGAGTAACCTCTCAAAATGTTCCTCTAGACAAGCTCTATCCAAAAGTGGGATCAGTCGTGGGAATGTTTTGATGAAATCCTGAGAAAAAAATCCACACACGTCAAATAAGCTGTGTAAATATTAAAAGTTTGCACGCTCCGCGCTCGGAAATTTCTGGTCCGATTCGGCCGAGTAACCTCTCAAAATGTTCCTCTAGACAAGCTCTATCCAAAAGTGGGATCAGTCGTGGGAATGTTTTGATGAAATCCTGAGAAAAAAATCCACACACGTCAAATAAGCTGTGTAAATATTAAAAGTTTGCACGCTCCGCGCTCGGAAATTTCTGGTCCGATTCGGCCGAGTGACCACTCAAAATGTTCCTCTAGACAAGCTCTATCCAAAAGTGGGATCAGTCGTGGGAATGTTTTGATGAAATCCTGAGAAAAAAATCCACACACGTCAAATAAGCTGTGTAAATATTAAAAGTTTGCACGCTCCGCGCTCGGAAATTTCTGGTCCGATTCGGCCGAGTAACCTCTCAAAATGTTCCTCTAGACAAGCTCTATCCAACGGTAGGATCAGTTGTGGGACTATTTTGATGAATTCCTGAGAAAAAAAATCACAAACGTCAAATAAACCGGGTAATTATCAATAGTTTGCACGCTCCGCGCTCGTAAATTTCTGGTCCGATTCGGCCGAGTGACCACTCAAAATGTTCCTCTAGACAAGCACTATCCAACGGTGGGATCAGTCGTGGGACTATTTTGATGAATTCCTGAGAAGAAAAATCACAAACGTCAAATAAACCGGGTAATTATCAATAGTTTGCACGCTCCGCGCTCGGAAAATTCTGGTCCGATTCGGCCGAGTGACCACTCAAAATGTTCCTCAAGACAAGCTCTATCCAACGGTTGCATCGATCGTGGGACTATTTTGATGAATTCCAGAGATAGAAGTAGACGTACATCAAATATACCGGGTAATTATTAAAAGTTCGCACGCTCCGCGCTCGGAAAATTCTGGTCCGATTCGGCCGAGTGACCACTCAAAATGTTCCTCTAGACAAGCACTATCCAACGGAGGGATCAGTCGTGGGACTATTTTGATGAATTCCTGAGAAGAAAAATCACAAACGTCAAATAAACCGGGTAATTATCAATAGTTTGCACGCTCCGCGCTCGGAAATTTCTGGTTCGATTCGGCCGAGTAACCTCTCAAAATGTTCCTCTAGACTAGCTCTATCCAACGGTGGGATCAGTCGTGGGACTATTTTGATGAATTCCTGAGAAAAAAAATCACAAACGTCAAATAAACCGGGTAATTATCAATAGTTTGCACGCTTCGCGCTCGGAAATTTCTGGTTCGATTCGGCCGAGTAACCTCTCAAAATGTTCCTCTAGACTAGCTCTATCCAACGGTGGGATCAGTCGTGGGACTATTTTGATGAATTCCTGAGAAAAAAAATCACAAACGTCAAATAAACCGGGTAATTATCAATAGTTTGCACGCTCCGCGCTCGGAAATTTCTGGTCCGATTCGGCCGAGTGACCACTCAAAATGTTCCTCTAGACTAGCTCTATCCAACGGTGGGATCAGTCGTGGGACTATTTTGATGAATTCCTGAGAAAAAAAATCACAAACGTCAAATAAACCGGGTAAATATTAAAAGTTTGCACGCTCCGCGCTCGGAAATTTCTGGTCCGATTCGGCCGAGTGACCACTCAAAATGTTCCTCTAGACAAGCACTATCCAACGGAGGGATCAGTCGTGGGACTATTTTGATGAATTCCTGAGAAGAAAAATCACAAACGTCAAATAAACCGGGTAATTATCAATAGTTTGCACGCTCCGCGCTCGGAAATTTCTGGTCCGATTCGGCCGAGTGACCACACAAAATGTTCCTCTAGACAAGCACTATCCAACGGAGGGATCAGTCGTGGGACTATTTTGATGAATTCCTGAGAAGAAAAATCACAAACGTCAAATAAACCGGGTAATTATCAATAGTTTGCACGCTCCGCGCTCGGAAATTTCTGGTCCGATTCGGCCGAGTGACCACACAAAATGTTCCTCTAGACAAGCACTATCCAACGGAGGGATCAGTCGTGGGACTATTTTGATGAATTCCTGAGAAGAAAAATCACAAACGTCAAATAAACCGGGTAATTATCAATAGTTTGCACGCTCCGCGCTCGGAAATTTCTGGTTCGATTCGGCCGAGTAACCTCTCAAAATATTCCTCTAGACTAGCTCTATCCAACGGTGGGATCAGTCGTGGGACTATTTTGATGAATTCCTGAGAAAAAAAATCACAAACGTCAAATAAACCGGGTAAATATTAAAAGTTTGCACGCTCCGCGCTCGGAAATTTCTGGTCCGATTCGGCCGAGTGACCACTCAAAATGTTCCTCTAGACTAGCTCTATCCAACGGTGGGATCAGTCGTGGGACTATTTTGATGAATTCCTGAGAAAAAAAATCACAAACGTCAAATAAACCGGGTAAATATTAAAAGTTTGCACGCTCCGCGCTCGGAAATTTCTGGTCCGATTCGGCCGAGTGACCACTCAAAATGTTCCTCTAGACAAGCTCTATCCAACGGTTGCATCGATCGTGGGACTATTTTGATGAATTCCAGAGATAGAAGTAGACGTACATCAAATATACCGGGTAATTATTAAAAGTTCGCACGCTCCGCGCTCGGAAATTTCTGGTCCGATTCGGCCGAGTAACCTCTCAAAATGTTCCTCTAGACAAGCTCTATCCAAAAGTGGGATCAGTCGTGGGAATGTTTTGATGAAATCCTGAGAAAAAAATCCACACACGTCAAATAAGCTGTGTAAATATTAAAAGTTTGCACGCTCCGCGCTCGGAAATTTCTGGTCCGCTTCGGCCGAGTGACCACTCAGAATGTTCCTCTAGACAAGCTCTATCCAAAAGTGGGATCAGTCGTGGGAATGTTTTGATGAAATCCTGAGAAAAAAATCCACACACGTCAAATAAGCTGTGTAAATATTAAAAGTTTGCACGCTCCGCGCTCGTAAATTTCTGGTCCGATTCGGCCGAGTGACCACTCAAAATGTTCCTCTAGACAAGCACTATCCAACGGTGGGATCAGTCGTGGGACTATTTTGATGAATTCCTGAGAAGAAAAATCACAAACGTCAAATAAACCGGGTAATTATCAATAGTTTGCACGCTCCGCGCTCGGAAAATTCTGGTCCGATTCGGCCGAGTGACCACTCAAAATGTTCCTCAAGACAAGCTCTATCCAACGGTTGCATCGATCGTGGGACTATTTTGATGAATTCCAGAGATAGAAGTAGACGTACATCAAATATACCGGGTAATTATTAAAAGTTCGCACGCTCCGCGCTCGGAAATTTCTGGTCCGATTCGGCCGAGTAACCTCTCAAAATATTCCTCTAGACTAGCTCTATCCAACGGTGGGATCAGTCGTGGGACTATTTTGATGAATTCCTGAGAAAAAAAATCACAAACGTCAAATAAACCGGGTAAATATTAAAAGTTTGCACGCTCCGCGCTCGGAAATTTCTGGTCCGATTCGGCCGAGTGACCACTCAAAATGTTCCTCGAGACAAGCACTATCCAACGGTGGGATCAGTCGTGGGACTATTTTGATGAATTCCTGAGAAAAAAATCAACAAACGTCAAATAAACCGGGTAAAGATTAAAAGTTTGCACGCTCCGCGCTCGGAAATTTCTGGTCCGATTCGGCCGAGTGACCACTCAAAATGTTCCTCTAGACAAGCACTATCCAACGGTGGGATCAGTCGTGGGACTATTTGATGAATTCCTGAGAAAAAAATCAACAAACGTCAAATAAACCGGATAATTATCAATAGTTTGCACGCTCCGCGCTCGGAAATTTCTGGTCCGATTCGGCCGAGTAACCTCTCAAAATGTTCCTCTAGACTAGCTCTATCCAACGGTGGGATCAGTCGTGGGACTATTTTGATGAATTCCTGAGAAAAAAAATCACAAACGTCAAATAAACCGAGTAAAGATTAAAAGTTTGCACGCTCCGCGCTCGGAAATTCCTGGTCCGATTCGGCCGAGTGACCACTCAAAATGTTCCTCTAGACAAGCTCTATCCAACGGTGGGATCAGCCGTGGGAATGTTTTGATGAAATCCTGAGAAAAAAATCCACACACGTCAAATAAGCTGTGTAAATATTAAAAGTTTGCACGCTCCGCGCTCGGAAATTTCTGGTCCGATTCGGCCGAGTAACCTCTCAAAATGTTCCTCTAGACAAGCTCTATCCAAAAGTGGGATCAGTCGTGGGAATGTTTTGATGAAATCCTGAGAAAAAAATCCACACACGTCAAATAAGCTGTGTAAATATTAAAAGTTTGCACGCTCCGCGCTCGGAAATTTCTGGTCCGATTCGGCCGAGTAACCTCTCAAAATGTTCCTCTAGACAAGCTCTATCCAAAAGTGGGATCAGTCGTGGGAATGTTTTGATGAAATCCTGAGAAAAAAATCCACACACGTCAAATAAGCTGTGTAAATATTAAAAGTTTGCACGCTCCGCGCTCGGAAATTTCTGGTCCGATTCGGCCGAGTGACCACTCAAAATGTTCCTCTAGACAAGCTCTATCCAAAAGTGGGATCAGTCGTGGGAATGTTTTGATGAAATCCTGAGAAAAAAATCCACACACGTCAAATAAGCTGTGTAAATATTAAAAGTTTGCACGCTCCGCGCTCGGAAATTTCTGGTCCGCTTCGGCCGAGTGACCACTCAGAATGTTCCTCTAGACAAGCTCTATCCAAAAGTGGGATCAGTCGTGGGAATGTTTTGATGAAATCCTGAGAAAAAAATCCACACACGTCAAATAAGCTGTGTAAATATTAAAAGTTTGCACGCTCCGCGCTCGTAAATTTCTGGTCCGATTCGGCCGAGTGACCACTCAAAATGTTCCTCTAGACAAGCACTATCCAACGGTGGGATCAGTCGTGGGACTATTTTGATGAATTCCTGAGAAGAAAAATCACAAACGTCAAATAAACCGGGTAATTATCAATAGTTTGCACGCTCCGCGCTCGGAAAATTCTGGTCCGATTCGGCCGAGTGACCACTCAAAATGTTCCTCAAGACAAGCTCTATCCAACGGTTGCATCGATCGTGGGACTATTTTGATGAATTCCAGAGATAGAAGTAGACGTACATCAAATATACCGGGTAATTATTAAAAGTTCGCACGCTCCGCGCTCGGAAATTTCTGGTCCGATTCGGCCGAGTAACCTCTCAAAATATTCCTCTAGACTAGCTCTATCCAACGGTGGGATCAGTCGTGGGACTATTTTGATGAATTCCTGAGAAAAAAAATCACAAACGTCAAATAAACCGGGTAAATATTAAAAGTTTGCACGCTCCGCGCTCGGAAATTTCTGGTCCGATTCGGCCGAGTGACCACTCAAAATGTTCCTCGAGACAAGCACTATCCAACGGTGGGATCAGTCGTGGGACTATTTTGATGAATTCCTGAGAAAAAAATCAACAAACGTCAAATAAACCGGGTAAAGATTAAAAGTTTGCACGCTCCGCGCTCGGAAATTTCTGGTCCGATTCGGCCGAGTGACCACTCAAAATGTTCCTCTAGACAAGCACTATCCAACGGTGGGATCAGTCGTGGGACTATTTGATGAATTCCTGAGAAAAAAATCAACAAACGTCAAATAAACCGGATAATTATCAATAGTTTGCACGCTCCGCGCTCGGAAATTTCTGGTCCGATTCGGCCGAGTAACCTCTCAAAATGTTCCTCTAGACTAGCTCTATCCAACGGTGGGATCAGTCGTGGGACTATTTTGATGAATTCCTGAGAAAAAAAATCACAAACGTCAAATAAACCGAGTAAAGATTAAAAGTTTGCACGCTCCGCGCTCGGAAATTCCTGGTCCGATTCGGCCGAGTGACCACTCAAAATGTTCCTCTAGACAAGCTCTATCCAACGGTGGGATCAGCCGTGGGAATGTTTTGATGAAATCCTGAGAAAAAAATCCACACACGTCAAATAAGCTGTGTAAATATTAAAAGTTTGCACGCTCCGCGCTCGGAAATTTCTGGTCCGATTCGGCCGAGTAACCTCTCAAAATGTTCCTCTAGACAAGCTCTATCCAAAAGTGGGATCAGTCGTGGGAATGTTTTGATGAAATCCTGAGAAAAAAATCCACACACGTCAAATAAGCTGTGTAAATATTAAAAGTTTGCACGCTCCGCGCTCGGAAATTTCTGGTCCGATTCGGCCGAGTAACCTCTCAAAATGTTCCTCTAGACAAGCTCTATCCAAAAGTGGGATCAGTCGTGGGAATGTTTTGATGAAATCCTGAGAAAAAAATCCACACACGTCAAATAAGCTGTGTAAATATTAAAAGTTTGCACGCTCCGCGCTCGGAAATTTCTGGTCCGATTCGGCCGAGTGACCACTCAAAATGTTCCTCTAGACAAGCTCTATCCAAAAGTGGGATCAGTCGTGGGAATGTTTTGATGAAATCCTGAGAAAAAAATCCACACACGTCAAATAAGCTGTGTAAATATTAAAAGTTTGCACGCTCCGCGCTCGTAAATTTCTGGTCCGATTCGGCCGAGTGACCACTCAAAATGTTCCTCTAGACAAGCACTATCCAACGGTGGGATCAGTCATGGGACTATTTTGATGAATTCCTGAGAAGAAAAATCACAAACGTCAAATAAACCGGGTAATTATCAATAGTTTGCACGCTCCGCGCTCGGAAAATTCTGGTCCGATTCGGCCGAGTGACCACTCAAAATGTTCCTCAAGACAAGCTCTATCCAACGGTTGCATCGATCGTGGGACTATTTTGATGAATTCCAGAGATAGAAGTAGACGTACATCAAATATACCGGGTAATTATTAAAAGTTCGCACGCTCCGCGCTCGGAAAATTCTGGTCCGATTCGGCCGAGTGACCACTCAAAATGTTCCTCTAGACAAGCACTATCCAACGGAGGGATCAGTCGTGGGACTATTTTGATGAATTCCTGAGAAGAAAAATCACAAACGTCAAATAAACCGGGTAATTATCAATAGTTTGCACGCTCCGCGCTCGGAAATTTCTGGTTCGATTCGGCCGAGTAACCTCTCAAAATGTTCCTCTAGACTAGCTCTATCCAACGGTGGGATCAGTCGTGGGACTATTTTGATGAATTCCTGAGAAAAAAATCAACAAACGTCAAATAAACCGGGTAAAGATTAAAAGTTTGCACGCTCCGCGCTCGGAAATTTCTGGTCCGATTCGGCAGAGTAACCTCTCAAAATGTTCCTCTAGATAAGCTCTATCCAAAAGTGGGATCAGTCGTGGGAATGTTTTGATGAAATCCTGAGAATAAAATCCACACAAGTCAAATAAACTGGGTAAATATTAAAAGTTTGCACGCTCCGCGCTCGGAAATTTCTGGTCCGATTCGGCCGAGTTACCATTCAAAATGTTCCTCTAGACTAGCTCTATCCAACGGTGGGATCAGTCGTGGGACTATTTTGATGAATTCCTGAGAAAAAAAATCACAAACGTCAAATAAACCGGGTAAATATTAAAAGTTTGCACGCTCCGCGCTCGGAAATTTCTGGTCCGATTCGGCCGAGTGACCACTCAAAATGTTCCTCTAGACTAGCTCTATCCAACGGTGGGATCAGTCGTGGGACTATTTTGATGAATTCCTGAGAAAAAAATCAACAAACGTCAAATAAACCGGGTAATTATCAATAGTTTGCACGCTCCGCGCTCGGAAATTTCTGGTCCGATTCGGCCGAGTGACCACACAAAATGTTCCTTTAGACAAGCACTATCCAACGGAGGGATCAGTCGTGGGACTATTTTGATGAATTCCTGAGAAGAAAAATCACAAACGTCAAATAAACCGGGTAATTATCAATAGTTTGCACGCTCCGCGCTCGGAAATTTCTGGTTCGATTCGGCCGAGTGACCACTCAAAATGTTCCTCTAGACAAGCTCTATCTAACGGTGGCATCAGTCGTGGGACTATTTTGATGAATTCCTGAGAAAAAAAATCACAAACGTCAAATAAACTGGGTAAATATTAAAAGTTTGCACGCTCCGCGCTCGGAAATTTCTGGTCCGATTCGGCCGAGTGACAACTCAAAATGTTCCTCTAGACAAGCTCTATCCAAAAGTGGGATCAGTCGTGGGAATGTTTTGATGAAATCCTGAGAAAAAAATCCACACACGTCAAATAAGCTGTGTAAATATTAAAAGTTTGCACGCTCCGCGCTCGGAAATTTCTGGTCCGATTCGGCCGAGTGACCACTCAAAATGTTCCTCTAGACAAGCTCTATCCAAAAGTGGGATCAGTCGTGGGACTATTTTGATGAATTCCTGAGAAGAAAAATCACAAACGTCAAATAAACCGGGTAATTATCAATAGTTTGCACGCTCCGCGCTCGGAAATTTCTGGTTCGATTCGGCCGAGTGACCACTCAAAATGTTCCTCTAGACAAGCTCTATCTAACGGTGGCATCAGTCGTGGGACTATTTTGATGAATTCCTGAGAAAAAAAATCACAAACGTCAAATAAACTGGGTAAATATTAAAAGTTTGCACGCTCCGCGCTCGGAAATTTCTGGTCCGATTCGGCCGAGTGACAACTCAAAATGTTCCTCTAGACAAGCTCTATCCAAAAGTGGGATCAGTCGTGGGAATGTTTTGATGAAATCCTGAGAAAAAAATCCACACACGTCAAATAAGCTGTGTAAATATTAAAAGTTTGCACGCTCCGCGCTCGGAAATTTCTGGTCCGATTCGGCCGAGTGACCACTCAAAATGTTCCTCTAGACAAGCTCTATCCAAAAGTGGGATCAGTCGTGGGAATGTTTTGATGAAATCCTGAGAAAAAAATCCACACACGTCAAATAAGCTGTGTAAATATTAAAAGTTTGCACGCTCCGCGCTCGGAAATTTCTGGTCCGATTCGGCCGAGTGACCACTCAAAATGTTCCTCTAGACTAGCTCTATCCAACGGTGGGATCAGTCGTGGGACTATTTTGATGAATTCCTGAGAAAAAAAATCACAAACGTCAAATAAACCGGGTAAATATTAAAAGTTTGCACGCTCCGCGCTCGGAAATTTCTGGTCCGATTCGGCCGAGTGACCACTCAAAATGTTCCTCTAGACAAGCACTATCCAACGGTGGGATCAGTCGTGGGACTATTTTGATGAATTCCTGAGAAAAAAATCAACAAACGTCAAATAAACCGGGTAAAGATTAAAAGTTTGCACGCTCCGCGCTCGGAAATTTCTGGTCCGATTCGGCAGAGTAACCTCTCAAAATGTTCCTCTAGATAAGCTCTATCCAAAAGTGGGATCAGTCGTGGGAATGTTTTGATGAAATCCTGAGAATAAAATCCACACACGTCAAATAAACTGGGTAAATATTAAAAGTTTGCACGCTCCGCGCTCGGAAATTTCTGGTCCGATTCGGCCGAGTTACCATTCAAAATGTTCCTCTAGACTAGCTCTATCCAACGGTGGGATCAGTCGTGGGACTATTTTGATGAATTCCTGAGAAAAAAAATCACAAACGTCAAATAAACCGGGTAAATATTAAAAGTTTGCACGCTCCGCGCTCGGAAATTTCTGGTCCGATTCGGCCGAGTGACCACTCAAAATGTTCCTCTAGACTAGCTCTATCCAACGGTGGGATCAGTCGTGGGACTATTTTGATGAATTCCTGAGAAAAAAATCAACAAACGTCAAATAAACCGGGTAATTATCAATAGTTTGCACGCTCCGCGCTCGGAAATTTCTGGTCCGATTCGGCCGAGTGACCACACAAAATGTTCCTTTAGACAAGCACTATCCAACGGAGGGATCAGTCGTGGGACTATTTTGATGAATTCCTGAGAAGAAAAATCACAAACGTCAAATAAACCGGGTAATTATCAATAGTTTGCACGCTCCGCGCTCGGAAATTTCTGGTTCGATTCGGCCGAGTGACCACTCAAAATGTTCCTCTAGACAAGCTCTATCTAACGGTGGCATCAGTCGTGGGACTATTTTGATGAATTCCTGGGAAAAAAAATCACAAACGTCAAATAAACTGGGTAAATATTAAAAGTTTGCACGCTCCGCGCTCGGAAATTTCTGGTCCGATTCGGCCGAGTGACAACTCAAAATGTTCCTCTAGACAAGCTCTATCCAAAAGTGGGATCAGTCGTGGGACTATTTTGATGAATTCCTGAGAAGAAAAATCACAAACGTCAAATAAACCGGGTAATTATCAATAGTTTGCACGCTCCGCGCTCGGA
Organism: Euwallacea similis; assembly: GCF_039881205.1. Lineage (NCBI taxonomy): Eukaryota > Metazoa > Arthropoda > Insecta > Coleoptera > Curculionidae > Euwallacea > Euwallacea similis. The sequence continues at coordinate 3,555,112 of NC_089630.1, forward strand.
AAATTCTGGTCCGATTCGGCCGAGTGACCACTCAAAATGTTCCTCAAGACAAGCTCTATACAACGGTTGCATCGATCGTGGGACTATTTTGATGAATTCCAGAGATAGAAGTAGACGTACATCAAATATACCGGGTAATTATTAAAAGTTCGCACGCTCCGCGCTCGGAAAATTCTGGTCCGATTCGGCCGAGTGACCACTCAAAATGTTCCTCTAGACAAGCACTATCCAACGGAGGGATCAGTCGTGGGACTATTTTGATGAATTCCTGAGAAGAAAAATCACAAACGTCAAATAAACCGGGTAATTATCAATAGTTTGCACGCTCCGCGCTCGGAAATTTCTGGTTCGATTCGGCCGAGTAACCTCTCAAAATGTTCCTCTAGACTAGCTCTATCCAACGGTGGGATCAGTCGTGGGACTATTTTGATGAATTCCTGAGAAAAAAATCAACAAACGTCAAATAAACCGGGTAAAGATTAAAAGTTTGCACGCTCCGCGCTCGGAAATTTCTGGTCCGATTCGGCAGAGTAACCTCTCAAAATGTTCCTCTAGATAAGCTCTATCCAAAAGTGGGATCAGTCGTGGGAATGTTTTGATGAAATCCTGAGAATAAAATCCACACACGTCAAATAAACTGGGTAAATATTAAAAGTTTGCACGCTCCGCGCTCGGAAATTTCTGGTCCGATTCAGCCGAGTTACCATTCAAAATGTTCCTCTAGACTAGCTCTATCCAACGGTGGGATCAGTCGTGGGACTATTTTGATGAATTCCTGAGAAAAAAAATCACAAACGTCAAATAAACCGGGTAAATATTAAAAGTTTGCACGCTCCGCGCTCGGAAATTTCTGGTCCGATTCGGCCGAGTGACCACTCAAAATGTTCCTCTAGACTAGCTCTATCCAACGGTGGGATCAGTCGTGGGACTATTTTGATGAATTCCTGAGAAAAAAATCAACAAACGTCAAATAAACCGGGTAATTATCAATAGTTTGCACGCTCCGCGCTCGGAAATTTCTGGTCCGATTCGGCCGAGTGACCACACAAAATGTTCCTTTAGACAAGCACTATCCAACGGAGGGATCAGTCGTGGGACTATTTTGATGAATTCCTGAGAAGAAAAATCACAAACGTCAAATAAACCGGGTAATTATCAATAGTTTGCACGCTCCGCGCTCGGAAATTTCTGGTTCGATTCGGCCGAGTGACCACTCAAAATGTTCCTCTAGACAAGCTCTATCTAACGGTGGCATCAGTCGTGGGACTATTTTGATGAATTCCTGAGAAAAAAAATCACAAACGTCAAATAAACTGGGTAAATATTAAAAGTTTGCACGCTCCGCGCTCGGAAATTTCTGGTCCGATTCGGCCGAGTGACAACTCAAAATGTTCCTCTAGACAAGCTCTATCCAAAAGTGGGATCAGTCGTGGGAATGTTTTGATGAAATCCTGAGAAAAAAATCCACACACGTCAAATAAGCTGTGTAAATATTAAAAGTTTGCACGCTCCGCGCTCGGAAATTTCTGGTCCGATTCGGCCGAGTGACCACTCAAAATGTTCCTCTAGACAAGCTCTATCCAAAAGTGGGATCAGTCGTGGGAATGTTTTGATGAAATCCTGAGAAAAAAATCCACACACGTCAAATAAGCTGTGTAAATATTAAAAGTTTGCACGCTCCGCGCTCGGAAATTTCTGGTCCGATTCGGCCGAGTGACCACTCAAAATGTTCCTCTAGACTAGCTCTATCCAACGGTGGGATCAGTCGTGGGACTATTTTGATGAATTCCTGAGAAAAAAAATCACAAACGTCAAATAAACCGGGTAAATATTAAAAGTTTGCACGCTCCGCGCTCGGAAATTTCTGGTCCGATTCGGCCGAGTGACCACTCAAAATGTTCCTCTAGACAAGCACTATCCAACGGTGGGATCAGTCGTGGGACTATTTTGATGAATTCCTGAGAAAAAAATCAACAAACGTCAAATAAACCGGGTAAAGATTAAAAGTTTGCACGCTCCGCGCTCGGAAATTTCTGGTCCGATTCGGCAGAGTAACCTCTCAAAATGTTCCTCTAGATAAGCTCTATCCAAAAGTGGGATCAGTCGTGGGAATGTTTTGATGAAATCCTGAGAATAAAATCCACACACGTCAAATAAACTGGGTAAATATTAAAAGTTTGCACGCTCCGCGCTCGGAAATTTCTGGTCCGATTCGGCCGAGTTACCATTCAAAATGTTCCTCTAGACTAGCTCTATCCAACGGTGGGATCAGTCGTGGGACTATTTTGATGAATTCCTGAGAAAAAAAATCACAAACGTCAAATAAACCGGGTAAATATTAAAAGTTTGCACGCTCCGCGCTCGGAAATTTCTGGTCCGATTCGGCCGAGTGACCACACAAAATGTTCCTTTAGACAAGCACTATCCAACGGAGGGATCAGTCGTGGGACTATTTTGATGAATTCCTGAGAAGAAAAATCACAAACGTCAAATAAACCGGGTAATTATCAATAGTTTGCACGCTCCGCGCTCGGAAATTTCTGGTCCGATTCGGCCGAGTGACCACACAAAATGTTCCTTTAGACAAGCACTATCCAACGGAGGGATCAGTCGTGGGACTATTTTGATGAATTCCTGAGAAGAAAAATCACAAACGTCAAATAAACCGGGTAATTATCAATAGTTTGCACGCTCCGCGCTCGGAAATTTCTGGTTCGATTCGGCCGAGTGACCACTCAAAATGTTCCTCTAGACAAGCTCTATCTAACGGTGGCATCAGTCGTGGGACTATTTTGATGAATTCCTGAGAAAAAAAATCACAAACGTCAAATAAACTGGGTAAATATTAAAAGTTTGCACGCTCCGCGCTCGGAAATTTCTGGTCCGATTCGGCCGAGTTACCATTCAAAATGTTCCTCTAGACTAGCTCTATCCAACGGTGGGATCAGTCGTGGGACTATTTTGATGAATTCCTGAGAAAAAAAATCACAAACGTCAAATAAACTGGGTAAATATTAAAAGTTTGCACGCTCCGCGCTCGGAAATTTCTGGTCCGATTCGGCCGAGTGACCACTCAAAATGTTCCTCTAGACAAGCTCTATCCAAAAGTGGGATCAGTCGTGGGAATGTTTTGATGAAATCCTGAGAAAAAAATCCACACACGTCAAATAAGCTGTGTAAATATTAAAAGTTTGCACGCTCCGCGCTCGGAAATTTCTGGTCCGATTCGGCCGAGTGACCACTCAAAATGTTCCTCTAGACAAGCTCTATCCAAAAGTGGGATCAGTCGTGGGAATGTTTTGATGAAATCCTGAGAAAAAAATCCACACACGTCAAATAAGCTGTGTAAATATTAAAAGTTTGCACGCTCCGCGCTCGGAAATTTCTGGTCCGATTCGGCCGAGTGACCACTCAAAATGTTCCTCTAGACAAGCTCTATCCAAAAGTGGGATCAGTCGTGGGAATGTTTTGATGAAATCCTGAGAAAAAAATCCACACACGTCAAATAAGCTGTGTAAATATTAAAAGTTTGCACGCTCCGCGCTCGGAAATTTCTGGTCCGATTCGGCCGAGTGACCACTCAAAATGTTCCTCTAGACAAGCTCTATCCAAAAGTGGGATCAGTCGTGGGAATGTTTTGATGAAATCCTGAGAAAAAAATCCACACACGTCAAATAAGCTGTGTTAGGGCTTGTGTAGGGGACAGAATTCCCGATAATTAATTTAATGTATTAGTTCGATAAGTTGTATTCTTCATAAGCCTAGTATTAAATGTGTGACTAGTATGTAAGAAATCCGTGTGCTACGCCTATGGACATTACTCGTTTCTCTTGCCACTTTGTCCGTATGACCAGATGTTGATTCGCATTTTGTTTGATCTTAGACTAACTGTGTAATAAAACTCCTCGCCGACCTTTTGTGCGTACTAGAATTTAGACACGTTCTCGATGCTGGTCATAAACGCCCTCCAATAAAACCCAATTATATTGTTAAAGTTAGGCAAGTCACAAGGACAAATCTAGAAGAAGCGCCGATGATGACCTCTTAGTTTCTGGTACGCCTATGTACGGTTACCATTAACTTTAGTATTTAAGATTTTGCAAGAAGAAAAATCTCTCTCTTCTTGTGCGTCTCCGTCGACTCTTAACTCCGTACTTTGCACGTTACTCGTACGCGATTACTTTACTCACGGTTCCTATACACGGTTAATTAGTACACTAGTTAACTTGTCACGAAAAGTTGTTATTTCTTTGTTAAATTACTCGAAATTGTTGGTGAACAATAAACCTTCGTTACCGTTAAAAAGGGTTTTTGTTTTCTTCATTTGCACGAACACGGTGTCTCTGAGACCGCGAACTCAGGGTGGTCCTTCGCAAGCATCCAGTCCATTGCTTACTAGACGTATCAAGAATTAGGCCATGTCTAATCAACATCTTGGTACCACGATTCACGAATAAACAGTTTGGTCCTTCGAGCCGGATCAACATTTTTGGTCCTACGAGCCGGATCAACATTTTTGGTCCTTCGAGCCGGATTAAACATTTTTGGTCCTTCGAGCCGGATTAAACAACACGGCCGAATCCGACCAGAAATTTCCGAGCGCGGAGTGTGCAAACTTTAAATATTTATCCGGTTTATTTGACGTGTGTGAATTTCTTTCTCAGGAATTCATCAAAATAGTCCCACGACTGATCCCACCGTTGGATGGAGCTTGTCTAGAGGAACATTTTGAATGGTCACGCGCCCGAATCGGACCAGAAATTTCCGAGCGCGGATCGTGCAAACTTTTGATAATTACCTGGTTTATTTGATGTATGTCTACTTCTATCTCTGGAATTCATCAAAATAGTCCCACGACTGAACCCACCGTTGGATAGAGCTTGTCTAGAGGAACATTTTGAGTGGTAACACGGCCGAATCAGACCAGAAATTTCCGAGCGCGGATCGTGCAAACTTTTAATATTTACCCTGTTTATTTGACGTGTGTGAATTTCTTTCTCAGGAATTCATCAAAATAGTCCCACGACTGATCCCACCGTTGGATAGAGCTTGTCTAGAGGAACATTTTGAGTGGTCACACGGCCGAATCCGACCAGAAATTTCCGAGCGCGGAGTGTGCAAACTTTAAATATTTATCCGGTTTATTTGACGTGTGTGAATTTCTTTCTCAGGAATTCATCAAAATAGTCCCACGACTGATCCCACCGTTGGATAGAGCTTGTCTAGAGGAACATTTTGAGTGGTCACACGGCCGAATCGGACCAGAAATTTCCGAGCGCGGAGCGTGCGAACTTTTAATAATTACCCGGTATATTTGATGTATGTCTACTTCTATCTCTGGAATTCATCAAAATAGTCCCACGACTGAACCCACCGTTGGATAGAGCTTGTCTAGAGGAACATTTTGAGTGGTCACACGGCCGAATCGGACCAGAAATTTCCGAGCGCGGATCGTGCAAACTTTTGATAATTACCTGGTTTATTTGACGTGTGTGAATTTCTTTCTCAGGAATTCATCAAAATAGTCCCACGACTGATCCCACCGTTGGATAGAGCTTGTCGAGAGGAACATTTTGAGTGGTCACACGGCCGAATCGGACCAGAAATTTCCGAGCGCGGATCGTGCAAACTTTTGATAATTACCTGGTTTATTTGACGTGTGTGAATTTCTTTCTCAGGAATTCATCAAAATAGTCCCACGACTGATCCCACCGTTGGATAGAGCTTGTCGAGAGGAACATTTTGAGTGGTCACACGGCCGAATCGGACCAGAAATTTCCGAGCGCGGAGCGTGCAAACGTTTAATAATTACCCGGTATATTTGATGTATGTCTACTTCTATCTCTGGAATTCATCAAAATATTCCCACGACTGATCCCACCGTTGGATAGAGCTTGTCTAGAGGAACATTTTGGGTGGTCACTCGGCCGAATCGGACCAGAAATTTCCGAGCGCTGAGCGTGCAAACTTTTAATAATTACCCGGGATATTTGATGTATGTCTACTTCTATCTCTGGAATTCATCAAAATAGTCCCACGACTGATCCCACTGTTGGATAGAGCTTATCTAGAGGAAAATTTTGAGTGGTCACACGGCCGAATCGGACCAGAAATTTCTGAGCGCGGAGCGTGCGAACTTTTAATAATTACCCGGTATATTTGATGTATGTCTACTTCTATCTCTGGAATTCATCAAAATATTACCACGACTGATCCCACCGTTGCATATAGCTTGTCTAGGGGAACATTTTGCGTGGTCACACGGCCGAATCGGATCAGAAATTTCCGAGCGCTGAGCGTGCGAACTTTTAATAATTACCCGGTATATTTGATGTATGTCTACTTCTATCTCTGGAATTCATCAAAATATTCCCACGACTGATCCCACCGTTGGATGGAGCTTGTCTAGAGGAACATTTTGAGTGGTAACACTGCCGAATCAGACCAGAAATTTCCGAGGGCGGATCGTGCAAACTTTTAATAATTACCCGGTTTATTTCACGTGTGTGAATTTTTTTCTCAGGAATTCATCAAAATACTCCCACGACTGATCCCACCGTTGGATAGAGCTTGTCTAGAGGAACATTTTGAGTGGTCACACGGCCGAATCGGATCAGAAATTTCCGAGCGCTGAGCGTGCGAACTTTTAATAATTACCCGGTATATTTGACGTGTGTGAATTTCTTTCTCAGGAATTCATCAAAATAGTCCCACGACTGATCCCACCGTTGGATAGAGCTTGTCGAGAGGAACATTTTGAGTGGTCACACGGCCGAATCGGACCAGAAATTTCCGAGCGCGGATCGTGCAAACTTTTGATAATTACCTGGTTTATTTGACGTGTGTGAATTTTTTTCTCAGGAATTCATCAAAATAGTCCCACGACTGATCCCACTGTTGGATAGAGCTTATCTAGAGGAACATTTTGAATGGTCACGCGGCCGAATCGGACCAGAAATTTCCGAGCGCTGAGCGTGCGAACTTTTAATAATTACCCGGTATATTTGATGTATGTCTACTTCTATCTCTGGAATTCATCAAAATAGTCCCACGACTGATCCCACCGTTGGATAGAGCTTGTCTAGAGGAACATTTTGAGTGGTAACACGGCCGAATCAGACCAGAAATTTCCGAGCGCGGATCGTGCAAACTTTTAATATTTACCCTGTTTATTTGACGTGTGTGAATTTCTTTCTCAGGAATTCATCAAAATAGTCCCACGACTGATCCCACCGTTGGATAGAGCTTGTCGAGAGGAACATTTTGAGTGGTCACACGGCCGAATCGGACCAGAAATTTCCGAGCGCTGAGCGTGCGAACTTTTAATAATTACCCGGTATATTTGATGTATGTCTACTTCTATCTCTGGAATTCATCAAAATATTCCCACGACTGATCCCACCGTTGGATAGAGCTTGTCTAGAGGAACATTTTGAGTGGTCACACGGCCGAATCGGACCAGAAATTTCCGAGCGCGGAGCGTGCAAACGTTTAATAATTACCCGGGATATTTGATGTATGTCTACTTCTATCTCTGGAATTCATCAAAATAGTCCCACGACTGATCCCACCGTAGGATAGAGCTTGTCTAGAGGAACATTTTGAGTGGTCACTCGGCCGAATCGGATCAGAAATTTCCGAGCGCTGAGCGTGCGAACATTTAATAATTACCCGGTATATTTGATGTATGTCTACTTCTATCTCTGGAATTCATCAAAATAGTCCCACGACTGATCCCACCGTTGGATAGAGCTTGTCGAGAGGAACATTTTGAGTGGTCACACGGCCGAATCGGACCAGAAATTTCCGAGCGCTGAGCGTGCGAACTTTTAATAATTACCCGGTATATTTGATGTATGTCTACTTCTATCTCTGGAATTCATCAAAATATTCCCACGACTGATCCCACCGTTGGATAGAGCTTGTCTAGAGGAACATTTTGAATGGTCACGCGGCCGAATCGGACCAGAAATTTCCGAGCGCGGATCGTGCAAACTTTTGATAATTACCTGGTTTATTTGACGTGTGTGAATTTCTTTCTCAGGAATTCATCAAAATAGTCCCACGACTGATCCCACCGTTGGATGGAGCTTGTCTAGAGGAACATTTTGAATGGTCACGCGGCCGAATCGGACCAGAAATTTCCGAGCGCTGATCGTGCAAACTTTTGATAATTACCTGGTTTATTTGACGTGTGTGAATTTCTTTCTCAGGAATTCATCAAAATAGTCCCACGACTGATCCCACCGTTGGATGGAGCTTGTCTAGAGGAACATTTTGAATGGTCACGCGGCCGAATCGGACCAGAAATTTCCGAGCGCTGAGCGTGCGAACTTTTAATAATTACCCGGTATATTTGATGTATGTCTACTTCTATCTCTGGAATTCATCAAAATAGTCCCACGACTGATCCCACCGTTGGATAGAGCTTGTCTAGAGGAACATTTTGAGTGGTAACACGGCCGAATCAGACCAGAAATTTCCGAGCGCGGATCGTGCAAACTTTTAATATTTACCCTGTTTATTTGACGTGTGTGAATTTCTTTCTCAGGAATTCATCAAAATAGTCCCACGACTGATCCCACTGTTGGATAGAGCTTATCTAGAGGAAAATTTTGAGTGGTCACACGGCCGAATCGGACCAGAAATTTCTGAGCGCGGAGCGTGCGAACTTTTAATAATTACCCGGTATATTTGATGTATGTCTACTTCTATCTCTGGAATTCATCAAAATATTACCACGACTGATCCCACCGTTGCATATAGCTTGTCTAGGGGAACATTTTGAGTGGTCACACGGCCGAATCGGATCAGAAATTTCCGAGCGCTGAGCGTGCGAACTTTTAATAATTACCCGGTATATTTGATGTATGTCTACTTCTATCTCCGGAATTCATCAAAATATTCCCACGACTGATCCCACCGTTGGATGGAGCTTGTCTAGAGGAACATTTTGAGTGGTAACACTGCCGAATCAGACCAGAAATTTCCGAGGGCGGATCGTGCAAACTTTTAATAATTACCCGGTTTATTTCACGTGTGTGAATTTTTTTCTCAGGAATTCATCAAAATACTCCCACGACTGATCCCACCGTTGGATAGAGCTTGTCGAGAGGAACATTATGAGTGGTCACACGGCCGAATCGGACCAGAAATTTCCGAGCACGGAGCGTGCAAACTTTTAATATTTATCCGGTTTATTTGACGTGTGTGAATTTCTTTCTCAGGAATTCATCAAAATAGTCCCACGACTGATCCCACCGTTGGATAGAGCTTGTCGAGAGGAACATTTTGAGTGGTCACACGGCCGAATCGGACCAGAAATTTCCGAGCGCTGAGCGTGCGAACTTTTAATAATTACCCGGTATATTTGATGTATGTCTACTTCTATCTCTGGAATTCATCAAAATATTCCCACGACTGATCCCACCGTTGGATAGAGCTTGTCGAGAGGAACATTATGAGTGGTCACACGGCCGAATCGGACCAGAAATTTCCGAGCACGGAGCGTGCAAACTTTTAATATGTATCCGGTTTATTTGACGTGTGTGAATTTCTTTCTCAGGAATTCATCAAAATAGTCCCACGACTGATCCCACCGTTGGATAGAGCTTGTCGAGAGGAACATTTTGAGTGGTCACACGGCCGAATCGGACCAGAAATTTCCGAGCGCTGAGCGTGCGAACTTTTAATAATTACCCGGTATATTTGATGTATGTCTACTTCTATCTCTGGAATTCATCAAAATATTCCCACGACTGATCCCACCGTTGGATAGAGCTTGTCTAGAGGAACATTTTGAGTGGTCACACGGCCGAATCGGACCAGAAATTTCCGAGCGCGGATCGTGCAAACTTTTGATAATTACCTGGTTTATTTGACGTGTGTGAATTTCTTTCTCAGAAATTCATCAAAATAGTCCCACGACTGATCCCACCGTTGGATGGAGCTTGTCGAGAGGAACATTTTGAGTGGTCACACGGCCGAATCGGACCAGAAATTTCCGAGCGCTGAGCGTGCGAACTTTTAATAATTACCCGGTATATTTGATGTATGTCTACTTCTATCTCTGGAATTCATCAAAATATTCCCACGACTGATCCCACCGTTGGATAGAGCTTGTCTAGAGGAACATTTTGAGTGGTCACACGGCCGAATCGGACCAGAAATTTCCGAGCGCGGAGCGTGCAAACTTTTAATAATTACCCGGGATATTTGATGTATGTCTACTTCTATCTCTGGAATTCATCAAAATAGTCCCACGACTGATCCCACCGTAGGATAGAGCTTGTCTAGAGGAACATTTTGAGTGGTCACTCGGCCGAATCGGATCAGAAATTTCCGAGCGCTGAGCGTGCGAACATTTACTAATTACCCGGTATATTTGATGTATGTCTACTTCTATCTCTGGAATTCATCAAAATATTCCCACGACTGATCCCACCGTTGGATAGAGCTTGTCTAGAGGAACATTTTGAGTGGTCACTCGGCCGAATCGGACCAGAAATTTCCGAGCGCTGAGCGTGCAAACTTTTAATAATTACCCGGTATATTTGATGTATATCTACTTCTATCTCTGGAATTCATCAAAATATTCCCACGACTGATCCCACCGTTGGATGGAGCTTGTCTAGAGGAACATTTTGAGTGGTAACACTGCCGAATCAGACCAGAAATTTCCGAGGGCGGATCGTGCAAACTTTTAATAATTACCCGGTTTATTTCACGTGTGTGAATTTTTTTCTCAGGAATTCATCAAAATAGTCCCACGACTGATCCCACTGTTGGATAGAGCTTATCTAGAGGAACATTTTGAGTGGTCACACGGCCGAATCGGACCAGAAATTTCCGAGCGCGGATCGTGCAAACTTTTAATAATTACCCGGTTTATTTCACGTGTGTGAATTTTTTTCTCAGGAATTCATCAAAATAGTCCCACGACTGATCCCACTGTTGGATAGAGCTTGTCTAGAGGAAAATTTTGAGTGGTCACACGGCCGAATCGGATCAGAAATTTCCGAGCGCGGATCGTGCAAACTTTTGATAATTACCTGGTTTATTTGACGTGTGTGAATTTCTTTCTCAGGAATTCATCAAAATACTCCCACGACTGATCCCACTGTTGGATACAGCTTATCTAGAGGAAAATTTTGAGTAGTCACACGGCCGAATCGGACCAGAAATTTCCGAGCGCGGATCGTGCAAACTTTTAATAATTACCCGGTTTATTTCACGTGTGTGAATTTTTTTCTCAGGAATTCATCAAAATAGTCCCACGACTGATCCCACTGTTGGATAGAGCTTGTCTAGAGGAAAATTTTGAGTGGTCACACGGCCGAATCGGATCAGAAATTTCCGAGCGCGGATCGTGCAAACTTTTGATAATTACCTGGTTTATTTGACGTGTGTGAATTTCTTTCTCAGGAATTCATCAAAATACTCCCACGACTGATCCCACTGTTGGATACAGCTTATCTAGAGGAAAATTTTGAGTAGTCACACGGCCGAATCGGACCAGAAATTTCCGAGCGCGGAGCGTGCAAACTTTTAATAATTATCCGGTTTATTTGACGTGTGTGAATTTCTTTCTCAGGAATTCATCAAAATAGTCCCATGACTGATCCCACCGTTGGATGGAGCTTGTCTAGAGGAACATTTTGAATGGTCACGCGGCCGAATCGGACCAGAAATTTCCGAGCGCGGATCGTGCAAACTTTTGATAATTACCTGGTTTATTCGACGTGTGTGAATTTCTTCCTCAGGAATTCATCAAAATAGTCCCACGACTGATCCCACCGTTGGATAGAGCTTGTCGAGAGGAACATTTTGAGTGGTCACACGGCCGAATCGGATCAGAAATTTCCGAGCGCTGAGCGTGCGAACTTTTAATAATTACCCGGTATATTTGATGTATGTCTACTTCTATCTCTGGAATTCATCAAAATATTCCCACGACTGATCCCACCGTTGGATGGAGCTTGTCTAGAGGAACATTTTGAGTGGTAACACTGCCGAATCAGACCAGAAATTTCCGAGGGCGGATCGTGCAAACTTTTAATAATTACCCGGTTTATTTCACGTGTGTGAATTTTTTTCTCAGGAATTCATCAAAATACTCCCACGACTGATCCCACCGTTGGATAGAGCTTGTCTAGAGGAACATTTTGAGTGGTCACACGGCCGAATCGGATCAGAAATTTCCGAGCGCTGAGCGTGCGAACTTTTAATAATTACCCGGTATATTTGACGTGTGTGAATTTCTTTCTCAGGAATTCATCAAAATAGTCCCACGACTGATCCCACCGTTGGATAGAGCTTGTCGAGAGGAACATTTTGAGTGGTCACACGGCCGAATCGGACCAGAAATTTCCGAGCGCGGATCGTGCAAACTTTTGATAATTACCTGGTTTATTTGACGTGTGTGAATTTTTTTCTCAGGAATTCATCAAAATAGTCCCACGACTGATCCCACTGTTGGATAGAGCTTATCTAGAGGAACATTTTGAATGGTCACGCGGCCGAATCGGACCAGAAATTTCCGAGCGCTGAGCGTGCGAACTTTTAATAATTACCCGGTATATTTGATGTATGTCTACTTCTATCTCTGGAATTCATCAAAATAGTCCCACGACTGATCCCACCGTTGGATAGAGCTTGTCTAGAGGAACATTTTGAGTGGTAACACGGCCGAATCAGACCAGAAATTTCCGAGCGCGGATCGTGCAAACTTTTAATATTTACCCTGTTTATTTGACGTGTGTGAATTTCTTTCTCAGGAATTCATCAAAATAGTCCCACGACTGATCCCACCGTTGGATAGAGCTTGTCGAGAGGAACATTTTGAGTGGTCACACGGCCGAATCGGACCAGAAATTTCCGAGCGCTGAGCGTGCGAACTTTTAATAATTACCCGGTATATTTGATGTATGTCTACTTCTATCTCTGGAATTCATCAAAATATTCCCACGACTGATCCCACCGTTGGATAGAGCTTGTCTAGAGGAACATTTTGAGTGGTCACACGGCCGAATCGGACCAGAAATTTCCGAGCGCGGAGCGTGCAAACGTTTAATAATTACCCGGGATATTTGATGTATGTCTACTTCTATCTCTGGAATTCATCAAAATAGTCCCACGACTGATCCCACCGTAGGATAGAGCTTGTCTAGAGGAACATTTTGAGTGGTCACTCGGCCGAATCGGATCAGAAATTTCCGAGCGCTGAGCGTGCGAACATTTAATAATTACCCGGTATATTTGATGTATGTCTACTTCTATCTCTGGAATTCATCAAAATAGTCCCACGACTGATCCCACCGTTGGATAGAGCTTGTCGAGAGGAACATTTTGAGTGGTCACACGGCCGAATCGGACCAGAAATTTCCGAGCGCTGAGCGTGCGAACTTTTAATAATTACCCGGTATATTTGATGTATGTCTACTTCTATCTCTGGAATTCATCAAAATATTCCCACGACTGATCCCACCGTTGGATAGAGCTTGTCTAGAGGAACATTTTGAATGGTCACGCGGCCGAATCGGACCAGAAATTTCCGAGCGCGGATCGTGCAAACTTTTGATAATTACCTGGTTTATTTGACGTGTGTGAATTTCTTTCTCAGGAATTCATCAAAATAGTCCCACGACTGATCCCACCGTTGGATGGAGCTTGTCTAGAGGAACATTTTGAATGGTCACGCGGCCGAATCGGACCAGAAATTTCCGAGCGCTGATCGTGCAAACTTTTGATAATTACCTGGTTTATTTGACGTGTGTGAATTTCTTTCTCAGGAATTCATCAAAATAGTCCCACGACTGATCCCACCGTTGGATGGAGCTTGTCTAGAGGAACATTTTGAATGGTCACGCGGCCGAATCGGACCAGAAATTTCCGAGCGCTGAGCGTGCGAACTTTTAATAATTACCCGGTATATTTGATGTATGTCTACTTCTATCTCTGGAATTCATCAAAATAGTCCCACGACTGATCCCACCGTTGGATAGAGCTTGTCTAGAGGAACATTTTGAGTGGTAACACGGCCGAATCAGACCAGAAATTTCCGAGCGCGGATCGTGCAAACTTTTAATATTTACCCTGTTTATTTGACGTGTGTGAATTTCTTTCTCAGGAATTCATCAAAATAGTCCCACGACTGATCCCACTGTTGGATAGAGCTTATCTAGAGGAAAATTTTGAGTGGTCACACGGCCGAATCGGACCAGAAATTTCTGAGCGCGGAGCGTGCGAACTTTTAATAATTACCCGGTATATTTGATGTATGTCTACTTCTATCTCTGGAATTCATCAAAATATTACCACGACTGATCCCACCGTTGCATATAGCTTGTCTAGGGGAACATTTTGAGTGGTCACACGGCCGAATCGGATCAGAAATTTCCGAGCGCTGAGCGTGCGAACTTTTAATAATTACCCGGTATATTTGATGTATGTCTACTTCTATCTCCGGAATTCATCAAAATATTCCCACGACTGATCCCACCGTTGGATGGAGCTTGTCTAGAGGAACATTTTGAGTGGTAACACTGCCGAATCAGACCAGAAATTTCCGAGGGCGGATCGTGCAAACTTTTAATAATTACCCGGTTTATTTCACGTGTGTGAATTTTTTTCTCAGGAATTCATCAAAATACTCCCACGACTGATCCCACCGTTGGATAGAGCTTGTCGAGAGGAACATTATGAGTGGTCACACGGCCGAATCGGACCAGAAATTTCCGAGCACGGAGCGTGCAAACTTTTAATATTTATCCGGTTTATTTGACGTGTGTGAATTTCTTTCTCAGGAATTCATCAAAATAGTCCCACGACTGATCCCACCGTTGGATAGAGCTTGTCGAGAGGAACATTTTGAGTGGTCACACGGCCGAATCGGACCAGAAATTTCCGAGCGCTGAGCGTGCGAACTTTTAATAATTACCCGGTATATTTGATGTATGTCTACTTCTATCTCTGGAATTCATCAAAATATTCCCACGACTGATCCCACCGTTGGATAGAGCTTGTCGAGAGGAACATTATGAGTGGTCACACGGCCGAATCGGACCAGAAATTTCCGAGCACGGAGCGTGCAAACTTTTAATATGTATCCGGTTTATTTGACGTGTGTGAATTTCTTTCTCAGGAATTCATCAAAATAGTCCCACGACTGATCCCACCGTTGGATAGAGCTTGTCGAGAGGAACATTTTGAGTGGTCACACGGCCGAATCGGACCAGAAATTTCCGAGCGCTGAGCGTGCGAACTTTTAATAATTACCCGGTATATTTGATGTATGTCTACTTCTATCTCTGGAATTCATCAAAATATTCCCACGACTGATCCCACCGTTGGATAGAGCTTGTCTAGAGGAACATTTTGAGTGGTCACACGGCCGAATCGGACCAGAAATTTCCGAGCGCGGATCGTGCAAACTTTTGATAATTACCTGGTTTATTTGACGTGTGTGAATTTCTTTCTCAGAAATTCATCAAAATAGTCCCACGACTGATCCCACCGTTGGATGGAGCTTGTCGAGAGGAACATTTTGAGTGGTCACACGGCCGAATCGGACCAGAAATTTCCGAGCGCTGAGCGTGCGAACTTTTAATAATTACCCGGTATATTTGATGTATGTCTACTTCTATCTCTGGAATTCATCAAAATATTCCCACGACTGATCCCACCGTTGGATAGAGCTTGTCTAGAGGAACATTTTGAGTGGTCACACGGCCGAATCGGACCAGAAATTTCCGAGCGCGGAGCGTGCAAACTTTTAATAATTACCCGGGATATTTGATGTATGTCTACTTCTATCTCTGGAATTCATCAAAATAGTCCCACGACTGATCCCACCGTAGGATAGAGCTTGTCTAGAGGAACATTTTGAGTGGTCACTCGGCCGAATCGGATCAGAAATTTCCGAGCGCTGAGCGTGCGAACATTTACTAATTACCCGGTATATTTGATGTATGTCTACTTCTATCTCTGGAATTCATCAAAATATTCCCACGACTGATCCCACCGTTGGATAGAGCTTGTCTAGAGGAACATTTTGAGTGGTCACTCGGCCGAATCGGACCAGAAATTTCCGAGCGCTGAGCGTGCAAACTTTTAATAATTACCCGGTATATTTGATGTATATCTACTTCTATCTCTGGAATTCATCAAAATATTCCCACGACTGATCCCACCGTTGGATGGAGCTTGTCTAGAGGAACATTTTGAGTGGTAACACTGCCGAATCAGACCAGAAATTTCCGAGGGCGGATCGTGCAAACTTTTAATAATTACCCGGTTTATTTCACGTGTGTGAATTTTTTTCTCAGGAATTCATCAAAATAGTCCCACGACTGATCCCACTGTTGGATAGAGCTTATCTAGAGGAACATTTTGAGTGGTCACACGGCCGAATCGGACCAGAAATTTCCGAGCGCGGATCGTGCAAACTTTTAATAATTACCCGGTTTATTTCACGTGTGTGAATTTTTTTCTCAGGAATTCATCAAAATAGTCCCACGACTGATCCCACTGTTGGATAGAGCTTGTCTAGAGGAAAATTTTGAGTGGTCACACGGCCGAATCGGATCAGAAATTTCCGAGCGCGGATCGTGCAAACTTTTGATAATTACCTGGTTTATTTGACGTGTGTGAATTTCTTTCTCAGGAATTCATCAAAATACTCCCACGACTGATCCCACTGTTGGATACAGCTTATCTAGAGGAAAATTTTGAGTAGTCACACGGCCGAATCGGACCAGAAATTTCCGAGCGCGGATCGTGCAAACTTTTAATAATTACCCGGTTTATTTCACGTGTGTGAATTTTTTTCTCAGGAATTCATCAAAATAGTCCCACGACTGATCCCACTGTTGGATAGAGCTTGTCTAGAGGAAAATTTTGAGTGGTCACACGGCCGAATCGGATCAGAAATTTCCGAGCGCGGATCGTGCAAACTTTTGATAATTACCTGGTTTATTTGACGTGTGTGAATTTCTTTCTCAGGAATTCATCAAAATACTCCCACGACTGATCCCACTGTTGGATACAGCTTATCTAGAGGAAAATTTTGAGTAGTCACACGGCCGAATCGGACCAGAAATTTCCGAGCGCGGAGCGTGCAAACTTTTAATAATTATCCGGTTTATTTGACGTGTGTGAATTTCTTTCTCAGGAATTCATCAAAATAGTCCCATGACTGATCCCACCGTTGGATGGAGCTTGTCTAGAGGAACATTTTGAATGGTCACGCGGCCGAATCGGACCAGAAATTTCCGAGCGCGGATCGTGCAAACTTTTGATAATTACCTGGTTTATTCGACGTGTGTGAATTTCTTCCTCAGGAATTCATCAAAATAGTCCCACGACTGATCCCACCGTTGGATAGAGCTTGTCGAGAGGAACATTTTGAGTGGTCACACGGCCGAATCGGACCAGAAATTTCCGAGCGCTGAGCGTGCGAACTTTTAATAATTACCCGGTATATTTGATGTATGTCTACTTCTATCTCTGGAATTCATCAAAATATTCCCACGACTGATCCCACCGTTGGATAGAGCTTGTCGAGAGGAACATTATGAGTGGTCACACGGCCGAATCGGACCAGAAATTTCCGAGCGCTGAGCGTGCGAACTTTTAATAATTACCTGGTTTATTTGACGTGTGTGAATTTCTTTCTCAGGAATTCATCAAAATAGTCCCACGACTGATCCCACCGTTGGATAGAGCTTGTCGAGAGGAACATTTTGAGTGGTCACACGGCCGAATCGGACCAGAAATTTCCGAGCGCTGAGCGTGCGAACTTTTAATAATTACCCGGTATATTTGATGTATGTCTACTTCTATCTCTGGAATTCATCAAAATATTCCCACGACTGATCCCACCGTTGGATAGAGCTTGTCTAGAGGAACATTTTGAGTGGTCACACGGCCGAATCGGACCAGAAATTTCCGAGCGCGGATCGTGCAAACTTTTGATAATTACCTGGTTTATTTGACGTGTGTGAATTTCTTTCTCAGAAATTCATCAAAATAGTCCCACGACTGATCCCACCGTTGGATAGAGCTTGTCGAGAGGAACATTTTGAGTGGTCACACGGCCGAATCGGACCAGAAATTTCCGAGCGCTGAGCGTGCGAACTTTTAATAATTACCCGGTATATTTGATGTATGTCTACTTCTATCTCTGGAATTCATCAAAATATTCCCACGACTGATCCCACCGTTGGATAGAGCTTGTCTAGAGGAACATTTTGAGTGGTCACACGGCCGAATCGGACCAGAAATTTCCGAGCGCGGAGCGTGCAAACTTTTAATAATTACCCGGGATATTTGATGTATGTCTACTTCTATCTCTGGAATTCATCAAAATAGTCCCACGACTGATCCCACCGTAGGATAGAGCTTGTCTAGAGGAACATTTTGAGTGGTCACTCGGCCGAATCGGACCAGAAATTTCCGAGCGCTGAGCGTGCAAACTTTTAATAATTACCCGGTATATTTGATGTATATCTACTACTATCTCTGGAATTCATCAAAATATTCCCACGACTGATCCCACCGTTGGATGGAGCTTGTCTAGAGGAACATTTTGAGTGGTAACACTGCCGAATCAGACCAGAAATTTCCGAGGGCGGATCGTGCAAACTTTTAATAATTACCCGGTTTATTTCACGTGTGTGAATTTTTTTCTCAGGAATTCATCAAAATAGTCCCACGACTGATCCCACTGTTGGATAGAGCTTATCTAGAGGAACATTTTGAGTGGTCACACGGCCGAATCGGACCAGAAATTTCCGAGCGCGGATCGTGCAAACTTTTGATAATTACCTGGTTTATTTGACGTGTGTGAATTTCTTTCTCAGGAATTCATCAAAATACTCCCACGACTGATCCCACCGTTGGATAGAGCTTGTCTAGAGGAACATTTTGAGTGGTCACACGGCCGAATCGGATCAGAAATTTCCGAGCGCGGAGCGTGCAAACTTTTAATAATTATCCGGTTTATTTGACGTGTGTGAATTTCTTTCTCAGGAATTCATCAAAATAGTCCCATGACTGATCCCACCGTTGGATGGAGCTTGTCTAGAGGAACATTTTGAATGGTCACGCGGCCGAATCGGACCAGAAATTTCCGAGCGCGGATCGTGCAAACTTTTGATAATTACCTGGTTTATTCGACGTGTGTGAATTTCTTTCTCAGGAATTCATCAAAATAGTCCCACGACTGATCCCACTGTTGGATACAGCTTATCTAGAGGAACATTTTGAGTGGTCACACGGCCGAATCGGATCAGAAATTTCCGAGCGCTGAGCGTGCAAACTTTTAATAATTACCCGGGATATTTGATGTATGTCTACTTCTATCTCTGGAATTCATCAAAATAGTCCCACGACTGATCCCACCGTAGGATAGAGCTTGTCTAGAGGAACATTTTGAGTGGTCACTCGGCCGAATCGGATTAGAAATTTCCGAGCGCTGAGCGTGCGAACATTTAATAATTACCCGGTATATTTGATGTATGTCTACTTCTATCTCTGGAATTCATCAAAATATTCCCACGACTGATCCCACCGTTGGATAGAGCTTGTCTAGAGAAACATTTTGAGTGGTCACTCGGCCGAATCGGACCAGAAATTTCCGAGCGCTGAGCGTGCAAACTTTTAATAATTACCCGGTATATTTGATGTATATCTACTTCTATCTCTGGAATTCATCAAAATATTCCCACGACTGATCCCACCGTTGGATGGAGCTTGTCTAGAGGAACATTTTGAGTGGTAACACTGCCGAATCAGACCAGAAATTTCCGAGGGCGGATCGTGCAAACTTTTAATAATTACCCGGTTTATTTCACGTGTGTGAATTTTTTTCTCAGGAATTCATCAAAATAGTCCCACGACTGATCCCACTGTTGGATAGAGCTTATCTAGAGGAACATTTTGAGTGGTCACACGGCCGAATCGGACCAGAAATTTCCGAGCGCGGATCGTGCAAACTTTTGATAATTACCTGGTTTATTTGACGTGTGTGAATTTCTTTCTCAGGAATTCATCAAAATAGTCCCACGACTGATCCCACCGTTGGATAGAGCTTGTCTAGAGGAACATTTTGAGTGGTCACACGGCCGAATCGGACCAGAAATTTCCGAGCGCGGAGCGTGCAAACATTTAATATTTACCCGGTATATTTGATGTATGTCTACTTCTATCTCTGGAATTCATCAAAATAGTCCCACGACTGATCCCACTGTTGGATAGAGCTTGTCTAGAGGAAAATTTTGAGTGGTCACACGGCCGAATCGGATCAGAAATTTCCGAGCGCGGAGCGAGCAAACTTTTGATAATTACCTGGTTTATTCGACGTGTGTGAATTTCTTTCTCAGGAATTCATCAAAATAGTCCCACGACTGATCCCACTGTTGGATACAGCTTATCTAGAGGAAAATTTTGAGTAGTCACACAGCCGAATCGGACCAGAAATTTCCGAGCGCGGAGCGTGCAAACTTTTAATAATTATCCGGTTTATTTGACGTGTGTGAATTTCTTTCTCAGGAATTCATCAAAATAGTCCCATGACTGATCCCACCGTTGGATGGAGCTTGTCTAGAGGAACATTTTGAATGGTCACGCGGCCGAATCGGACCAGAAATTTCCGAGCGCGGATCGTGCAAACTTTTGATAATTACCTGGTTTATTCGACGTGTGTGAATTTCTTTCTCAGGAATTCATCAAAATAGTCCCACGACTGATCCCACTGTTGGATACAGCTTATCTAGAGGAACATTTTGAGTGGTCACACGGCCGAATCGGATCAGAAATTTCCGAGCGCTGAACTTGCGAACTTTTAATAATTACCCGGTATATTTGATGTATGTCTACTTCTATCTCTGGAATTCATCAAAATAATCCCACGACTGATCCCACCGTTGGATAGAGCTTGTCTAGAGGAACATTTTGAGTGGTAACACGGCCGAATCGGACCAGAAATTTCCGAGCGCGGAGCGTGCAAACTTTTAATAATTACCCGGGATATTTGATGTATGTCTACTTCTATCTCTGGAATTCATCAAAATAGTCCCACGACTGATCCCACCGTAGGATAGAGCTTGTCTAGAGGAACATTTTGAGTGGTCACTCGGCCGAATCGGACCAGAAATTTCCGAGCGCGGAGCGTGCAAACTTTCGGCCGAGTGACCACTCAAAATGTTCCTCTAGACAAGCTCTATCCATCGGTGGGATCAGTCGTGGGACTATTTTGATGAATTCCAGAGATAGAAGTAGACATACATCAAATATACCGGGTAATTATTAAAAGTTCGCACGTTCAGCGCTCGGAAATTTCTGGTCTGATTCGGCCGTGTGACCACTCAAAATGTTCCTCTAGATACGCTCTATCCAAAGGTGTGATCAGTCGTGGGACTATTTTGATGAATTCCTGAGAAAAAAATCAACAATCGTCAAATAAACCGGGTAATCATCAAAAGTTTGCACGATCCGCGCTGGGATATTTCTCGTCCGATTCGGCCGAGTGACCACTCAAAATGTTCCTCTAGACAAGCTCTATCCAACGATGGGATCAGTCGTGGGACAATTGTGATGAATTCCTGAGAAAAAAACTCACACACGTCAAATAAACAAGGTAATTATCAAAAGTTTGCACGCTCCGCGTTTGGAAATTTCTGGTCTGATTCGGCCGTGTGACCACTCAAAATGTTCCTCTAGACAAGCTCTATCCAACGATGGGATCAGTCGTGGGACAATTTTGATGAATTCCTGAGAAAAAAATCAACAATCGTCAAATAAACCGGGTAATCATCAATAGTTTGCACGCTCTGCGCTCGGAAATTTCTGGTCTGATTCGGCCGTGTGACCACTCAAAATGTTCCTCTAGACAAGCTCTATCCAACGATGGGATCAATCGTGGGACTATTTAGATGAATTCCTGAGAAAAAAATCAACAATCGTCAAATAAACCGGGTAATTATCAAAAGTTTGCTCGATCCGCGCTGGGAAATTTCTGGTCCGATTCGGCCGAGTGACCACTCAAAATGTTCCTCTAGACAAGCTCTATCCAACGATGGGATCAGTCGTGGGACAATTTTGATGAATTCCTGAGAAAAATATTCACACACGTCAAATAAACAGGGTAATTATAAAAAGTTTGCACGCTCCGCGCTTGGAAATTTCTGGTCTGATTCGGCCGTGTGACCACTCAAAATGTTCCTCTAGACAAGCTCTATCCAACGGTGTTATCAGTCGTGGGACAATTTTGATGAATTCCTGAGAAAAATATTCACACACGTCAAATAAACAGGGTAATTATCAAAAGTTTGCACGCTCCGCGCTTGGAAATTTCTGGTCTGATTCGGCCGTGTGACCACTCAAAATGTTCCTCTAGATACGCTCTATCCAACGATGGGATCAGTCGTGGGACTATTTTGTTGAATTCCTGATAAAAAAATCAACAATTGTCAAATAAACCGGGTAATCATCAAAAGTTTGCACGATCCGCGCTGGGAAATTTCTGGTCCGATTCGGCCGAGTGACCACTCAAAATGTTCCTCTAGACAAGCTCTATCCAACGATGGGATCAGTCGTGGGACAATTTTGATGAATTCCTGAGAAAAAAATCAACAATCGTCAAATAAACCGGGTAATCATCAAAAGTTTGCACGATCCGCGCTGGGAAATTTCTGGTCCGATTCGGCCGAGTGACCACTCAAAATGTTCCTCTAGACAAGCTCTATCCAACGGTGTTATCAGTCGTGGGACAATTTTGATGAATTCCTGAGAAAAATATTCACACACGTCAAATAAACAGGGTAAATATTAAAAGTTTGCTCGATCCGCGCTGGGAAATTTCTGGTCCGATTCGGCCGAGTGACCACTCAAAATGTTCCTCTAGACAAGCTCTATCCAACGATGGGATCAGTCGTGGGACAATTTTGATGAAGTCCTGAGAAAAAAATCAACAATCGTCAAATAAACCGGGTAATCATCAATAGTTTGCACGCTCTGCGCTCGGAAATTTCTGGTCTGAATCGGCCGTGTGACCACTCAAAATGTTCCTCTAGACAAGCTCTATCCAACGGTGGGATCAGTCGTGGGACAATTTTGATGAAGTCCTGATAAAAAAATCAACAATCGTCAAATAAACCGGGTAATCATCAAGAGTTTGCACGCTCTGCGCTCGGAAATTTCTGGTCTGAATCGGCCGTGTGACCACTCAAAATGTTCCTCTAGACAAGCTCTATCCAACGATGGGATCAGTCGTGGGACAATTTTGATGAAGTCCTGAGAAAAAAATCAACAATCGTCAAATAAACCGGGTAATCATCAATAGTTTGCACGCTCTGCGCTCGGAAATTTCTGGTCTGAATCGGCCGTGTGACCACTCAAAATGTTCCCCTAGACAAGCTCTATCCAACGATGGGATCAGTCGTGGGACTATTTTGATTAATTCCTGAGAAAAAAATCAACAATCGTCAAATAAACCGGGTAATCATCAAAAGTTTGCACGATCCGCGCTGGGATATTTCTTGTCCGATTCGGCCGAGTGACCACTCAAAATGTTCCTCTAGACAAGCTCTATCCAACGATGGGATCAGTCGTGGGACTATTTTGATGATTTCGTGAGAAAAAAATCCACACTCGTCAAATAAACCGGGTAATCATCAAAAGTTTGCACGATCCGCGCTGGGAAATTTCTGGTCCGATTCGGACGAGTGACCACTCAAAATATTCCTCTAGACAAGCTCTATCCAACGGTGTTATCAGTCGTGGGACTATTTTGATGAATTCCTGAGAAAAAAATTCACACACGTCAAATAAACCGGGTAATTATCAAAAGTTTGCACGCTCCGCGCTCGGAAATTTCTGGTCTGATTCGGCCGTGTGACAACTCAAAATGTTCCTCTAGACAAGCTCTATCCAACGGTGGGATCAGTCGTGGGACTATTTTGATGATTTCGTGAGAAAAAAATCCACACTCGTCAAATAAACCGGGTAATCATCAAAAGTTTGCACGATCCGCGCTGGGAAATTTCTGGTCCGATTCGGACGAGTGACCACTCAAAATGTTCCTCTAGACAAGCTCTATCCAACGATGGGATCAGTCGTGGGACAATTTTGATGAATTCCTGAGAAAAATATTCACACACGTCAAATAAACAGGGTAATTATCAAAAGTTTACACGCTCCGCGCTTGGAAATTTCTGGTCTGATTCGGCCGTGTGACCACTCAAAATGTTCCTCTAGATACGCTCTATCCAACGGTGGGATCACTCGTGGGACTATTTTGATGAATTCCTGAGAAAAAAATCAACAATCGTCAAATAAACCGGGTAATTATCAAAAGTTTGCACGCTCCGCGCTTGGAAATTTCTGGTCTGATTCGGCCGTGTGACCACTCAAAATGTTCCTCTAGATACGCTCTATCCAACGGTGGGATCAGTCGTGGGACTATTTTGATGAATTCCTGAGAAAAAAATCAACAATCGTCAAACAAACCGGGTAATCATCAAAAGTTTGCACGATCCGCGCTGGGATATTTCTGGTCCGATTCGGCCGAGTGACCACTCAAAATGTTCCTCTAGACAAGCTCTATCCAACGGTGGGATCAGTCGTGGGACTATTTTGATGATTTCGTGAGAAAAAAATTCACACACGTCAAATAAACAAGGTAATTATCAAAAGTTTGCACGCTCCGCGCTTGGAAATTTCTGGTCTGATTCGGCCGTGTGAACACTCAAAATGTTCCTCTAGACAAGCTCTATCCAACGGTGGGATCAGTCGTGGGACTATTTTAATGATTTCGTGAGAAAAAAATCCACACTCGTCAAATAAACCGGGTAATCATCAAAAGTTTGCACGATCCGCTCTGGGAAATTTCTGGTCCGATTCGGACGAGTGACCACTCAAAATGTTCCTCTAGACAAGCTCTATCCAACGATGGGATCAGTCGTGGGACTATTTTGATGAATTCCTGAGAAAGAAATTCACACACGTCAAATAAACAGGGTAAATATTAAAAGTTTGCACGATCCGCGCTCGGAAATTTCTGGTCTGATTCGGCCGTGTTATCACTCAAAATGTTCCTCTAGACAAGCTCTATCCAACGGTGGGATCAGTCGTGGGACTATTTTGATGATTTCGTGAGAAAAAAATTCACACACGTCAAATAAACAAGGTAATTATCAAAAGTTTGCACGCTCCGCGCTTGGAAATTTCTGGTCTGATTCGGCCGTGTGAACACTCAAAATGTTCCTCTAGACAAGCTCTATCCAACGGTGGGATCAGTCGTGGGACAATTTTGATGAATTCCTGAGAAAAAAATCAACAATCGTCAAATAAACCGGGTAATCATCAAAAGTTTGCACGATCCGCGCTGGGAAATTTCTGGTCCGATTCGGCCGAGTGACCACTCAAAATGTTCCTCTAGACAAGCTCTATCCAACGGTGTTATCAGTCGTGGGACAATTTTGATGAATTCCTGAGAAAAATATTCACACACGTCAAATAAACAGGGTAAATATTAAAAGTTTGCTCGATCCGCGCTGGGAAATTTCTGGTCCGATTCGGCCGAGTGACCACTCAAAATGTTCCTCTAGACAAGCTCTATCCAACGATGGGATCAGTCGTGGGACAATTTTGATGAAGTCCTGAGAAAAAAATCAACAATCGTCAAATAAACCGGGTAATCATCAATAGTTTGCACGCTCTGCGCTCGGAAATTTCTGGTCTGAATCGGCCGTGTGACCACTCAAAATGTTCCTCTAGACAAGCTCTATCCAACGGTGGGATCAGTCGTGGGACAATTTTGATGAAGTCCTGATAAAAAAATCAACAATCGTCAAATAAACCGGGTAATCATCAAGAGTTTGCACGCTCTGCGCTCGGAAATTTCTGGTCTGAATCGGCCGTGTGACCACTCAAAATGTTCCTCTAGACAAGCTCTATCCAACGATGGGATCAGTCGTGGGACAATTTTGATGAAGTCCTGAGAAAAAAATCAACAATCGTCAAATAAACCGGGTAATCATCAATAGTTTGCACGCTCTGCGCTCGGAAATTTCTGGTCTGAATCGGCCGTGTGACCACTCAAAATGTTCCCCTAGACAAGCTCTATCCAACGATGGGATCAATCGTGGGACTATTTAGATGAATTCCTGAGAAATAAATTCACACACGTCAAATAAACCGGGTAATTATCAAAAGTTTGCACGCTCCGCGCTCGGAAATTTCTGGTCTGATTCGGCCGAGTGACCACTCAAAATGTTCCTCTAGACAAGCTCTATCCAACGGTGGGATCAGTCGTGGGACTATTTTGATTAATTCCTGAGAAAAAAATCAACAATCGTCAAATAAACCGGGTAATCATCAAAAGTTTGCACGATCCGCGCTGGGATATTTCTTGTCCGATTCGGCCGAGTGACCACTCAAAATGTTCCTCTAGACAAGCTCTATCCAACGATGGGATCAGTCGTGGGACTATTTTGATGATTTCGTGAGAAAAAAATCCACACTCGTCAAATAAACCGGGTAATCATCAAAAGTTTGCACGATCCGCGCTGGGAAATTTCTGGTCCGATTCGGACGAGTGACCACTCAAAATATTCCTCTAGACAAGCTCTATCCAACGGTGTTATCAGTCGTGGGACTATTTTGATGAATTCCTGAGAAAAAAATTCACACACGTCAAATAAACCAGGTAATTATCAAAAGTTTGCACGATCCGCGCTCGGAAATTTCTGGTCCGATTCGGCCGTGTGACCACTCAAAATGTTCCTCTCGACAAGCTCTATCCAACGGTGGGATCAGTCGTGGGACTATTTTGATGAATTCCTGAGAAAAAAATCAACAATCGTCAAACAAACCGGGTAATCATCAAAAGTTTGCACGATCCGCGCTGGGATATTTCTGGTCCGATTTGGCCGAGTGACCACTCAAAATGTTCCTCTAGACAAGCTCTATCCAACGGTGGGATCAGTCGTGGGACTATTTTGATGATTTCGTGAGAAAAAAATTCACACACGTCAAATAAACAAGGTAATTATCAAAAGTTTGCACGCTCCGCGCTTGGAAATTTCTGGTCTGATTCGGCCGTGTGAACACTCAAAATGTTCCTCTAGACAAGCT
This sequence comes from Euwallacea similis, assembly GCF_039881205.1. NCBI lineage: Eukaryota > Metazoa > Arthropoda > Insecta > Coleoptera > Curculionidae > Euwallacea > Euwallacea similis. Next base: position 3,582,247 of record NC_089630.1, read on the forward strand.
CTATCCAACGGTGGGATCAGTCGTGGGACTATTTTAATGATTTCGTGAGAAAAAAATCCACACTCGTCAAATAAACCGGGTAATCATCAAAAGTTTGCACGATCCGCTCTGGGAAATTTCTGGTCCGATTCGGACGAGTGACCACTCAAAATGTTCCTCTAGACAAGCTCTATCCAACGATGGGATCAGTCGTGGGACTATTTTGATGAATTCCTGAGAAAGAAATTCACACACGTCAAATAAACAGGGTAAATATTAAAAGTTTGCACGATCCGCGCTCGGAAATTTCTGGTCTGATTCGGCCGTGTTATCACTCAAAATGTTCCTCTAGACAAGCTCTATCCAACGGTGGGATCAGTCGTGGGACTATTATGATGATTTCGTGAGAAAAAAATTCACACACGTCAAATAAACAAGGTAATTATCAAAAGTTTGCACGCTCCGCGCTTGGAAATTTCTGGTCTGATTCGGCCGTGTGAACACTCAAAATGTTCCTCTAGACAAGCTCTATCCAACGGTGGGATCAGTCGTGGGACAATTTTGATGAATTCCTGAGAAAAAAATCAACAATCGTCAAATAAACCGGGTAATCATCAAAAGTTTGCACGATCCGCGCTGGGAAATTTCTGGTCCGATTCGGCCGAGTGACCACTCAAAATGTTCCTCTAGACAAGCTCTATCCAACGGTGTTATCAGTCGTGGGACAATTTTGATGAATTCCTGAGAAAAATATTCACACACGTCAAATAAACAGGGTAAATATTAAAAGTTTGCTCGATCCGCGCTGGGAAATTTCTGGTCCGATTCGGCCGAGTGACCACTCAAAATGTTCCTCTAGACAAGCTCTATCCAACGGTGGGATCAGTCGTGGGACTATTTTGATGATTTCGTGAGAAAAAAATCCACACTCGTCAAATAAACCGGGTAATCATCAAAAGTTTGCACGATCCGCTCTGGGAAATTTCTGGTCCGATTCGGACGAGTGACCACTCAAAATGTTCCTCTAGACAAGCTCTATCCAACGGTGGGATCAGTCGTGGGACTATTTTGATTAATTCCTGAGAAAAAAATCAACAATCGTCAAATAAACCGGGTAATCATCAAAAGTTTGCACGATCCGCGCTGGGATATTTCTTGTCCGATTCGGCCGAGTGACCACTCAAAATGTTCCTCTAGACAAGCTCTATCCAACGATGGGATCAGTCGTGGGACTATTTTGATGATTTCGTGAGAAAAAAATCCACACTCGTCAAATAAACCGGGTAATCATCAAAAGTTTGCACGATCCGCGCTGGGAAATTTCTGGTCTGAATCGGCCGTGTGACCACTCAAAATGTTCCCCTAGACAAGCTCTATCCAACGATGGGATCAATCGTGGGACTATTTAGATGAATTCCTGAGAAATAAATTCACACACGTCAAATAAACCGGGTAATTATCAAAAGTTTGCACGCTCCGCGCTCGGAAATTTCTGGTCTGATTCGGCCGAGTGACCACTCAAAATGTTCCTCTAGACAAGCTCTATCCAACGGTGGGATCAGTCGTGGGACTATTTTGATGATTTCGTGAGAAAAAAATCCACACTCGTCAAATAAACCGGGTAATCATCAAAAGTTTGCACGATCCGCGCTGGGATATTTCTTGTCCGATTCGGCCGAGTGACCACTCAAAATGTTCCTCTAGACAAGCTCTATCCAACGATGGGATCAGTCGTGGGACTATTTTGATGATTTCGTGAGAAAAAAATCCACACTCGTCAAATAAACCGGGTAATCATCAAAAGTTTGCACGATCCGCGCTGGGAAATTTCTGGTCCGATTCGGACGAGTGACCACTCAAAATATTCCTCTAGACAAGCTCTATCCAACGGTGTTATCAGTCGTGGGACTATTTTGATGAATTCCTGAGAAAAAAATTCACACACGTCAAATAAACCGGGTAATTATCAAAAGTTTGCACGCTCCGCGCTCGGAAATTTCTGGTCTGATTCGGCCGTGTGACAACTCAAAATGTTCCTCTAGACAAGCTCTATCCAACGGTGGGATCAGTCGTGGGACTATTTTGATGATTTCGTGAGAAAAAAATCCACACTCGTCAAATAAACCGGGTAATCATCAAAAGTTTGCACGATCCGCGCTGGGAAATTTCTGGTCCGATTCGGACGAGTGACCACTCAAAATGTTCCTCTAGACAAGCTCTATCCAACGATGGGATCAGTCGTGGGACAATTTTGATGAATTCCTGAGAAAAATATTCACACACGTCAAATAAACAGGGTAATTATCAAAAGTTTACACGCTCCGCGCTTGGAAATTTCTGGTCTGATTCGGCCGTGTGACCACTCAAAATGTTCCTCTAGACAAGCTCTATCCAACGGTGGGATCAGTCGTGGGACTATTTTGATGATTTCGTGAGAAAAAAATCCACACTCGTCAAATAAACCGGGTAATCATCAAAAGTTTGCACGATCCGCTCTGGGAAATTTCTGGTCCGATTCGGACGAGTGACCACTCAAAATGTTCCTCTAGACAAGCTCTATCCAACGGTGGAATCAGTCGTGGGACTATTTTGATTAATTCCTAAGAAAAAAATCAACAATCGTCAAATAAACCGGGTAATCATCAATAGTTTGCACGCTCTGCGCTTGGAAATTTCTGGTCTGACTCGGCCGTGTGACCACTCAAAATGTTCCTCTAGACAAGCTCTATCCAAAGGTGGGATCAGTCGTAGGACTATTTTGTTGAATTCCAGGGAAAAAAATTTACACGTGTCAAATATACCGGGTAATTATTAAAAGTTTGCAAGTTCCGCGCTCGGAAACTTCTGGCCCGATCCGACCATGTGACCACTCAAAATGTTCCTCTAGACAAGCCCCATCCATCGGTGAGATCAGTCGTGGGACTATTTTGATGATTTCCAGAGATCGAAGTACACATACGTCAAATATACCGGGTACTTATTAAAAGTTTGGGTGAAACTTGGACATCATGCAAACCACTTAGAGCGTTACTTTTTTTTCCGTATTCGACTCGCTTAGTAGTTCACCAATATGTTTTTTTTTTTGGTGCGGAAATGCTTTGTTCAAAAATTTGCTTTTCCACATTTATTTCAATACTTGACTCTCTTACGGGACCGTGGAGCGAACAGGGGTGCTGGGTGGGATAAATAAAAATAAATTGATGTAAATTTAGGTAAATTTAGGTAAGTATATAGCAAAATAAACTTAGTTTTTTTGGATTAATCTATTTATTAACGGAAATCACCATATTCCAAACGAATTATATTTAATAAACTTCCATTGGGTCGATATTGATTTTCCGACAATAGCGACGCCAGAGTTCTTCACATAGAACATCAGCGAATTGACTTTCCGGTATAGATCGTCCTTTCAATTTTCGCTTTAATACGTTCCACTGAGATTCTATCCTTTGTGTATGTGTCCCATCCTCAGCAAGAAACTCTTTGCTGTGATTTACCGTATGATGACTGTAGCCCAAATTCTTAAGGCCATCATACGCCTTCCAACAATCAGTCCACACATCGGATCCTTCAACTACATGTTTCTGAATGATCGGCAGCAGAACCTCCGCACCACGCTTGTTGTCAGGACATAGTACACAACGCAAATCTTGCGATCCTTCCTTTATTATGCCTAGAACCCAATGCCCATTAAGAATCCTTCCCATGTTATATTTTCTATGACCAAACATAGACTCGTCAATCTAAAATGTAATACGATTTATTTACCAATGTATTTATGTAAAATTGAATCATAAAGGGATTTTCGAACTAACCCGAACTAACCCGAACTAACCTGAACTACAACACCTTGACCTCCAGTTTTACGCATTTGTTCCTGCATTTTGGAGAAAGCTTCTGTTACCATTTCCCTACAATATCTTACACGATTGGAAATTGTGTCTGTAGCAAGCAGCTTTTCCACATCTTGTGTACAAGCTCGCTGGATTTGTTCATAACTTGAACCGTGAGCGTAATGGTAAAGTATACTAGTATAAAAAGATTAAATTAAAAAATATATATATATTTATTAATTAATACTTACATGAATTCACTTTGAATTGAAAGCCGAGAATTTTCAAACCATGTGCCACTGGAGACGAATATGTCAGGTCGACATTTATTCCGTTTTGGACATCGATATCGATCCAAATAAGTGTCAGAGTCAGAATAATGCGAAAAACGCGTAACTGGTTCGGAATGACCTTTTGTTTTGCTTCTACAAAATGGCGGCTTCGGAAGAAGTCCTTCTCGTAAAGCTAGTTGATAGCCTTCTTCACGGGTTTTAGGCAACATATTATCAAACCATTTATATTCCATGACTCCAACTTTAAATTTCCAAATAAAATCGTTTACCGATATCGGTCCTATATAGGTTGGACATTCTGCGCCATAAGGGCGCCAGTTAACTTCGCGACCTCGCGATGAGCGTTTTAAAAAAAAACTATTTTTACTAACACTAATTTATTTAACAGAAAGTCACTACAAAACTACCCTTAACACGAACTTCACGTACATAACTTCGAACTGCTACAGAACTCAACTACTGACTAACTGCTAAAGATTAAAGTCCCTATTTAAATTGGAATAAATGTTGGCTCAGCACTAAAGTCTCTGGGTATGCATTAGTCACAATGTAACTCCTTCCCCCTGAGTTCCAAGTTCCGGGTTATCCTGGAAGTTGGATGGCTTCCCTCTGGTTTGGTGCTTGTGCCGAAGTATCCATTTCCACAGAATGGCACAACATCCTCCAACTATTGCAATGTAAACTAATATTGTCCAGATGCTAGGTACTGTTGAAACTTCTCCAAAAGGCATTAGGGATGAACCTTGCGTGTGTTCTATCTCCTGTCTCAATTGGTGGAGTTCGTCTAGTTTGATTGCTGGTAGGTGTAAGCTTAAATTCAGCAATGTCGGGGGTGCACTGTGTTCCTCCTTTAAGTCAGGGAACAGCATTGGTTGGGGATGGTCCTTGGTAGTTATGATTTCGTTGTTTATGGTTTTCCCGTCGATATCAATGCGGCATCCTTGGGGAAAGTCTAACATGTATGTTCCCAAAAGCTTTCTTGTTTCGGTAGTTGCTCCTGGGCACGATGTGTGTATTAAAGTTTCATTTGGACATACCACTATCCATTTGTTTGTCTGATCCAACTGTTCCACTACTAGTTTAGGTATTTCTATTCTAGTTTGCTTACATACTAATGTCCTTCTGTCCATGTTTAAAAGTCTTATCTCACAAGGGGCACTTTCACTTACTATTTCTATGCTATTCTTATTACATAAGTACAAGTTTGGTAACATTATTTTACAAATTTTGTCATAATGAGCAAAGTGCAACTGGTTCGTTACCACGAATTTATTTTGAGGAATAACCACCTTGAACTGACTCCCTGTATACATCGGGACTGAGTATAGGTGGTAATAATCGAATACTTCTTCGCGAACTATCGGTATATGCAATATGCATATTATCTTATCGTTAACGATGAAGCATTCTATCTCGATGATTTTTTCAAATATAGGCATGTTTTCCATTGTTACCTGTATCGGGGATTGATTAATATTTATTTCTTTTTGAAGTGTTTTAAATTCGGAATACAGGTCTTTCAATTCAATTACACTAGGGTGCATCATCCCTGTTCTGGCAAACACTAATGAGTTGGCTGCGTCTTGTAATATGGCATTAATAATTTCATACATGTTTATTATTTCTTTAATTATTTCCTTCAAGAATGTGCAGCTCCTACCGTTTCTTATTTCCATAATGTGTGGTAATACCTGATTGAACTTTATCTCAATTAATTTGTCGTTTTCGTACAATTGCCTAATAGTATTATTGAATTTTTCAATAATTGAAACAATTATAGTTTTGTGAGCTAAAGTGGATTTCTGTAGGTTTCGTTGGTTAGTTTGGAGCTCTTTAATGAGTCTGTTGTATCTATCATCGTCAGATGCATCTAGGTTCCCTGTTATTCCTTTGAATCTCGAGCCTATCCCATTAATTAGCCCACGTTTTGCCCTGTGAGGATGGGGTATGATTTGTTTAAGGTTAATTTCTACTCGTCTTTATATAAGATAAAGTATAGCCAAGAAATTTTTTAATTCGTCTAAGTATATTTTGTAATCTTTTGCTCGATGTATAGTTATGGTTAGGTTTGTAGTCCTGGTATGTAGTATGTTCATCTGGTCAATGATGGGGTTAAAGTCGTGGTAGTGTATTATTGTGTAGGCCTGATGTATTAGGTCGTGTAGTATGAAATGAGTAGAATTGAATTGAAACTTTAGTCATTTTTTTTTCATATGAAATGTTTTTATTGTCAATCGAAATATGCACCACCATTATTAATACACTTCTGCCATTTAACGGGAAGTTCATTGATTCCCCTGCTGTAAAAGCCTGCAGGTGGATGACGAAGAGTTTCCAATTCCAACTCCTGTAGTTTGGCCAAGGTGACTTGTGCGGTGTGTGGCCGAGCGTTGTCGTGCAACAATAGCGGTGTGCTTCGATTGACTAATCTTGGCTGCTTAACCGTCAGTTGCCTCATCATTTCGGTCAGTTGTCGGCAGTAGACATCAGCCGTAATCGATTCACCAGGTTTCATGAAGCTGTGATGGATGACACCTGCGTTGGACCACCAAACGGACACCATAAGCTTCTTTTGATGAAGATTTTTTTTCGCACAATGTTTTGGTGGTTCATCTTAATCCAACCACTGCGATGAACGTCTAATATTTTCATATAGGATCCATTTCTCATCACAAGTAACAATCCGATTCAAAAATGGATCGTTATTATACCGGCACAACAAAGAAACACAAGCTTCGAGACGTCGTTCTTTCTGTATGTCGCTCAACTCATGCGGTACCCAATTGTCCAGCTTTTTCACCTTACCAATTTCAGCCAAATGAGTCAATATTGTTTTTTTGGTTACACTGAATATTAACGATAATTCGCTTGCACTTTGACGTGGATTCGCTTCCACCACGGCTTTCAGATAATCGTTATCCACTTGAGTTTCAGGTCGTCCACGTGGTTCATTTGTTCAGGTTAGTTCAGGTCAAAATTGCCAGAACGAAATTTCATGAACCAACGAGATACTGTTTGCTGTGAAATGACTTCAGTACCAAACACATCATTAATATTGCGAGCCGTCTGAGCTGTTGTGGTTCCACGGTGTAACTCATATTTCATTAACCACGAATTTCACTATTTTGCATGGCTGCACAAAAGTTTTCATAAAAATAAAAGTTTTCAATAACTTTTAACACTTTAAACTCTGATCGAAAGAGGAAGAATGTGCCTTTTCCACATAAAAAAGTCAAGTCCAAATATAGATTTAGAGTGAAGTTATTCGCAGTTCAATGTGGCATTTCGAGAATCTACTCATTTCATACTACACGACCTAATATCATTTTTGCTTTTCCTAGTTTTAGCGGTACCAGTCCGAGATTGTCATTTAGTTTTTGCATCTGGACATTCCCAAATACGTTCGTAAGTAGTCTGAAACAATGATTGGTCCTTATACCTATATCTATTTTAATGTGTATTAACTAAACTACTTTTACGCTAACTTGTTCTGGGTATATTATCAAAACTAAATCGTTGTCTGAATAGCCTTTTAATATTGTCCATATGGATTTTTCCATGGTTTGTAGTTGTTACTGTTTTTTGTTCCGGGTTTACCGTTAGTAGTTTAGTGGTACTGGTTAGTACCGTTAGTATTTTAGTGGGTTCTTTAAAAGGGTCTTTTAATTTTTGTCGAGCGTGTTGCCTAACGTATGTTTTGTCGCCGGGCTGAAATATGGGGGGTTTATATCGGGTTTCGTTTCATTTCTCGATTATTTCCTTTTTATTCTCGCTAAGTATCTCGTTTATTCTTTTGTATATTATTTTTGTCCTATCCTTATGGTCCGTCACGTAATTAGTCATCAAAGTTTTGTTTAATTTTATGTTGAAGGGGTTCTCGCATTCCATATGTCCATTAATAATTTCCATAGGTTTGAAATGTGTCGCTGAATGAATGGTGTGATTATATGCTAGAATTGCGTGTTTTAATTTCTTTTTCGTCGATGTCTTGCCCTGTCCTTGATTATTTAGTAGACGCACGTGCTTGATTAATGTTGAATGTAACCTTTCTATCATGCCGTTTGATTGTGGGTGTTCAGAAGAGCAGAATTGAATTTTTATCTTATGTAGCTCTAATAGTTCCGTCAGCACCGTATTTTTGAATTCACTTCCATTGTCCGTTATTATTTTTCGTGGTATCCCGTGATGCGTAAAGAAGGTCATTAACCCGTCGGCCACCTCCGTCGCTTCCAATGAGTTTAGGGGGTATGCCTGTGCGTATTTGGAGAAGCTATCAATTAACGTTAAGAATTTTAGTTTGTCCATCGTGAAGGTATCTATGTGAATTATCTCAAAGGGTTTGGTTGCCGTCGGTGTAACGTTGAATTCCATTTTCACTGGGTTCCTGGCATATTTACTTTTCTGACATATTTCACATAGGTTTATGTATTCTTGAATGGTTAATTTTAAATTTGGCCAATAATATTTTGTTTTAATTCTTTGTTCTGTTTCTTCTATCCCTCTGTGATTGGTTTTACCTTCGTGGTATGCCTGTATTACTTCCTTTATTTCGTCTACTTCTATTACGTCTACAAGTTTAGTTGCGTATCTTTTAAATTTTAACGATGGCTATTTGAAGTTTTTCCTTAGGACTTCGCAGAATTTGAGATACAATTCCGCATTCACAAAGTATAGCGAGTATAGCTTTTGAAAGTTAACGTGCTCTTTTATAAACTTCATGACGTCACGTTCATAGTTTTCCTCTGATAGTTGTAACACATATCTTCGTTTTTTGCCAAATAATGTTACTAGTTTTGTCTTTGCTGGAGAATATAAAACTGATGAGATTATCACTTGATTGGCCCCGTAATTTACTGCCGAATCGGTACTCCTACTATAGGGTCCTGTTCGTCATTGGTATTTACGGTTTGCTCATCTGTTTCTTCCTGAGGGTTTTCTGCTTTTTCTTCTTGCTGGTCTAGGTCCGGATTGGCCACAACTGATATCGTATCCAGTTCCTGATTATTTGTCGTACTAGTCGTTGCTTCATTCTTTTTTATCTCTTTTAATTCTCTATTGAAATCTTCCATATATTCCAAGAGGCTGTTGAATCCTTCCGTGTCCTTTGTGTGTAATTCAATTCGGCTAAGGGCATCGGCATTCGTGTTCAATTTTCCTTTTTTATAAATTACCGTGTAGTCGTACTGGTCTAATTTGATTCTCCATCTGAGTAATTTGGAAGAGGGGTCCTTTGTATTGAATAGCCACTGTAAGGGTCTATGATCTGTGATTATGTTAAACTTGTTCCCGAATAAATACGGTCTAAAATGTTTTGTGGCCCATACTAGACAAAGGCATTCTTTCTCCGTGGTAGAGTACTTTTGTTCGGTTTCGTTAAGAGTTCGGGACGCATACGCTACAGGGAGATCTTGTCCTATGGGTCCTTGTGAAAGTACGGCTCCCAATGCCACGTTACTTGCATCGCACGTGAGATTGAATGTCTTAGTCATATCTGGGTGTTGCAGAATGGGTTCATTAATTAACAAGTTTCAAAGCAATCCATGAATTCTTGATTATGCACGATCTTAGCCCCTTTTTTTAGGCATTTGGTTAAAGGTTTAGTTAGTTTTGCAAAATTATTTATAAATCTTCGGTAATATCCGAGTAGTCCTAAAAATCCCTTGATTTGTTTGGTGGTTTCCGGTAGAGGATAGTTTTTTATTGCAACAATATTCTCAGGATTGGGTTTTACTCCCTCTGCTGTTATCACATGACCTAAGTACGCTACTTCTTTCCTAAGGAATTCACTCTTGTCTAATTGTATTTTAAAATTCGACTCTCGTAGTCGGTTGAATACAGTCCTTAATTTTTCCATGTGTTCTTGTAGAGAGCTGGAAAATATAATAATGTCGTCCAGGTACACCAGGCATTTTTCATTTTGTATTCCCCTTAAAGTGTTGTCCATTACTCGTTGGAAAGTGGCTGGGGCGTTTTTTAATCCGAATGGCATCCTGATAAATTCAAAATGTCCCTGTTCCGTGCTAAAAGCCGTTTTCTGAATGTCCTTTTCTTCCATCTCCATTTGGTGGAAACCACTAGCGAAATCCAGAGTAGTAAAATATTGGCATCTCCCTAGTTTGTCCAGCAGGTCCGTGATATTCGAAAGAGGATATTTGTTGTCAATCGTTTTTTCGTTGAGTTTCCTGAAATCGATGAAAACTCTCCATTTCTGTTTTCCCGATGCATCTAATTTCTTTTGCACGACCCAGATTGGGGCAGACCATGGGGAGTTGCTGGGTCTGATTATTCTTTGGCTCACCATTTTGTTTATCTGTGTTTCTACTTCCTTTTTGTGTACATAAGGGTAGCGGTACGTTTTACCATAGATTGGGGATTCATCCGTAGTCCTTATTTCGTGCTTTATTCTATTTGTAAAAGTAAGCGGCATTTCTTCGTAATAAAATACGTCTGCGAATTCTTTATATAATTTAAGTACCTTTTCTTTTTCTTCACTATTGAGATGATCGGTTCTTATTTGAGTTGGGTCGAATTTTCGATTATGATCGTAGTTTATCGTCATATTATTCACGTCTATTCGATCACCTTCTTCAAAATCTTCAACTCTAAAAGTGTTTGAAACATCTAAGATTATCGGTTCATTTGTCATATTTAGTGCGGTCGTTATAGCTCTACCTTCTTTTGCTACTGATATACAATTCGGTATTTCGCATCCGTTCAGTTTTTGGTACGGTATAATTATTTGTCCATTTAAAATATCCGTTTTTATTTCTATTATTTTTTCGCTTCTCGGTTCTATGGTTACATTGTTAAAGTTTCTTTTCGTTTTCCTAAATTGTAGATTTATTTTAGCGTAAGGTGTTATTAAATGTCCTGTACTATAGTCTAGCTTAACCTGTAGAAATTTTAGATTATCCATCCCTATCAAACCATGGAACACATTGTGAAATTTGAATGGGTAAGGAGCGGGTTTTGGAAGGTTAAATAATTTTGACACAGGAATTTCTGCACTAAATTGGTGAGTTGATTCCAGAAATACCGTAGAAACTATGAACGGTTCTCTCTTAATAGAGTCCGGGTAAAGTTTCTTAACTAGGTCGGGGTCCAAAAGTGATTTACTAGCTCCGCTATCAATTAATAATTTCATGCCGTGTTCGGGAAGTATTACATATGAGAGTTCACTACCATTATTATTGTTTAAAAATATTAATTCGGGTCTTAAATTCGACCGTTAGCCTGGCTGGCTACGATAAAATCCGCGTCAGCGTCGTTGGTTCGTTCGAATAATAAGTATCGGATTGAGTCTGGTGAGTCTCATGTTTCATCGGGTATTCGGTTCCCGGGCAATTACTCTGTGTTTTGTCTGTGGTGTCTGAGGTGTAGAGTTCCTCAACGATAAAGTTCGGTATTTGGTTATTATTTTGTTGGAATGTATTTCGTGGACGTGGGTTGTTTTTAAAATTAGATCTATATGTGTTATTGGTTTATCTGGTAGACATGCTCATGGGTGTAGAGTTAGGTAGGGGTTTATTCTGGTTGGGTTGAAAAACGTTGGTGGTTGGTCTTTGTCCGAATTCTCTTGAATTATTTGAGAATTGGGGTCTTTGACCGACAGGGGGTGGTGAATACGTTTGTTCAAAATTGGGTCTGTTAAAATTAGGTCTTTGAAATTGGGTATTATGATTGTTATGATTATTGTGTGAATGTGGTTGGAATCTAGGTGAAGGCGAAAATGGTTTAGTTGGGGGTTTTGGTCTAGTACTCGATTTCAGATAGTGAATATTAATTTCTTCAGTTACGAACTGAAGGGCTTCGGGCAGGTCCCTTGGACGCATACATCTGATAGTGGTGCCTAAAGGTTCTTTTAGTCCCGATAAGAACGTTTTTAACGCTAGTTCATTGTACAGATTCCTTTTTAGATTTCTTCCTTGTTCTGTGTTTTCCTGAATATTGATGTAGGAACAAAGTAAATTTAGAATATGTAGGACATTATCATAGAATTGACTTGGACTTTCGTTTTGCTGTTGTTTAAGCATAACCAAATCTATATTGAGACAAACCTTATCCCTCTGGTCCGCGAAATGTCTACTTAGGGAGACTTTTAATTCCTCCCAAGTGGTCACATTTTGCGTTCCTAGGATTAGTTTGGCATTACCTTTTAATTTTCCTATTACACAGTTCGATAAATATACGTTTCTAAAATGGTTAGGTTGTTGCACATCATAAAAGGTATCAATTACTGATTGACACACACTTAAATATCTACCCAAGTCGTTTGGATTGTCATCGAACTCAGGAATGCAATTCAAATATTCCGGCCTAAATTCTGCCATTTTATTTTTATTATTATTTTGATTACTATTATTAGTTTTATTACTGTTATTATTCCTAAACACTCCCGATTTTTGTGAACTGGAGCCAGTAGAAGGTTTTAATTGAAGAGCAGCTAATCTATTTAATAATTCCTCAACTTCGCTCATAAAAATATTAATCAGTTGCACTTACCCCAATAATATTATGAACTTCAGATTCATACTCTAGAACGGGTGGTGCTTCTCTCGATCCTCCTTTCTTGGTTGTGGTGGTTCTTTTCGTCGTGGATAGTTCGTCCCGTAAATTCGGTACGAGCCCAAAACGAATCCGTATGACTGCTCCAGTTAAATTCGCGACATGGCGGTGAGCGTTTTAAAAAAAAACTATTTTTATTAACACTAATTTATTTAACAGAAAATTACTACAAAACTACCCTTAACACGAACATCACGTACATAACTTCGAACGCTACAGAACTCAACTACTGACTAACTGCTAAAGATTAAAGTCCCTATTTAAATTGGAATAAATAATGGCTCAGCACTAAAGTCTCTGGGTATGCATTTAGACACAATGTAACTTGTTTCCAACCAAAATAGACAGAATTGGACGAAATAAGCCAAATCGGTTGATTTGAGCAAATTCAGAGATGAAACGATCGTTTCTGACCGATTTCGCTCGTTTCTGCCTGAATTAGTCATTTTGGCACGTTTTCATCAATTTGGTGCAATTTGAATCCAAAATAGACAGATTTGGCCGAAATAAGCCAAATCGGTCGATTTGAGCAAATTCCTTGATGAAACGATGGTTTCTGACCGATTTCGCTCGTTTCTGCCTGTTATAGTCATTTTGGCACGTTTTCATCAATTTGGTAAAATTTGAAGCCAAAATAGAAAGATTTGGCCGAAATAAGCCATATCGGTCGATTTGAGCAAATTCAGAGATGAAACGATCGTTTCTGACCGATTTCGCTCGTTTCTGCCTGAATTAGTCATTTTGGCACGTTTTCATCAATTTGGTGCAATTTGAAGCCAAAATAGACAGATTTGGCCCAAATAAGCCATATCGGTCGATTTCAACTAATTCAGAGATGAAACGATCGTGTCTGACCGATTTCGGTCGTTTCTGCCTGAATTAGTCATTTTGGCACGTTTTCATCAATTTGGTGCAATTTGAAGCCAAAATAGACAGATTTGGCCGAAATAAGCCATATCGGTCGATTTCAACTAATTCAGAGATGAAACGATCGTTTCTGACCGATTTCGCTCGTTTCTGCCTGAATTAGTCATTTTGGCACGTTTTCATCAATTTGGTGCAATTTGAATCCAAAATAGACAGATTTGGCCGAAATAAGCCAAATCGGTCGATTTGAGCAAATTCCTTGATGAAACGATCGTTTCTGACCGATTTCGCTCGTTTCTGCCTGAATTAGTCATTTTGGCACGTTTTCATCAATTTGGTGCAATTTGAATCCAAAATAGACAGATTTGGCCGAAATAAGCCAAATCGGTCGATTTGAGCAAATTCCTTGATGAAACGATGGTTTCTGACCGATTTCGCTCGTTTCTGCCTGTTTTAGTCATTTTGGCACGTTTTCATCAATTTGGTGCAATTTGAAGCCAAAATAGACAGATTTGACCGAAATGAGCCAAGTCGGTGGATTTGAGCAAATTCAGAGATGAAACGATCGTTTCTGACCGATTTCGCTCGTTTCTGCCTGTTTTAGTCATTTTGGCACGTTTTCATCAATTTGGTGCAATTTGAAGCCAAAATAGACAGATTTGGCTAAAATAAGTCAAATCGGTCGATTTCAACAAATTCAGAGATGAAACGATCTTTTCTGACCGATTTCGCTCGTTTCTGCCTGTTTTAGTCATTTTGGCACGTTTTCATCAATTTGGTGCAATTTGAATCCAACATAGACAGATTTGGCCGAGTTACCATGTGGGATTCCACGACACAGGGAATAAATGCTGACACCGAATTATTTTATTATAAATAGAATAGCGAGGATGTACGCGGGCATTATTGTGGTTGAAGACAGTACGTAGTATTTACTTTAAGATATTTTTGTAAAATTTGTGAAATAAATAATTTTTAAAAACGTCTCCCGTCGTTGTGGAAATATAAGTGGCGCAGTCGTGACGGATAAGTTTTTGGGCTTGTTTTCGAATCGATCGATAACAAACTAACCGCGAACTTCCGAACCAAGAAGATAAGAAGAAAGAAGAAGGAAAAAGAAGTTGAAGCAGTTCTGCAGACACCAGTACTCCTTGAGGACCAGACAAGCATCGCTGACCCAAGAGTCTACCTGACAGTAATGTTCCTGAGAAGCATCGCTGTATTATTGTAAGTGCAATTGATAAGTTGATGTCTAGTGTGGATCAATTATTGGATCAATTAGAAACCCTTAATCTTAAGGAACCTTTAACTGATTTCGACCCCGATACTCCTAAAAAACCCAAATCACACTCTCCTAGTAATACTTTGCGTGTTAAATTGGCCGAATTCAAGGCAGAATATATAAAATGCATTCCAGAATTCGATGGCAATCCGAATGATTTAGGGAGGTATTTGGCAGTTTGTGATTCGGTTATTGACTCGTTTTATCTACTCCAACAACCCAATCATTTCCAAAACGTATTCTTGTTGAATTGTATTATCGGGAAGCTGACCGGAAATGCAAAATTGGTTTTGGGTACGCAAAACGTAACCACTTGGGCCGAATTAAAGCGAATTTTAAGTCGACATTTTGCAGACCAGAGAGACGAGGCATGTCTAAACAGAGATTTGGTCATGCTCCGTCAGCAAAATTCTGAGAGCCCAAACCAATTTTACGACCGAGTCCTTCACCTCTTGAATCTTTATGCTCGTATGTCAATACACACGAAGCAACAGAGCACGCGAAAAATTTAAAACGAAACTTATACAACGAATTAGCATTGAAAACGTTTTTATCGGGACTCAAGGAGCCCCTGGGCACTACAATCAGATGTATGCGCCCTGCTGATCTCCCCACTGCTCTGCAATTCGTGACCGAGGAATACAACATACATTATTTTCAGTCAAGCACAAGACCCCAAAATTCAACGAGACAATTTACCCCACCACAAAGGGCACATAATAATCAACAATTTAGAAAATCGTACTTTAACTCATTTAACCCTAACACAACCAGTAATTCATTTGGGACATTCCAAACATCCCCTTTCAGGCCGAACAGTTTTCAGAACCAACGATCACCCCCTTTCAGACCGAACAATTTTCAGAATCAACAATTTCCTCACAACCCCCAAAGTTTCGGACAAGGAACCACTACAAATGTCTTCAGGCCTAACCAAAATAAACCTTTACCGAAACCAGTTCCTATGAGCGTATCGACATGTAATACCTCAAGAACATCTAGACCCCAATCAAATTTCAATCCCAGAAGCTTTAATAAATTTAGCCCTAATCAAACCCCAAACTTTACCGTGGAAGAATTGTATCATACCACGGAAGAATTTGATAATGCCGAGGACGTAATGGGAAGTTATATGCCGCAAAGAAATCCGAAACCCACATGGGAACATCCGTTGCAAAGCGACCGGTATTCGGAAAACGCAATGTCAGCAAATTCCTCAACAGAGGATGTGAACATAAATTTTCCCATGCCGTGCCTCGATAACAAAGAAACATAACGCCAGAGATAATTCAATTAAACAATGTTAGTACGAGTGAGTTATCTTACGTTACATTCCCTGAAAATAAAATGAAATTTTTAATTGATAGTGGATCGACGAAATCTTTTATTAATCCGGACTTAGCAAATAAATTTTTCAAAAAGCACATTAAGCTTGATCCGTTCATTGTGTCTACCATATTTCAGCAATCGGCTCATCAGTATAGTGCTGATATACCGACTTCAAAATTATTCAATTTACCAACAGAAACTCACATGAAATTCTACCTTTTTAAGTTTCACAATGTATTTGATGGGTTAATCGGAATCGATAACCTAAAAAATTTACAAGCGAAAATCGATTATGGTCATGGGTATTTAATAACACCTTACGCTAAAATACCGCTGAACTTTTACAAGACAAAAAATCAAATAAACAACGTAACAATAAGTCCTCGTACTGAACAGGTTATTAGGTTAAGAACTAGTATTAAGCAGGGTAGCGTAGTTATTCCATATCAAAAATTAAATAACTGCGAAATTCCCAACTCCATATTAATGGCTAGGAATGGTGAAGCACTCACCACAATAATTAATAATACGTGTGATCCTATTACCTTGGATTTGTCGGAGCCGTTTGAGGTAGAGAAATATGAAGAGGAATATGAAGACTTACCCGAATTCGAGGTAAACAATTATAGTATAGGTTCAGAATCAAAACGGAAATTGGAATACTCTCAAATTCGAACTGAACATTTGAATGCCGAAGAAAAGGAAAAAATTTTAAAGTTATGCGACGAGTTTGCAGATATATTTTATCAAGAAGGTGAGCCACTGACGTTTACCAGTAAAATCAAGCACTCTATTAAAACCCTAGACGAACAGCCAGTGTACGCAAAGACGTACAGATACCCCTTTGTGCACAAACAGGAGGTAGAAAATCAAATCGGAAAAATGTTAGAACAAAATATTATAAGGCCCAGCAACTCGCCATGGTCGGCCCCAATTTGGGTGGTTCCGAAAAAACGAGATGCATCAGGCAAACAAAAATGGCGAGTCTGCGTCGATTTTAGAAAGCTGAATGAGAAAACAGTGGATGATAAGTACCCCCTTCCGAACATCACCGACCTGCTGGACAAGTTAGGGAAGTGCCAATACTTCAGCACTCTCGACCTGGCCAGTGGGTTCCATCAGATCGAGATGGAGGAGAGTGATGTTCAAAAAACAGCCTTCAGCACAGAACACGGGCACTTCGAGTACACAAGAATGCCGTTCGGGTTAAAGAATGCCCCTGCAACGTTCCAGCGAGTGATGGACAACATTCTAAGGGGCATCCAAAACGAAAAGTGTCTTGTGTACCTTGATGACATCATAATATTTTCTACCTCGCTGCAGGAACACTTAGAACGACTCAGGGCTGTATTTAAAAGGTTAAGAGAATCTAATTTTAAGATTCAGCTTGATAAGAGCGAATTCTTAAGAAAAGAAGTCGCATATTTGGGACATGTGGTGACCCGAGATGGGGTAAAACCGAACCCTGACAAAGTTAACGCAATAAAATTATACCCCATACCGACCACCACCAAACAAATAAAGGGATTCTTAGGACTTTTGGGGTACTACAGAAGGTTTATAAACAATTTTGCGAAGTTAACCAAACCTTTAACTAAATGCCTTAAAAAGGGAGCGAAAATCGAACACAATAAGGAATTTATTGATTGCTTCGAGACATGTAAGGATTTATTGACGAATGAACCCATTCTTCAATACCCGGACATGAATAAACCATTTAATTTGACCTGCGATGCGAGCAACGTAGCCCTCGGTGCCGTCCTATCGCAAGGGCCAATAGGTCAGGACCTTCCAGTGGCATATGCGTCAAGAACCCTGAATGATTCGGAACAAAGATATTCTACCATTGAGAAAGAGTGCCTATGCCTAGTATGGGCCACAAAATATTTTAGGCCGTATTTATTCGGCAGGAAATTCCGAATCATCACAGACCATAAACCGCTCCCATGGTTGTTCAATCTAAAGGATCCATCCTCAAAACTCCTCAGATGGCGAATTAAGTTAGAGGAGTACGATTATGAAATTATCTACAAAAAGGGAAAGTTAAATACAAACGCCGATGCATTAAGCCGAATCGAGCTGCATACAAAGGAAACAGATAATTTTTCAAGCTTAGTGGAATACATGGAAGAATTTAATAAGACGCTGCGAAACCGACATTCCGACGAAAACACAGGCCACCTGCAACAGGATAATCTGGATCGGATTTCAATGATAGCCCAACCTGACCTCGACCGACAGGAAGCTCAGGCGGTTGAACCAATAGACGTGGGAAATGCTGATGATGAGAATACTGCACATTCCAACGATGAACAACATCCTGTGGTCGGCATACCGATTCAGGAAACGGCAATCAATTACGGAGCGAATCAAGTCATAATATCTCAAGTATTCCACTCGCCGGCAAAAACAAAGAAGGTGATATTATTTGGAAAGAAAAGGAGATTTATCTTACAACTATCTGAGAACAATTTCGAGTATGACCTGATGAAGTTTATCACAGAATACGTTGACCCCCAAAAATTATACTCTTTATACTTTGAAAATCCTGATATGTACCCGCAATTCAGCGAAGTTATTAGAAAGAATTTTAAGTGGCCATCGTTGAAATTTAAAAGATGTACGATCAAATTAATTGACGTAACGGAACAGAGCGAGATACCAGAATTAATTCAAGCTTATTACGAAGCAAAAACAAACCATCGAGGTATTGAAGAAACGGAGCAAAGAATCAAAGGAAAATATTACTGGCCAAACATCAAGAATTCCATACAAACGTACATCAATCAATGCGAGGTATGCCAACGAAGTAAGTATGCCCGGAACCCTATCAAAATGAAAATGAATATCACCCCAACAGCGGCCAAACCATTTGAAATCATACATTTAGATACGTATACTTTAGACAAATCCAAATTTTTAACAATAATCGACAGTTTTTCTAAGTATGCACAGGCGTACCAACTAAACTCTCTAGCGGCTTCAGAGATAGCGGACAACCTAGTTCTGTTCTTTTCCCATCATGGCATCCCAACACAAGTAATTGTAGATAACGGGACGGAATTCAAAAACACAGTTATAACGGAACTATTGCAACTTCACAAAATTAATATTCATTTTTGTTCACCTGACCATCCCCAATCCAATGGAATGGTGGAACGGTTGCATTCAACTTTAACGGAGCACGTAAGACTTTTGGACAACCAAGGCCAGCGAGAGACACCGATAGCAAGGAAAGTAAAGTACGCAATATTAGCGTACAACCACACAATACATTCTACGACAAATTTTAAACCTATGGATGTCATTAGTGGACACATTAGCAAAGAAGATCCTTTTAATATAAGCTTGGATCAAGTATTAATGACAAATTACGTGGCTGAGCACAAGGACCGAACTAAGGCCTTATATTCAAAGTTGAATCAATCCCTGATGGAAGAAAAAGAGAAAAGAACAGAAAAATTAAACGAGAATAGGGATGAACCTACTATCTTTAAACCTGACACACAAGCATACGTAGCGAGACATTCGAGAACTAAATTAGGCGATACCTTTCAGAGTCCAACAAAAATTGAAACTGTAAATCCAACCCGAAAAACGGTTTCGACACCAAACCAGGGAAAGGTTCACATGGACAATCTCAAACGCCCCTTTAGGAATAGGTACAGTTTTCATAGGGACGAATAGATTAAGTGGTATAAATAATTAAATATTAGAATGATAGTTTAACATACATATATATATAGTTTTGTAATTATCTTTCAGTATCTGTACATATGTGCTGGGAGCGCCAGAAGTCATCAAAATCCGCGAATTAACAGACAACCCAGGTATCATGCCTATTAAAATAGGGAAAACCAAGGTTATACACCACACTTACATCTTGATTCACTATTACGATCTAGACCCTATAATAAAGCAGACAAAAACATTGCGCGAACGAACGACAAACATCTCAACATACTTAAATGTGACTACACAGTATGAAAAATACTCTGTTAGAATCAGAAATTCCTTAGAAATGCTAAGATTTATCCAAGAGAGAGTTGAAAGAAAGTTGAGCGAAGTCATTCCTCACACACCAAGAAAGAAGCGCGGACTAGTAAACGCATTAGGGTCAATATTTAAGGCAATATCGGGAAACTTGGACGCATCAGACGGAGAAAAGTACGATAACCTTATTAAACAACTAGAGACGAACCAACAGACATTGCAGACGGAAATAATAAATCAAGATTCTCTATCCAACTCGGTAGTAGAAAGATTCAATAACACAGTTCAACAATTATACAGAAACGATAGGTTGATCGAAGAGAAAATTAACCAAATACAGCCATATCTAGAAGAAGTAGCGCATGGCAGGAATTTTGCGATGTTCAAGGAATTATGCGACGAATTTATAAACCTATATGAGATAATCGACTCTATTCTCCAAGATATCGAAAACTCGCTAGTATTTTCTAGATTAGGGATTATGCATCCAAGTATTATTACTAATGGCGAATTATACACAGAATTGAAAGCCCTTCAGGAACAGCTTGGGGAAGGTCAATTACCTCTACCGGTAACTAAAAATAATGTACCCTTATTTGAGAAAATCATAAAGCTAGAATGCTTTATATTAAGCAATAAAATCACGCATATCCTACATACGCCCATAGTTCACCCCCAATCCTTTGATTATTTCCATTTGTATTCGATTCCCATCCAAAAACGAAGTCTGTTGAAAGTTATAGTACCACAGAGTAAATTCCTTGCAATAAATCAATTGCACTACATGTACAACGAGGAAGGTTGTCAGAAAATCACAGTAGACATATACTTATGCCCAAAGAATGATTTACAAGCTATTGAAGAAGATGCTCCCTGTGAAGTCAAGCTAATACATCAAGAAAAGGACACATCGACCTGCCGTCAAGTTGAGGTCAAGATCGTGGAACCCGTGTTAAACCAATTGGACTACACAGACCAATGGATCATGATACTTCCAAGGAAAGAGGCCATCCAGCTGTCCTGCCCTGAAATGCAGAATGAAAAAAGGAACCTTATTGGGTCATTCATATGTCACATCCCACCAGAATGCCGTATAGTAGTGAAATCCCAAACAGCCATGAATGAAATGAAGATAATAAAACCAACATCGGAACCTGTGCTCTTCCCAGATTTAGCTGAGGAAGACATCACCCTACCTGTTCTAAACCTGAGCCTGCACCTACCCAGCATAAAACTGGACGACCTTTATAGACTAAAGGAAAAAATACTGCAGACGAACCACCAACAACCCTTAACGTTCGGGAACATAGCCACCTACCCGAGCCTATGGACAATTTTGATATATGTGCTCATAGCAAGTAGCTGCTTTATAATTACATGCAGATGGCTGAAGCGAAGGAAACACAGAAGACCAACCCAGACTATGGAGGAATTGAGGGAGGCTA
The DNA here is from genome assembly GCF_039881205.1 of Euwallacea similis. Taxonomy (NCBI): domain Eukaryota; kingdom Metazoa; phylum Arthropoda; class Insecta; order Coleoptera; family Curculionidae; genus Euwallacea; species Euwallacea similis. The sequence continues at coordinate 3,603,833 of NC_089630.1, forward strand.
TCCAACTTCCCTGCCAGGCATAGAAGTTGCATCTTAGGGGGGAGGAGTTACCATGTGGGATTCCACGACACAGGGAATAAATGCTGACACCAAATTATTTTATTATAAATAGAATAGCGAGGATGTACGCGGGCATTATTGTGGTCGAAGACAGTACGTAGTATTTACCTTAAGATATTTTTGTAAAATTTGTGAAATAAATAATTTTTAAAAACGTCTCCCGTCGTTGTGGAAATATAAGTGCCGAAATAAGCCAAATCGGCCGATTTGAGCAAATTCCTTGATGAAACGATCGTTTCTGACCGATTTCGCTCGTTTCTGCCTGTTTTAGTCATTTTGGCACGTTTTCATCAATTTGGTGCAATTTGAAGCCAAAATAGACAGATTTGGCCGAAATAAGCCATATCGGTCGATTTCAACTAATTCAGAGATGAAACGATCGTTTCTGACCGATTTCGCTCGTTTCTGCCTGTTTTATTCATCTTGGCACGTTTTCATCAATTTGGTGCAGTTTGAAGCCAAAATAGACAGATTTGACCGAAGTAAGCCAAATCGGTGGATTTGAGCAAATTCAGAGATGAAACGATCGTTTCTGACCGATTTCGCTCGTTTCTGCCTGTTTTAGTCATTTTGGCACGTTTTCATCAATTTGGTGCAATTTGAAGCCAAAATAGACAGATTTGGCCGAAATAAGCCATATCGGTCGATTTTAACTAATTCAGAGATGAAACGATCGTTTCTGCCTGTTTTATTCATTTTGGCACGTTTTCATCAATTTGGTGCAATTTGAAGCCAAAATAGACAGATTTGGCCGAAATAAGCCATATCGGTCGATTTCAACTAATTCAGAGATGAAACGATCGTTTCTGACCGATTTCGCTCGTTTCTGCCTGTTTTATTGATCTTGGCACGTTTTCATCGATTTGGTGCAGTTTGAAGCCAAAATAGACAGATTTGACCGAAATGAGCCAAATCGGTGGATTTGAGCAAATTCAGAGATGAAACGATCGTTTCTGACCGATTTCGCTCGTTTCTGCCTGTTTTAGTCATTTTGGCACGTTTTCATCAATTTGGTGCAATTTGAAGCCAGAATAGACAGATTTGGCCGAAATAAGCCATATCGGTCGATTTCAACTAATTCAGAGATGAAACGATCGTTTCTGACCGATTTCGCTCGTTTCTGCCTGTTTTATTCATCTTGGCACGTTTTCATCAATTTGGTGCAGTTTGAAGCCAAAATAGACAGATTTGACCGAAGTAAGCCATATCGGTCGATTTCAACTAATTCAGAGATGAAACGATCGTTTCTGCCTGTTTTATTCATTTTGGCACGTTTTCATCAATTTGGTGCAATTTGAAGCCAAAATAGACAGATTTGGCCGAAATAAGCCATATCGGTCGATTTCAACTAATTCAGAGATGAAACGATCGTTTCTGACCGATTTCGCTCGTTTCTGCCTGTTTTATTGATCTTGGCACGTTTTCATCGATTTGGTGCAGTTTGAAGCCAAAATAGACAGATTTGACCGAAATGAGCCAAATCGGTGGATTTGAGCAAATTCAGAGATGAAACGATCGTTTCTGACCGATTTCGCTCGTTTCTGCCTGTTTTATTCTTTTGGCACGTTTTCATCAATTTGGTGCAATTTGAAGCCAGAATAGACAGATTTGGCCGAAATAAGCCAAATCCGTCGATTTGAGCAAATTCCTTGATGAAACGATCGTTTCTGACCGATTTCGCTCGTTTCTGCCTGTTTTAGTCATTTTGGCACGTTTTCATCAATTTGGTGCAATTTGAATCCAAAATAGACAGATTTGGCCGAAATAAGCCAAATCCGTCGATTTGAGCAAATTCCTTGATGAAACGATCGTTTCTGACCGATTTCGCTCGTTTCTGCCTGTTTTAGTCATTTTGGCACGTTTTCATCAATTTGGTGCAATTTGAAGCCAAAATAGACAGATTTGGCCGAAATAAGCCATATCGGTCGATTTTAACTAATTCAGAGATGAAACGATCGTTTCTGCCTGTTTTATTCATTTTGGCACGTTTTCATCAATTTGGTGCAATTTGAAGCCAAAATAGACAGATTTGGCCGAAATAAGCCATATCGGTCGATTTCAACTAATTCAGAGATGAAACGATCGTTTCTGACCGATTTCGCTCGTTTCTGCCTGTTTTATTGATCTTGGCACGTTTTCATCGATTTGGTGCAGTTTGAAGCCAAAATAGACAGATTTGACCGAAATGAGCCAAATCGGTGGATTTGAGCAAATTCAGAGATGAAACGATCGTTTCTGACCGATTTCGCTCGTTTCTGCCTGTTTTAGTCATTTTGGCACGTTTTCATCAATTTGGTGCAATTTGAAGCCAGAATAGACTGATTTGGCCGAAATAAGCCATATCGGTCGATTTCAACTAATTCAGAGATGAAACGATCGTTTCTGACCGATTTCGCTCGTTTCTGCCTGTTTTATTCATCTTGGCACGTTTTCATCAATTTGGTGCAGTTTGAAGCCAAAATAGACAGATTTGACCGAAGTAAGCCATATCGGTCGATTTCAACTAATTCAGAGATGAAACGATCGTTTCTGCCTGTTTTATTCATTTTGGCACGTTTTCATCAATTTGGTGCAATTTGAAGCCAAAATAGACAGATTTGGCCGAAATAAGCCATATCGGTCGATTTCAACTAATTCAGAGATGAAACGATCGTTTCTGACCGATTTCGCTCGTTTCTGCCTGTTTTATTGATCTTGGCACGTTTTCATCGATTTGGTGCAGTTTGAAGCCAAAATAGACAGATTTGACCGAAATGAGCCAAATCGGTGGATTTGAGCAAATTCAGAGATGAAACGATCGTTTCTGACCGATTTCGCTCGTTTCTGCCTGTTTTATTCTTTTGGCACGTTTTCATCAATTTGGTGCAATTTGAAGCCAGAATAGACAGATTTGGCCGAAATAAGCCAAATCCGTCGATTTGAGCAAATTCCTTGATGAAACGATCGTTTCTGACCGATTTCGCTCGTTTCTGCCTGTTTTAGTCATTTTGGCACGTTTTCATCAATTTGGTGCAATTTGAATCCAAAATAGACAGATTTGGCCGAAATAAGCCAAATCCGTCGATTTGAGCAAATTCCTTGATGAAACGATCGTTTCTGACCGATTTCGCTCGTTTCTGCCTGTTTTAGTCATTTTGGCACGTTTTCATCAATTTGGTAAAATTTGAAGCCAAAATAGAAAGATTTGGCCGAAATAAGCCATATCGGTCGATTTGAGCAAATTCAGAGATGAAACGATCGTTTCTGACCGATTTCGCTCGTTTCTGCATGAATTAGTCATTTTGGCACGTTTTCATCAATTTGGTGCAATTTGAAGCCAAAATAGACAGATTTGGCCGAAATAAGCCATATCGGTCGATTTCAACTAATTCAGAGATGAAACGATCGTTTCTGACCGATTTCGCTCGTTTCTGCCTGTTTTAGTCATTTTGGCACGTTTTCATCAATTTGGTACAATTTGAAGCCAAAATAGACAGATTTGACCGAAATGAGCCAAATCGGTGGATTCGAGCAAATTCAGAGATGAAACGATCGTTTCTGACCGATTTCGCTCGTTTCTGCCTGAATTAGTCATTTTGGCATGTTTTCATCAATTTGGTGCAATTTGAATCCAAAATAGACAGATTTGGCCGAAATAAGCCAAATCCGTCGATTTGAGCAAATTCCTTGATGAAACGATCGTTTCTGACCGATTTCGCTCGTTTCTGCCTGTTTTAGTCATTTTGGCACGTTTTCATCAATTTGGTGCAATTTGAAGCCAAAATAGACAGATTTGGCCGAAATAAGCCATATCGGTCGATTTCAACTAATTCAGAGATGAAACGATCGTTTCTGCCTGTTTTATTCATTTTGGCACGTTTTCATCAATTTGGTGCAATTTGAAGCCAAAATAGACAGATTTGGCCGAAATAAGCCATATCGGTCGATTTCAACTAATTCAGAGATGAAACGATCGTTTCTGACCGATTTCGCTCGTTTCTGCCTGTTTTATTCATCTTGGCACGTTTTCATCAATTTGGTGCAGTTTGAAGCCAAAATAGACAGATTTGACCGAAGTAAGCCATATCGGTCGATTTCAACTAATTCAGAGATGAAACGATCGTTTCTGCCTGTTTTATTCATTTTGGCACGTTTTCATCAATTTGGTGCAATTTGAAGCCAAAATAGACAGATTTGGCCGAAATAAGCCATATCGGTCGATTTCAACTAATTCAGAGATGAAACGATCGTTTCTGACCGATTTCGCTCGTTTCTGCCTGTTTTATTGATCTTGGCACGTTTTCATCGATTTGGTGCAGTTTGAAGCCAAAATAGACAGATTTGACCGAAATGAGCCAAATCGGTGGATTTGAGCAAATTCAGAGATGAAACGATCGTTTCTGACCGATTTCGCTCGTTTCTGCCTGTTTTATTCTTTTGGCACGTTTTCATCAATTTGGTGCAATTTGAAGCCAGAATAGACAGATTTGGCCGAAATAAGCCAAATCCGTCGATTTGAGCAAATTCCTTGATGAAACGATCGTTTCTGACCGATTTCGCTCGTTTCTGCCTGTTTTAGTCATTTTGGCACGTTTTCATCAATTTGGTGCAATTTGAATCCAAAATAGACAGATTTGGCCGAAATAAGCCAAATCCGTCGATTTGAGCAAATTCAGAGATGAAACGATCGTTTCTGCCTGTTTTATTCATTTTGGCACGTTTTCATCAATTTGGTGCAATTTGAAGCCAAAATAGACAGATTTGGCCGAAATAAGCCATATCGGTCGATTTCAACTAATTCAGAGATGAAACGATCGTTTCTGACCGATTTCGCTCGTTTCTGCCTGTTTTATTCTTTTGGCACGTTTTCATCAATTTGGTGCAATTTGAAGCCAAAATAGACAGATTTGGCCGAAATAAGCCAAATCCGTCGATTTGAGCAAATTCCTTAATGAAACGATCGTTTCTGACCGATTTCGCTCTTTTCTGCCTGTTTTAGTCATTTTGGCACGTTTTCATCAATTTGGTGA